>NC_073309.1:16944360-17266092 GCF_027595985.1 Sorex araneus
TTATGTTTTGAGGGATAGTGAGTGGGTGACACCCAGTGGTCCTCAGGAACTATTCCTGGCTCTGGACTCTGCAGTAACCCTTGGTGTTGTTCAGAGTTAGTGTTAGGGTTCGGATTAGATTGGAATCGGCCCACTCGCAAGGCCAGATGCTGTATGCCCTGTATTACGTCTCCAGCCCCGAGAGCATGTGATGTTTTGATGAGAACTTTCTCTGTAAATTGGAAAAGAACTGCCTTCACGGGGCAATTCAATATGATAGAGGTTAATGTGTCAAACATAGTTCTAACTCAATGTTGAACAGAAGCTGGTGGATAAATGCCCGGGCTTCCTCACTCGTCAGAGCTGCCTGACTCTAATACATGTTCTCTACAGCCCCCCAGAGGTCTCAAATGGGTCTCAACCTCATTTACCCTCACTAATGACTTGTTCATCGATGTGTATTGACTTCCTTCTCTTTCCCATATATCTTTGTGTTTTCTTACTTGCCTCAGAAAATCGCCTTTTAAGTAAAATACTGGCACTCAAATCTTTGTCAAAAGGTCGTTTTCTGGGGAAATGACTATCAAGATTAGTGAGTACCTTAAATTTACACAGCTGAAAACTGATAAAGGTGAGACAACTAGCTAGATAAACTAAACTCGAACTTCTAGTAATGTTAGCTCCCAGGTGTCACTGAGATAAAAGGCTTACTATGCATAGCTGCTCTTATGTCAGACTCATATCAGTTGCCCTTTAATTTGAAATTAACCTGAGACCATTTAGCCCACATTACTCAATTTCTGGTTTTGCATTACTTCCTAATAATAAATAACAATTAAAAGTATTGAAGGGTTTTGTAATTAAATTCAAAGAAAAAAGTTTTGGAAAAAAATCAGTTTCACTATTCTTTCTTTATTGTAATTATTTGAATAATTATTTATTAATCCAAGCTTTATAAATGTCCTCTCTGAAATAATATTAATAATATTAATGTCATAGACTCTTGTTATAGATCAAATACAATAATACTCAGAGATACTTGATTGGAGACCCAGGTGTGTGACTTAACGGCAGAGTACCTCCCTTGCTTGTGTGAGACCCTAGATTTAAGACCGCCCACACAGGCATGTGGCTTTGCTCAAATTCCATCACCCAACACTCATACATCAAATTACACACACACACACACACACACACACACACACATATACAATATGGCTCTTTTGGCACCTCAGGAAAGTTACCTCCTACATGATGATGAATTCTTCTTCAAGAATAAAACTTTTCTCATTTCGTTTTATTTAATGACAAATACTTAAAATTACTTTAGAAAGAGAGGTTTACTGATGTCAGAGTAAATGAGTAAAATTAATACTTCTTATGTATGTGAAGGAAGATACTCTGGCTATTTTAGTATGAGGTAAAGAACATCTGACTGTAGAGCAGTGATAATTTCCCAGGCTTTGGGAAATTTTGCCATAGAACCATCATTTCACATACCCAGGGACACTTAAGAGAATAAATAGCCCTATCTATTTCGACCAGTTGCTTTCCCACAGATATTCTCCCTGGCCTCAGGTAACGATATATGGAAGTTGAGCTTATCTGGAAGGCACTAAATTACTTCACTACTTTTGTTTAAAAAAACAGAATAATAATGTGATTCTGTCTGGGCAGGATTGTTTATTCCTAAGAATATATAACGTGCTTCTATGAATAGCCAAGCGTGGTAACCTTTGGCAATGCCAATATAATAGCTATCAGCTATTAGATTCTTTGAAGGTGCTGGGACCCTTATATATTTTATAAAAATTTTCACATTGATGTGAAGTAAGTAGGGAAAAGGAAGCTCTAGTTTGTGAATGTACCTCTTTGTGAAGGTCAAACAGTAAGTATTTGAATGCCAGACTTTGCTTTAATTCTGTTCTTTATGATTTCAACTCCTATATTTTCCCTAATACCTCCTGCCTTTATATTTTACATTAACTTTCACGTATGTAAAGATGCATTTCAATAGAAATATATGATAGAAAATCAAAGTTTTACTTGGAAAAAATAAAAGGCGTACATCCCTATATACCTTTAAATACCGTCAAATACATTAAACTGCATTGAATAATTTACTCATTCGTTTGGTTTCTATTTTGCATATTTTCTGTGTTCCATGCTTTTCAAGCAACCAAAAATACAGAATTTACTAAATCAGTTTCACTCTAGGGATTTATTCTCTATGGTAGGATACAATCTTGGAAAAAATAATTATAAGACAATGTTACTATGCTATGATACACATTTCAAAATATGTTATGATAAAAGATAAGGATAAAGGAAGCCAACTTAAAGACTATGAGAAGCTGTCAAAGGAATGTTGGGTTTTAGTCTGTTTTGAGTTAGTACTATTTTAAGTACCTTGTATGCATCACCACTTAGCTTCATATAATAATCATGTATCCTAAATAATCAATGGAAATTTTAACACTAAAAGAAAAGAAATGAAACAGCAGCAAGGTGATATTAAAGTACTTAGGAAGGACTTTACAATTTCTGACAAACAGAACTTGGATCCAGACAACTCAATACTAAACCTGTTCACAACAAAGTTTGAGTTGGATAACGTTAGGACAAAAAGAGGATCAATGATCCTAATGAAAAGAAGTAGCACTGCTACTAAGATTCCTGAATATAAATGATAATCCTTCTAAACTACAATGTCTTGTGAGTTAAGTTTGCGCTAGGAAATGTTGATAGATATTTTCAGAAAACAACTAAATACAATTAAGTTGTCATTTACTTGAAAGCATCCATGTGTTTCTCCAGAGGCACAACGATTTCAAAAGCTTGAATTATAGCCTGTGTTTCTTGTGGTTTCAAAAATATAGCATCTTGCTTATAAGAGGACACATTCCAAGAACAGACCCTTTCAATCACTGGAAAACATATTATTTAGATCCTGGTTTATCTGACCTTCATGCTTATTCACATATCTACCCAAACAATCTGTCTAAATTTCTTCTCTTCCTTCCTTTATTCCTCCCTCCCTAAAACCCTCTTTTCTTCCAAGCCACAGGACCTGCTTAAACATAAGGTCCACATAGCTCATATATATCCTTGCTATGTTGAAGTCTTAGTTGTTTTCCTCTAAAACTAAATTAGGATTCAGTCTTTCTGTTTTGAAAATGTATGATCCCTTTATTCCTAAAATCCATCAATATTAATCATAGTCAGAAATACTACCTTTCAACCCATCACTTTATGTATTTTAGGATCATCTCTGCCTTAAACCAATTATATTCATACATTTTTAATAAATACACTAATTTAACTGTTTAAAAATGAGTATTTCACTTCATGACTTGGGTATTGGCAGAAATAAAATTCATGATATTTCAATAAAAAGGTTGAAAATCAAGGGCATATATATATATATTAGCGTATAATAGATAATAACTATAGCTATTTAATATGTTAACATGCTCTGAGTACATGTATTTTGAGCACAGATAAAAATCAAATGTAGGTATACATGAATATATCAACTGATATGGGGGCCAGAGATATTGTATAAAAATTAAATCACTTGCTTTGCATGCTGACAAACTTGTTCCAATCTCTCACATGACACGTGGTCCCCTGAGCATTACCAGGAATGATCCCTGAGAACACAGGCAGGAGTAAGCCCTCAGTAATTTTGGATGTGACACAAAAATAATATATATGTGCACATACATACACATTTGTGTGTTTTCACATTATGTCATGTCAAATAATATATTATTACATTCTATAAAATAGTATATTGAAATGCTATGTAATCTAAAAATACTTATTTTATAGTATTATCACTTATATTAGCAGATTTAAAAATACTGTTTATGTAAATTTCTATTTACTTAAACAGAGCTATTTTCTCACTTCTTAATGACTGCTATAAATTGGAGCAATGACCCAGGATACCATGGCCCTTCTCTTAAACATACATAATTATTATAGATCTGATTCATAAATACTTCACATTCATTGACTACCTGTAAGAAAATGGGAAACATGATAATTTATATTTATAAATCATTCTTCTTAGGCTATAGTTACTTCACATAATTAAATTATAATATAATTCTGTGAACGTGTTTTTTGGGGGAGGCACCCAGCAATACTTCGGGGTTACTCCTGGCTTTGCATTTAGGGGTCACTTAAGGCTGTCCTTGGGGGATTATATGAGATGCCAGGGATCAAACCCAGTTCTGACCTGTGCAAGGTAAGCATATTTCCCACTAGACTATTGCTCTAAGCCCTGAAAGTTATTTTTTATTTATACTTAATGTGGTAAGTAGAATTACAACTCTTCCCCCAAAGAGATACATAACCCAATCCATAAAACCTGTGACCATATCTTAAATCAAGGTGCACACTTCAGATATGACTAAGTTATGGATCCCAAGATGGGAATAGTCTTCTGAGTGGGGCTGAGTGATATCTCTAATTGCTTGACTGGTAGGTGACTGGACCTTTTATAATTACATAGGTCCTGAAAAATCTGGACATTCTTTCTTGTTTCAGTGGGAGACCTGAGTGAAAGAACGATCAGAGCAATGCTAAGTTATTGACTTTGACAAATTTGCAAAAGAGTCAGAAACATAGTGTTTCCTAAAAACATAAGAGGCAAGAATGCCAGTTTTCCTCAAAAATATGCAGAAAGGGGCTGGAGCAATAGCACATCGGGTAGGACATTTGCGTTGCATGTGGCCAACCCGGGTTCGATTCCCAGCATCTCATATGGTCCCCTGAGCACCGCCAGGAGTAATTCCTGAGTGCAGAGCCAGGATAACCCCTGTGCATCACCCGGTGTGACCCAAAAAGAAAAAAAGAAAAAAAAGAAAAATAAAAGAATATGCAGAAAGGAATGCAGCCTTGTAGACCCTTACAAGTGACCTTTTGTCTCCCTCACAACCTAAATCTGTTAAAGTCCTTCCAGCCAGAAATTTGACATAGATGTCAAATTTCTGGCTGGAAGGACTTTAACAGATTTAGGTTGTGAGGGAGACACTAGATTTGTAGTATTTTTATAGGAGCGATAGAAAACTAATCTACTGAATGTGAGATGAAGGGTCAGAAAGAGACACGCAAATTCACACACTCCAGACTTGGACTTAGAGGAACATGATTCTAGGCCCCATAATCTCTCCACCACACTAACTTGAGCCAAAGACAGTATTTCTCTAGAAAACCCTCCTTTGTGGATCAAGGGCAGGTTTTATGGCTGGAGAAGACACAATTTCTGCCAACGACATGAAAATACTTTAACAGAGTAAAGATGTGATATTGTGACATTCGATATTATAGGCAGTGACTCTAATAAGGAACATTTGAAAGAGGAAGTCTGTCGTCTCTAAATTTTCAGTAGAATCTACTTTTTATAAAGCCCAGAGATGCCAGTTATAATAGGATCTGACCAATAAACACTGTTACCTTGACCATTGATAAAGATGTTATGAAAATGTGTTCTAGGAGACTTAAATGAATATTAATATTGCCATAAGACAGCAACTTTATAACATGTGTTTATAATACCTACTTTTATCTTTTCAAAGAGAAAAGATCAGCATTCATAATCTTTAAAATATAAAAAACAGTCAAAACAGTAAACAAACACCTAAGTTCTAATAAATAAATCTAGTCACATAGGCATAGTCAAAAGTATATTATTGCTAGGACGTAGCAATAGGAGAGAGGTTGCATACTTGCCTTGAATGCAGCTGACTGAGATTTGATCCTCAGCACCAAATGTGGTTCCCTGTGCCTCTTCAGGTATGATCCCTGAGCACAGAGAATGGAGAAATCCCTAATCACTGCTGAGTTTAGCCCAAAAGACTATGTACCTATCTATAATTGTTTTGTTTACTATTTTTGATTTTTGTTATACATATTTTGTGTTTATTGATGTGCATGCACATAAATTATTTTTGATGTAGTCAGGTTTTGAACAGTTGTATTAATTAACAACAAAAGTATAATAATATGCAATATAATATTGAAATATTTTAATATATGGAAATAAATATTGCCACCATTCCCCACCAAGTACCACCACCATAAAACATGATGTTTAGGCTTCATATTATGCTGCATAGTAGATACTACACACATTTTATTAATGGCAACTAATAGACACTTAGCAATTATTTAATAATACTCTATGTTATTTTTTTTTTGTTTTGGGGCCATACTTGGCAAAATTTAGGAGTACTCCTTTCTCTGCACTCAGGAATCACCCTAGTAGGATGATATGGGATGAGGGAATTGAACATGGGTCAGCCACATGCAAGTAAAGTACCTTACAGCCTATACTATCACTCTGGCCCCTAAAATACAATTTCTAACAAGAGCAAGTAACTGATCTAATTACTATAGGAAAGTTCATGTATAATAAAGCATGCAATAGTAAAAAACTGGTGTATATCGTATACAAGTCAGCATCCTCTAGCCTGAGTATGTGCATTAATGAAATGTATAGATTTTGGAAGTTATTCTAGGTACTATGAGTGAGGAACTAGAAATAAAATAAGAAAAGTCACTATAAGGATTCAGTATCAAATTTTCAATCATTATAAGGCCCTGGCCTTCTCTCTTACAGATTCATGGAAAAGGCATCCCAGTGTTGCATCCATACAAGAATCATGTACATACCACTTCTATCCCATTAGTCTTAGATGGGCTAATTCCCTTGCTCTTTGAAGTTTGTGCATGCATAGAGTAGATTTCCTCAATTCAGCTTATACCTTGACTTCAGAGAAACCCTGGGACAAGTGTGTAAACAAGAGCTCAGCTGTCATAAAGCACTCTAACTGCATACTGCAAAGTCTTTTATGACAGTGGCGGTTAGAGGTAAATGTAGAACATGAGACAAGGCGAAAACATTCATATCTGTCCACCTATCTGTATATCAACCTATCCATCCTTCTTGTCCATCAAGATGGGTAGTATCTTCACCTAAAAAGACTTGTTTCTAACTATTTATTTTTGCAAAAATAATTTGCTGGAAGTTTATAAACCACATAAGTGGTTTTTAGGTAATACTCTTGGTTCTATACCCCGGAATCACTCCTGGTGAGACTCAGGGGACCATATGAGATGTCAGGATTTGAACCTTGGTCAGGAGAATGCATGGGGAGCACCTGACCTACTTTACTGTCTCTCTAGCCCCTGCTGAAATGCATGTAAAGAGCCCTAATTGGGAACACACATGTACAAACAATTTCTGTGAGTAACTTTATATCATCTTAGCCAAGGTAAATAGAATTTTTAGACAATATAATAATTTAAAACATGCAAAACTAAGCAGAATTGTTAGTGGCTTTCTTGGTACAAGAAAGCAAAGAAGCCAGGTGGCAACCACAAGGGACAAATACAAAGGCCAAGTTTAGAGTCAGATTTCTAAACTTGGTAGTGAGACTATGAAAACGGGCCAGTTTGAAATAAGTAAGGCTTGGTAGTCATTAAGGTCTCATAAGGAGGTGCTCAGTTCTGCCATTGAAGGATGAATGCAACTGTAGAAAATGCATAAGTGAATGGGTGTGTCTGTGTTCTAAAAAAAAAGCACACTTTATTTGCAAATGCAGGTGGTGACTTGCTGACTCCTTCTTTTAATAATAGGGAGGATATTTTTTTGTAATGAAGTTTCTAAAATATTTATTTGAATTATATGTAAAATTATATGAGGCATTTAGAAAGCAGGGATAATGATCAGAAATCACCAGCTATCATCTGAACATGATGTGTGAAATGATATAAAGTATGCATAATGTGTGGGAGGTCACGTGATGAGAATATGGGAAATAGTATTAGAATTGGAATCAGGCAAGCGCTTTTGAATTCTTCCACTCCTACTTCACTTTTATGATTTTAGGCAACATATTTAAATCATCTGTGCTTAAATGGTTTCACTTTAAAAAATGAAAACAGGGCCAGAGCAATAGTACAGCGAGTAGGGTGTTTGCCTTGCTCCTCTTCATCTTATAATGGTTCCCTGAGCATGGCTAAAAATAATTTCTGAATGGAGAGCAAGGAGTAATCCTAAGCATCATTGAGTATGATCCCACTCCCGGCCCCCCAAGAGAAATCAAAATGGGAAACAGTACAAGAATCTTCAAAAATTGGTCTGAACGTTGAGTTCAACCATGTTGGAATGTAGCAACTCTGCATTTAAGGGATATATAATAGATAGCACATATTAGTGGTTTCTGAGGCTTCCTCTGTAATAGAAAACTCTGTAACCCTGAATCACCAGTTGCTTCTAGAAAATTTAGTTAGCAATAATAAACCTTTTGACTTTCCATAACAGCCGAGTGTGTGAAGCAGAAGTAGTCTTTAAAAAAACAGTCAAAGCAGAAATTCTAGCAAGTGTTTTATTTTGGCAAGTTAGAGCATGCCATATCCACTCCTTAAAGGCCATGGCCTAATGGATCTGCTTCCCCGAGAGATAGGCTACTGTGGTTCTCTGAAGATGAGCTCACATCCCAGGGTGGGGTTGGACTGGAAAAGCCTTTACTGGAAAACATCAGTAAAGGATGGGGAAACAGCATTTTGATTTTTCAGTAGAGTCAGCTTCTATTGGTTTAGGTGCACCTTCTTTTAGAATGGGATTTGAATGTCAATATTGGGGAGTGAGAATTCACAGTTGTAAACATCACTTACCAAGAATCAATAAGACTCATTCTAAAAACTCTTCCATCATCAGGAAGAGGAATCTCCCTGTGGTTGTTGTCTGACTTGGCTGCTTGGTGTGCCCACCTTTGAAAGAATGAGGAAGCCCCTGTCAGCAGTGAGTGGAACTTAGCATGAAATCATCCTTCATACAGCATCACTTCTTTGGGGATATAACTCCAAAGTCATTAAGGAATCACTGAGTGCCTCTTAGGAGGCTCTTAATGTGAGTTGTGGCAGAGAGTAGACATAATTCTGAAGGAGGGAGGAGCTGGAATCACATTAATTCATCTAGGTCGGAAAATTATTTCAGTAGTCACTTCTGGAAAGTTTTCTCATGATTATTTATCC
The DNA here is from genome assembly GCF_027595985.1 of Sorex araneus. NCBI lineage: Eukaryota > Metazoa > Chordata > Mammalia > Eulipotyphla > Soricidae > Sorex > Sorex araneus. The sequence continues at coordinate 16,953,391 of NC_073309.1, forward strand.
ATTTGTCATTCAGTTATTTAGGTTTTCTTGCTACTGTGTATTTTATTTATTTTTTTAAAAAATTAATTTTATTGAATCACCGTGAAAAAAGTTACAAAGCTTTCAGGTTTAAGTCTCAGTCATATAATGATCAAACCCCCATCCCTTCACCAGTGCACATGTTCCACCACCAAGAACCCCAATATACGTCCCCTCCCATGCCCACTCCCCCACCTGAGTGGCTAATGATCGTCACTTTATTCTCTCTATACTTTGAATACTTTCAATATTTCAACAGAAAACTCAGTATTATTATTTGGAATTTTCCCCCAGCAATCAAACCTTCTGAAAAGGCATCATTTGATAATTTGTTTTCCATTGCTGAGAATGAAGATTATATGAGCTGTGGTGGCCATGTGGTTTGGATTTCTGATATTTTAGCTCAGTTCAGTCTAGATGCATTTCTATACGAAGCTGCTGGGTGCCAAAACGGGTTAGTAGACCTCCCGGATCATAGTCTTTAAGGAGCAGAGGGGTTGTTTTCATGCGCAGCTGCTCCGGATCTCATCTGGGAAGAGAGCGTGCCGGTAACACCCCCATCCCATGATCTCCTGTGAGCCATGTCACTGCAAACTCATACCTCTGGGTTGTGAGTTCTAGAAGAAGGCGAATGCCACGTGGGCGCCACTGCTGCTGCTGCCACCGCTGCCATCTCCTGTGTAGAAAGAGAGGATTAAGAGAGAAAATCCTTTCCCCTCCCCGGGTGGCATGGAGTTGTAGCTCAGTGCACAGTCTAGATACATTTCTATAAGAAGCCACTGGGTGCCAAAATGGGTTAGTAGACCTCCCGGATCAGTCTTTAAGGAACAGAGGGGCCGTGTGTAATATTTTTTAATCCATTCATTTAACCAAAGTCACTGACACTTTTTCTGACTTAGATCTTAGACTAAGTACTGTAATTAATGTGATGAATAGCAAAACAGCACCTCTTATTAGTAAGGAGCCCATATATTAGTAGTAAAGAATACAAGGATTAAGAATTATAAAATTAACTCTAAAGATGTTTATGTAATGGTATATTTCCTTGTTATACTCCTTGTCCTCCATGTGGATACTTTTTAACAAATGGACACAGGTATGTAGGGGCTGTTTTATACACTAAAGTTTTACAATTTGTTTGAAAATGTTTGTAGTAGGCCAGATCAAAATCGTACATGTTTTGTCTGTAGGAGCCCTGGGTTAGAGTTTGACTCTCCATGGATGGTCCTCCGAGTAGCCACAGGACTAACCCTCCTAGGTGACTCTTGAGCACTGCTGGATTTGGGTGTCACCATTCACCCTGCAAAACAAATAGGACCTATATACACCATTTGCGGTTGAAAAACTCTACTAAAATATTCACTTTATACATGCATTTCACCCCTTACTCATTATTTTTGAAATTTGACAGCTATGATACTCTTAACCTTATTATTTGGAATTTGAATTTAATTTTTTGTGTGCTGTCACTGTTTGAGACAAATTAAAAAAATTATTATGTGTCCTGCTTTAATAAAATGATATATTTTATATCATTTTCCTATGTAAGAGAGCTTAAACAAGCTTTGAAAATGGACATAATTCATGTTCAGTTATCCACAAAACAAAAATATGCTTTAACAAATCATAAAGTTACTGTAGATTACAAATTACCAAATCCAACACTACTTAAGGAGGCAGATTTATACTGTGGAAAGTCCTGTAGATAAAAATTCATATAGAATATAGCAGGAAAGTTATTTAACAAGTAATATATGATGAGCTTAGTGCAGTGAATTGAAGAAAACCAAAAATATAAGCAAGAGATAAGGGACAATGACTAGAGTCAGGATGGCAAATGACAAGACTCTGAGAAATACAACAAAGTATTAGAGACGGAAATGAGGAAAATAGTAAGGTTTAGAAATATGTAGACTTGAAGTCTGTAGAATCAATGTCATAAAAATTTATCTATGTTTCTGGCTAGACAATTTATTCCTTGAGAAATAAGATAAATCAATTGGGAACAAAGTGAACATGATTTTATAGTGTTGTCCTTTAGATTTTTACTAGGTAGTTGACATCAGCCGGGATTGTAATATAGAGTCTAATCTTCAACTGCCAGGGCTTGAACTGTATAGATCACTTTTTACATTCTTTCTTAAATTCTGTACAGTATTGTCACTGTCACTGTCATCCCGTTGCTCATCGATTTGTTCGAGCGGGCATCAGTAACGTCTCTCATTGAGAGACTAATTGTTAACTTTTTTTGACATATTCAGTATGCCACAGGTAGCTTGCTAGGCTCTGCTGTGCGGGCGCGCGATACTCTCGGTAGCTTGCCGGGCTCTCTGAGAGGGGCAGAGGAATTGAACACGGGTCAGCCGAGTGAAAGGCGAATGCCCTACTGCTGTGCTATTATTGCTCCAGCCCTACAGTACTGTAAATATATATATATATATATATATATTATCTTTCTAATAATTTTCTCACTAAAGTCTTTTTTTCTAGTTTACTCTATTATAAGAATTCAGAATATAACATATAATATATAAACTACTTGTCAATGAACTTTTTTATTAAGAAGTTTTTTTTGTCAATATCAGAATTTTGTAGTTAAATTTGGTTTCAGGGGGTAAGGAGGTGGAGAATCAAAAGTTCTAGAAATATTGTCCACTGTTTGGCGATCAAATCTTCTGAGTTTTACATTATTTAAGGCTCAGTTTTTACTACAACATCCTATCAGATCACAGAAGGAAACCCCCTTGTTTTCTGCATTCTTTAAGACCAAACCTAAAGTGCAAATTAAAAAAATAAAAAAAACAAAAATAACAAAGCACCACTACTAAATGAAAGAAAAACAGTACTGCTAAGGTACTTGTTCCTTTCTCAGTGCCTCTAACGCTGGTTACATAGGAAATGAGGACAACATTTGAAGGTTTTGTCAATTATTATCTCATTCAGAGCTGGAGCACTTTCTACTTTCAAAATAAATTCTGCTGCTGCCTATAAAAGACAAGAATAAAATTCAAGCAGTTTTATTTTTTAACAATATGGATAAAATGTATCTGTATGACTTTTTTAAGGTCTACAAAGTAGTCAATTGTTATAAAATAAAAGTAAACATGGATAAATAGTCATGGCACAAGACTAACAAAGTTATTACAGTTGAAAGTAATACTCGCTGCTGGAACCACAAACGGGATTAATTATACAACAGAAATGTATTATCTCAATTATGGAGATTAAAAATCCAAAACCAGGGAATCCATTGTTTGTTTCTTTTTGAGGGCTGTCGGTTTGTCCTGTGCCTCTAACTTATGGTAGTTTTCTGACTGTCTTCGGTATTTTTTGGTTTGCAGGTGCATTAAAATGACAACTACCCTCCTATTCACGTTTGTCTATTGTGCATGCATATCTCAAGATATTCCTCCTTTATTATGACATTAACCCTACTGAATTGATTAATAATTCAATAATTATAGCCCACTATAATAATCTCATATTAGTTATGTTAATAATGTCAGAATCATGTCTTCAAGTAAGTTTCTACAGTGAGTTACTGGAAATTTGACTTGAAATTTTTTGAGGAAGAGAGTCTAACCATAACAATAACAATAGTCATTGAAGCAGCCATAATAATAGTTATTGTTTTTCTCCTCACAACTAACAATCCCCAAATATTTATCAGACAGTATGCCATACTACCTAGGGTATATTTAACAATAATGACAGTCTGAGAGTAACACATCAATAGCCTAATTTTATAAATGGAGTTTAAGAATTGATCATTTATCCGATGTACGTGACTAGCAAGGAACAAGTTTGTAACAAGCAGTGGATTTGCCAAGCAGAGACCATTTGGCAGTTCCTGGAAGAACTTCTGGTTGCTGCACATTTATGTGCTCCTTTTATCTAGTGGGTAGAAATCAGAGATGCTGCAAAATTTTTAATATACATTTTAAGGAGAACTAACCCTAGCATCCCTATTCTCACCTACTAAACAGACAAGTCACACCAAAGTCAGAGTGGAGTTCCCACTTGAACAAGAATGAATGTTTTGAATTTACGAATGGGTGATCAGGAACACAGTGGCTTGAAAATGGGATGCTGGAGTCGATCTTTTTCTAAAAATATCATTAGCTATTATGGCCAGTCAAATAAGATTGAAGAAGGATAGATACTAATTAACCTCACTCTTCCATGGTATACAGAGATACAAGAAAAGAGAATGGATGGTATCAATGACAAAATCTTGGCACTAGATTAGAGAATCAAAGACGCCAAGAAAAAATGGGTGTGGGTGGGGGAAATCAAGTTATGAACTGAGTTACATGAGGATATTGATCAGGGGTCTTAAGCTCTTTGGTGGCTGTGAGGTGAGATCACTCCATCAAATCCATAAATATTTATACTGTTATAAACATGTGACCCAAACAATAATATTTACTTTTTAAATAAAAGGGAAAATAAAATAATAAGTGATATTAATTAAATATTTTATTAACTCTGACACTATTTCCAAAGCTTATTCACTATTTTAATGTAGAAGTAATAATTTTTCATTATATATGTACTCACAGAAAAAATAAAAATCACCCACTTATTTAGCTGTGAAAAAACTAGCCATTCATAATTTAATATACTCTTTTTTCATACTGATTATGATGTATCTATAATGCATGTAAATTACATGCATTATAGAATTTAGTGTATAGAGTTTATGAGTGAATATAGTATTTGGCATCATTTTTGTGGGCAGTCCTTTTGTCTTAAAAATTTCATCTAGCTTTAAATTTTCAAATAAACTCATTTCTCTGCAGTAAAGTGCTTTTATTAGTTTGTCTCTAATATTTTTTTTTTGCTTTTTCAGTCACACTCAGCGATGCTCAGGGGGTACTGCTGGCTCTGCACTCAGGAACCACTCCTGATTGTGCTTGGGGGATCATGTGGGATACCGGGGATTGAACCTGGGTTGTCAATGTGCAAGGCGAAGGCCCTACCCACTGTACTATCTCTCCAGCCTTCTATCATGTTCTTTTCTTCCCTTTTTTGTCTTTATACATTCCTCTCTTTGCTCATTGTATGTTACATATTATTATAATGTGTATCTTTCATTCCACTAAATAGGACAAATTGTCAGAAAACCAGTTAATTAAAAAGTAGTTTAAAAATATTTTCTCTAGACCAGAGAGGTAGTGGAGTGCTTGCTTTGCATATAAAATCCTAATTTCCTACACACACGCCACCCCAAGTTTTCTGGGAACAATTTCGAATCAATGAGATGAGACTTGTCTCCTCATGGTAAGGTGATGAGATAAAACAACGACAACAACAAATCATTTCATCCATTTGTGATAGTATTTCTTCCAAAGTAACATAGCTAGCTTTTTTGCACTTTCTTGTACTCATCACGATGCATTAAAAGTGGAAAACATACAACATGTTCTTGGATATTTTCCTACCTTAGACTTTTCTTTTAAACATATATGTGTATTGCTAATTTCTGTGTGCATTTAAATGTAATTCAGGACTCAGAGAAAGGAACACCAAGTAAAATGTGGTCTGAGGTCATGCAGGGGAGGGGTGATGCATGTAGAATGTAGACTAGAGGCTGAACACAATGGCCGCTCAACACCTTTATTGCAAACCACAACACCTAATCAGAGAGAGAGAACAAAAGGGAATTCCCTGCCATAGTGGCAGTGTGGGGTGGGGGGAGACGGGACTGGGGAGGGTGGGAGGGACGCTGGGTTTACTGGTGGTGGAGAATGGGCACTGGTGAAGGGATGGGTTCTCGAACTTTGTATGGGGGAAACATGAGCATAAAAATGTATAAATCTGTAACTGTACCCTCACGGTGATTCACTAATAAAAAAAAAGATTAATTCAAAAGAATGTGTAATTTCAATGTCATTTAGAGTAGACAAGAGCTAGAAATTATCTTCATGTCCAAGTGTGACAGATCCTAAATATAAAGATCGTCTGCAATGGTGATTTCCAGAGCGGTAATTCTGGCACAGCACGGAAATGAGTGGACGTAGTAGTCATAGATGCGAGATGGACTGTTTCCTGATCATTCATTAAAGAAGGTAGATTTCCAGGTGGGAAAAAAAAAAGTAATGCAGGGACATTTAAGCGCAGTGGCCACACATGTGCGGCCTTTCTGCTGCTGCACAAGCATGATCCCAGAGGCCAGCTAAACTACATTGGGCACCAGCAGCTTCTTGCAGAAATATCTCTAGACTGTGAACTGAGCCACTGTCCCATGCCGCACCAGGAGGGGAAGGGTTTTCCTCTCTTGGCTCTTCCATTTTATGAGCACTACAAAAGGGAGATAAAACCTTACAGTGATGCAATTTCTTGCAGAAATTTCCCTAGACTTAGTTACTAAAATACAGAAATCTAAAACTGCGCGGCTGCAACAGCGGCCACACAACCTCATATCTCTTAATTGTCAATAATGGAAAACAAATTATCAAATGGTTCCTTTTCAACAGGTCTGACTTTGGGGGGGAAACTCCAAACAATAATAGTGAGTTTTTTGTTGAAATATAGAATGTAATCAAAGTAAAGTGAAATCTATCAGCTACACAGGTGGGGGGCAGGGGTGGGGTAGGAGGTATACTGGGCTTCCTGGTGGTGGAATATGTGCACTGTTGAAGGGATGAGTGTTGAGCATTGTGTAACTGAGACTGAAGCCTGAAAGCTCTGTAACTTTCCACATGGTGATTCAATAAAAAATTTAAAAAAAAACAACAGACATCCAAAACAGGGGGGAAAATTAATGCAGGATATTGACCACATGTGATTTATTTTCTTTTCCTCTAAATATCTCGGTATCAATTTTTGTGTATTTGCTGCAGAAGCGATAGCACAGTAGGTAGGACATTTGCCTTGCTTCCCTCTCGGAGAGCCTTGCAAGCTACCGAGAGTATCGTGCACACATGGCAGAGCCTGGCAAGCTACCTGTGGAGTATTCAATATACCAAAACCAGCAACAAGCCGAGACGCTACTGGTGCCCACTTGAGCAAATGATGAACAATGGAACAACAGTGCTACAGTGCTACAGTGCTAAATAACTCGGACTAATGGGAAAAAATGGGTAAACGTCATGATTTGTCCTAAAGACTAAAAGATTTGTGAGAACACAAGGAACAGACTAATTGTTTTGACAAAGTTGTCAGGTTGAATACAACTAGAGGAATTCTAACTGTCACTGAGAAAAGGGAGTTAAAACATAAGAGACTTTCGAGGTTTAATGCTGTTAAGAAATCGGGCAATTTGTTCTGAAGAACCTCTGAACTTCTCAGAATTTTGAGCTATATTAAAAGAACATGTGAATGTATCACTATCTCTCCTCTCTCTCTCTTTTCTCTCTCTCTCTCTCTCTCTCTCTCTCTCTCTCTCTCTGTTATTTCACAGTCCTGGGGCTTACTTTTCTCACTGCCATTGAAACTTCATCATTAATGAAAAGTTTGTTGTGTAGAAATAATTAGTTTTAAAATATCTGGATGAAGTATACTACTTAAAATGTAAAACTGAGTTGGGAAGAAATAGGTCAGTAAGGTAACTAAACCACACCCTGAAACAGTTCCCTCATTATCCATCCTAACCACAAAATTGAGGAAGTGTGGCTTACATGGATTACATGGCTTGTAATGAAGCAAGAAATTAGAAGATTTTTCTGTTGAGAACTGAATGACCAATAAATACCACCACATATATTTTCCCAAGAGAATGTCAGGTATCAAATCATGATAGTAAACTGAAGATCCTTTGCCATCAATTTTTTCCTAATTAACAAGGTTTACTGCCTTATTGGATGAACAGTCAAGAGTCACCAGATACTTAAAATCTTCTACCTTGAGAGACCAATACAAGGACACACATATTGTTAAAATGCAGAGTGCAAATTAAAAAAAAAAAAGAGCACTTTAAAAATGAGTTCTTGGTCATTAGAAAGTTTAAAAGATAATATTTAAGGACTTTATAAAGCAATCCAAAACTGAAAACATATAAAAAGTAGAAAAGATAAATGAAAGAGTTTAATTAGTATCTTCAACATTTTATTTGGTATGTTTAAAATAGTAAAAGTATAGTCAGTGAGAGATTAAAGGATCAAAGAGCATAAAGAAAACAAATATTCAATAAATATACACCCGAAATCTTATATAAAGGAAGTTTTATGACACAAAGTATAAACATATAGTCATTTATTATGTCTATATTGAATAATGTTAGATAATAAATTATATGAATACATATAATACTTAAATTTTCAACAACAGACTGGTTAGTAAAATGTATAGTAACCATATTTCTGAATTCTGATAAAAATAATATTTTTATCCTAGATTTTGATATCTAATCTAATTATCAATAAAGTGTGAGATGGAGAATTATACTATACCATTGTATGTATATATGCAAACATTTTTTAGATTTTTTAAAAATTGATTTATTTTTTAATTAGTGAATCATTGTGAGGGTACAATTACAGATTTATACATTTTCGTGCTTGTGTTTCCCTGATACAATGTTCGAGAACCCATCCCTCCATCAGTGTCCATTCTTCACAACCAATGAACCCAGTATGTCTCCCACCCCCAAATCCCATCCCCCCCACAATCCCGCCTCTGTGTCAGGGTATTCCCTTTTGTTCTATCTCTCCTTTTGGGTGTTGTGGTTTGCAATTGAGTGGCAATCATGTTCAGTCTCTAGTCTACTTTCAGCATGCATCTCCCTTCCTGCGAGAGATCTCCAACCACATTTTAATTGGTGTTCCCTTCTCCACTACCCAGCCACCGCCACACTCCAGGACACTCTCTGGACACTTGGGCGGAACCTCACACATGAGTGAAGCTCCACAAAACCAGGCAAGCAGAACTTTGCACCTTGGACTCTAGGCTCCATGAGACCCAGAAACAAGATCCTCTGCCTCCTCCAATCTCTGGCACCTTGGGGGGGGGTCAAACACAGATGCCCCACACTACCCAAGCCAGATAAATACCTCACTGGCCAACCCCCACTACCTCCACTACCCAGCCACTGCCACGCTCCAGGCCGCTCTCCAGACACACCATAAAACACTTAATACCCATTTTCCATAATTCCCGCACCATATTTGCTAGGGTTCAAATATGGGCGATTGGAGGCCACCCTAAAAGCCTCCATCCCTCTTGGAGAGCCCGGAAAGCTACCTAGAATACCCTGCCCACACTACAGAGCCTGGCAAGCTACCCATGGCGTATTCAATATGCCAAAAACAGTAGCAACAATGGGCCTCATTCACTTGACACTGAAAGAGCCCCTAATAAGGCAGCATTAAGAAAGATGAGCAAGAAGAGGCTGAAAAAATCTCAGGGACTGCCCATATCAAGAAGGACTAAAATGACTGTCTGTACTTTCAACACACATACGCTGGCATCAGAAACATCAATCTAGAACCTGATGGTGCAACCACAGAAGATCAAGTATGATGTCATTGGTCTGACAGAAACAAGAAGACATTGAACACATCATGCACTATTTTTACACTGGAGAAAAATTATTCCTCGGAACATGCGACAACAGAGGCGTTGGTGGCATCGGTGTCGTTGTCAGCATGAACTTGGCCATGAGCATTGATTCATTCCAATACCTAACAACCCGAATTGAATGATTACACTTGAATAGATATGGCTCACTGCCGGCAGTTCTATCATGTCATCTACACACCAATATCCAACTATGATGAAAAAGAAATTGAGAAGTTCTACATGGAACTGGAGAGGATCTATAAAGAGGACCACACCTTCTACAAGATCATTGTTAGTGATTTTAATGCCAAGATAGGACTGAGAAGGTCGCCCGAATAACTCCACACTGGGACCCATGGCCTAGAATGGAACGATCAGGGTGAGAGACTGTATGAGTTCATCATGTCGACCAAGACCTTCCATGGTAACTCACAGTTCCAGAAGGCTGAATCTAGACGCTGGACATGGGAGTCTCCCAGTGGACAGTTCCACAATGAAATTGACCACATCATATTCAATCGAAGGTTTTGCCTGACTGATGTCACTGTTGTTCCAAAATTCCAACAGGATCAGACCACCGTCTCCTTCGCGCAAAATTATACTTCACAGAGAGAGGGTAAAGGTCTGCAAAGTTTAAGTTTAAGAAGAGAACTCTCAAAATGACCACCAACTGGGAGTTTTTTGGTACTATTACAGAAATGTGGGAAGATTCCATCCTTGACAACATCGGCAAGGAATACGATTGACTGGTTCAGCACCTCCATGACTGCACAAAGAATGCCAAGAGAGAGAAAGCCACAAGAAGATGCCTGCCTTTGGAAACTCTCGAGCTCATTCGTCAACGTGGTTTAGCGCGAGCCTCAGGCAACCACAAGCTAATGTCCGAGCTCACAAAGCTGTGCAGAGATGCGATAAAGGAAGACCTCAAAGAGAGAAGAGCAGCAGTGTTGGCCGATGTGGCAGAAGCCGGGAAAAGTATTCGCAACACTCGCCTGTCCTTCGCCAACTACAAGACCAAGATGACTTCCCTCCACATCCTGATGGATCTATCACATCTTCCAGAAAGGCAATGAAGAAAATTATACATGACTTCTACTCAGATTTCTTTGACAGCAATGTCCACCTGCCCACATACCAAATTCCGCAGGATTGATATGTCATTCCCAACGTCCTTCCTTCCGAAATCTGACACGCCATTTTGTCAGTAAAGATGCATGCAGCGCTGGGTCCAGATTAGGTCAGACCAGAACACCTGAAGAATCTGCCGCCAGTACTCATCCATACACTGGCTTGGCTATTCACACGCTACCTGTCTGAATGCAAGGTTCCATCCCAGTGGAAAACCAGCAGGACCGTTCTGTTGTACAAGAAGGGAGACATCCATGACATTGGCAACTATTGCCCAAACTGCCTGCTGTCTGTCATGTACAATTTGTTCACTTGAGTACTTCTGAATAGAATAGGCAGAACACTAGATGAAGGACAACCATGTGAGCAAGCCGGATTCTGAAAAGGATTCAGCACAATTGACCATATCCACACAGTGACCAAACTCATTGAAGTTTCGTGAGAGTTCAAAATGCTGCTCTTTCTATCGTTCATGGACTTAAATAAGGCCTTTGATTCTGTTGAGACTGAAGCGGTCATCGAAGCCCTAGACAGACTGGGCATTCAAACTCAGTACATCAGGATCCTCTGAGAACTGTATTGCAGATTCACCACCAGGATCTCACCATTCTACAGGGAAGTGATCGTTGATGTAAAGAGAGGGGTTCGGTACTGCGATTCCATTTCACCAAAACTCTTCAGTGCCACCCTCGAGAACATCATGTGATGACTGGAATGGGAAGGAATGGGAGTGAAGATAGACGGTCACCAACTACACCACCTCTGCTTCGCTGATGACATGTTCGCATAACGCCAAGCATTAGCCAAGCAGCACAAATGCTGGCTGACTTTGACCACGAGTGTGGACAGCTCAGACTGCAGCTGAACCTAAATAAGATGATGCTCATGAAAAACGAACTAGTCCCTGATGCTCCATTTGCTCTCAATGGAACAAACATCTCTGAATGCAGTAGCTATGTGTACTTGGGTCGAGAACTGAACATGAGGAACAACTTGGCACCCGAACTGCGCAGGAGGAATAGAGCAGCGTGGACCACCTTCAAGAGTATCAAAGAAGTGGTTACGAGGACGAAGGACTTCTGACTCTGGGCACATCTTTTCGATTCCACCGTTCTTCCTGCACTAATATACACCTCAGAGACCTGGGCCCTATGCAAACAGGATGAGAACACTATTTGGGCATCCCATAGAGGAATCAAAAGAGCTATGCTAAGAGTATCACATCTCACTCAAGTGAGAGAAGGAATCCGGAATTCTAACCCCCATCAACAGTCAAGCATCAGAGAAGCTGTCTCATTTACCAAGACAACAAAAATCATATGGGCAGGACATGCAATATGATTCAGAGATGACCGCTGGACCAGAGCTGTTATCGACTAATTCCAGGGGACATCAAAAGACCGCATGGCCACCCCCACCAACTAGATGGTCAGACTTCTTTTTTTTTTTTATTTTTTTTTTTATTTTTTTTTTTATTTTATTTTTTTTTTTGCTTTTTGGGTCACACCCAGCGATGCTCAGGGGTTACTCCTGGCTTTGCACTCAGGAATTACTCCTGGCGGTGCTTGGGGGACCATATGGGATGCCGGGGATCGAACCCGGGTCGGCCGCGTGCAAGGCAAACGCCCTACCCGCTGTGCTATCGCTCCGGCCCCTGGTCAGACTTCTTTTTCAAACCCTGAATGAGTGGTTTGAGGCTCTTCCTGTTCCTGGAGCGAGCAGATATCATTGGGCTACACTAGCACGAGACAGGGACAAATGGAGACGTTACTATCGCCTGCTCAAGCAAATCAAAGATCAACGGGATGACAAGTGATACAAGTTCCCTTTTCTATCAGAGCTGCCTTCTCCCCTAGCATGTGAAGTCAGCTTCCAAGCCATGGAGCCAACCTCCTGGAATTTATTTCTAGTATTCTTGGGTGTTTGTCTCCTACTCTGTTATTTTATATTTCACAGATGAGTGCAATCTTTCTATGTCTGTCCCTCTCTTTCTGACTCATTTCATTTACCATGATACTTTCCATGTTGAACCACTTATATGCAAAGTTCATGACTTCATCTTTTCTAACAGTTGCATAGTATTCCATTGTATAGATGTACCAAAGTTTCTTTAACCAGTCATCTGTTCTCAAAGACTCGGGATTTTTCCAGATTCTGTAAACAGTGCTGCGATGAACATATAAGTGCAGATGTCATTTCAACTATGCTTTTTTGCTTCTCCAGGATATATTCCCAGCAGTGGTATTGCTGGGTCAAATGGGAGCTCAATTTCTAATTTTTTGAGAATCGTCCATATTGTTTTCCAAAAGGGTTGAACCAGTCAGCATTCCCACCAGCAGTATAGAAGGGTCTCTTTCTCCCCACAGCCTCGTCAGCAACGGTTGCTTTTGTTCTTTTGAATGTGTCAGTCTCGTGGTGTGAGGTGGTATCTCATGGTAATTTTGATCTGCATATCCCTAATGGTTAGTGATGCAGAGCATTTTTTCATGTGCCTTTTGGCCATGCAAACATTTTTTATGCATATATGTGTGCATATTTATATATCATCATCATCATCATCATCATCCCGTTGATCATCGAATTTCACGATCGGTCTCAGTAACTCCTCCATTTGTCCTAGCCCTGACATTTTAGCAGCCTCTCTTTACTCGTTCTTCCCAACGATGCCTCATTGGTGGCTCTTTCAGGGTCAGGGGATTGAGACCCAGCATTGTTACTGGTTTTGGCATATGAATATGCCACAGGGAGCTTGCCAGGCTCTCCCATGTGGGCAGGAAACTCTTGGTAGCTTGCCACGTTCTCCCAGACAGAGAACATACACATTAATATATATACACATATACATATATATATTTGTATGTATATGAATATCTGATTTTACTGAATACATTATAAAATGCACTTAAATTTATTAAAAGGAATTATACAATGAATTAAAATGAATACATGGAATACAGGAAACAAAACAGCACATCAGGTGTATGGAACTTAATTGAATTTATCCGGATATTCTGCAACAGCCTCACATTTCCATTATTGATCTTAGAGAGAATAACCAATAAGCTTGTAGCATAAACACAAGGGCCTCCAGAAAGAATGTCTCAGGTGAATTTAATGTCAAATTATTCTATGGGTTAGAGGAAAAATAATGCTGAGTTTCAACCAAGTAAGGAGAAATGATGAAGAGCACTCATGCACAGGATTCTTAGAAAGTTAATTACATGTAAACAGAGACTTTAGACATCTCTCCAACTGTTACTAAAGAGCATAGACAAATGCAGGATTAAGTATATATATATATATACATATATACATATATATGTATATGTATGTGAGAAAAATCTAGATCTTGAAAAATTTCAAGTATATATTTTTTTGCAGAAATTACCCCTTACCCCCTTACCCAACTGTAACCAACTGTAATTTTGACCCTTATATTATCTGGTAGTAATTTCCCTACCCCTGCTTTCAATAGTTTAGCAACAGATAAATGATCAATCATTTAGGATCACACTTTGAGTTTGCAATCTCACAATATAATATAGCCTATATATTAGAAGAACATTTGGGCTGGAGAAATATACAGTGGGTAGGTCTCTGACTTCGCACACAACCGACCCAGGGTTAGATCCTCAGCATCCCATATGGTTACCCGAGCACCTCCAGGATTAATTTGAGTTTAGAGCCAGGAGTAAACCCCCTTTGCATTGCCAGGTGTGACCCCAAAAGCCAAAAAAAAAAAAAGATTAGCATTTCCCCTGATGTTTAGGTTCTCGATGAGGTCAAATTCAGATCAATCTTGTGCAAGTTAACCCTTACTTTAGTTAACATATTCATTCTAGAAATAATAAGGTTTTAGAACACTTATGTAACTAAAATAATGTTTTAGAGCACTTATTTGGCTGGGTAATCATTATTTTAGGAATCATACAATTAAAAAATAAATTTGAGATAAAGTAAGAGCTCAATGGATCAGTTTATTATATTTAATTTAGAACTATGAAAGAAAATATTATTAAAGAAATACCTACCTAGAAGAATATAAATTTACCATCTTCTCGATAGCACAGTGGTTGGGCTTTCGCCTTTCATGCGGTCGACTGGGGTTTGATTCCTCCGCCCCTCTCAGAGAGCCCGGCAAGCTACTGAGAGTATGGAGCCCGAACACCAGGGCATGGCAAGCTACCTGTGCATATTGGATATGCCAAAAACAGTAATAATAAGTCTCTCAGTGAGAGACGTTACTGGTGCCCGCTCGAACATATCGATGAGCAACGGGATGACAGTGACAGTGACAGTGATATTCTAGACACATGACTAGGGCAGGGTGCTACTAGTTTTTCATTATAAACCCTTTGGTAATATTTGCATTTTCAGTTATACTAACATATTAGGCTTTGCAAAGAATAACAAATTAACTAGAGTAAGGTAGATTATACGGGCATTTTTTAAAATGTTCAAAATAATGACAGATTTGAGACCTAACTACAGTACAGCCAGTAAGATGGTAAGATGCTTGCCTTGCATGTGGTCAGCCTGGGTCCAAACCTTGATAACACATAAGGTCCACGGAGCTCGCTCAGAACCAGGAGTAAACCTTAGCAATACCAGAGGTGGCCCCCAAACAAAACAGCAACAAAAAATAATGACATCTATCTACACAATTTTAGCATTTAAAATTTAAATTTAGTTTTCTCTAGTCTCGGTGTATGTATTAATCTCTCTTTATATTAAATATGCCAATACTATCAAATTTTAATTTCCTAATTTTCTACCTTAAAATTTATAATGCATGTTTTATTACATTAATAATTTTGTATTAAAATATTATGTGCATTTATATTTTATGACTTTTATTTCCGACTTCTCTGTCCCAGGGTATAGGAACACTACCTGTCTGGATAACTAACATGGTTTCTGGTGCCCACTGACTCTCTACATTCTTATGGTCTTTGCCTGTCGGGAGGTATTTCAATACAAAGTAAGAAAGTTATATTTATTTTTTAGCAATCTGTCTATGAGAAAGACAGGATATAAATATTTTACTGTACTTTTCAAGAACTCTCCGTGCAACCATTTCTACACTTGGTTCTGTATTTGAACTGTACTAGTTTGTGTAGGATAGTTTGAAACAATATCTCAAAGTGTATACCTATCTTTTTTGGTGTTTCTACACCTTATCCACAACTTGTATGCAGTATCTTTGATAGGCTGCTGTCAAATTTCAATTTTAGAGTTCCATTTCCGGCTAGGATCTGTAGAGAAACAAGTATGTGATATTAAATGGTGGGAGAGGGGAAACATAAAGGTACTGAAAACAATGAAACCCTTTTATAAATATCATCATCAGCAGCAGCGTCCCTTTGATTGTCGAATTTCTCGAGTGGTCTCAGTAAGGTCTCCATTTGTCCTAGCCCTTGAGATTTTAGAAGCCTCTCTTTACTTGTCCTTTCCAACAATGCCGCATTGGAGGCTCTTTCAGGGTCAGGGGACATCCTATCAGCTTTTTTATACTGATTCTAGTTATTAGAGTTTAATTGTAGTGACTTAAAACTGCATTTGTACTCACGTTGCAAATGTGATTGTTCATCATATACACATTGAAAAGACCTTAAAGTGGGGATCTCTATCCCTTCTTAAGGTTTTAGATCTAGGAACAAGTTTGGTGGGATGTTTTTAAATTCAGCTTAACACTAGGTAGTACATAATATGCTGTTTAAAGTTGGTGACATACAGATGAAGAGGCTGAACTCTTATTAGTGTAATTAAAATAACAAACACTAACAGTATAGATACGGAGAAACTTTCAGAGAAAATCCTTAAAGAAATGATGCAGGTGTGGGAATTGTATCTTTAAAAAGGAATTGAATTTTGGATAAATTTTGAGGGAGATTTATAACAGATTTAGTAGGGAAAATAAGGGTGTATTCTATGGGAAAAAAAGTTCCAAGGCATAACACCTTGGGCTGTATAAGAGAAATGTTGAAGTTGGTTTTGTAATTACAGCAATGGTTTGGGGATAGGCGACAATAAATTGTTCCCATATGAGTACTTAGATAACTAAATTTAAAAAGTCCTTTAAGGAGAAGTGGGTGCTGAGATCTGTTTTGGCTACCTTTAATCTCTGTCTATGGATTACCTGTCAGAATTTAGCGCTTTTAACACATCAGGAACCCGTAGCGGATTATTTAACATCCGAAGTATCCCAACAGTCAATTCTATGGCCATCCTGAACAACTTTGCATCTTTGAGTTGCAAGAAAAATGCCTTGAGGTTGGTGGGAAGAAAATGTTTCCTTTAAAGAGAGAGAGAGAGAAAGATTTTGGTATTTCCATTCCATCTCCCACCCAAACCCGTCTAAAAGAATGCCTGAGAGCTAGCAAGAAAGCCTCTGTCAGAGAGGCTGAGTGAGATCAAATAAGATCCACTTTGGGAGATGCTTAATTAAAGTCTTGTTTCCAAGTTTAGCTTTAGTGACCCTTTGAATACTTCTGTTCAGACTGAAACAGAGTTAGAATTCTCAGAATAAAATTATTGGAGGGAAGCATCAAATAGCCTTTTATATAGAAGCCTTTAGAATGATTCCCACAAGGCCCTATAGCCTCAAAAGGAAAAAAAAAAAAAAAGAGGAACTGGTAATTTAAGCCTTAAAAAGCATCATTCTCTCATATCTCCACATCTTCTTGCACAGTGTTTGGTAAGACTCAATAAATGCTTGTTAAATTGATGGTATTGGCAGCTCATTCACTCTATTCTAATTAAATTTCTCTCTCTAGGTGTAAAAATGGTTTTTCATTGAGCACATTTCAGAGTGAATTTTTTTTAGACAGGGACAATGCAGCCACAAAATGAACTCAAATCCAGTTTGGTTGATGAGTGCATTTTATTATCTGCCGTTTGCTAGCAATTAGATAGCAAAAAAATTGAAGCTTTTGTAAACACAAAGAAGATTAAAGTAGAAAGAGCTCATCCACTACTTGTGATGCTTTGCAAGGCGATTCAGATGAACTGTTTTGTTTGTTCTGCTTGTTTTGCTTCCTTGTAAAATATTTTTCTAGAGCATATCTTTTCTCTCAGAGGAACATGGTGAAAGTGGCATTTGAATATTTAAGAAAAAGGGCCTCCATACACATAAATAGACCCTATTTATATAAAGAGAAGTCAGTTTCAGAAGGTGTTCTCGGTTAGAAATCAATTTGGTTACCTCCCCAAAAGATCTCCAGTTCACCTTCGATGGAGAATCTTGGGAATTCATATGTGTTTTGTCACAGCTGTGTGTGAAATATTATGTAATTAAATTTTACATT
The DNA here is from genome assembly GCF_027595985.1 of Sorex araneus. Classification (NCBI taxonomy): domain Eukaryota; kingdom Metazoa; phylum Chordata; class Mammalia; order Eulipotyphla; family Soricidae; genus Sorex; species Sorex araneus. The sequence continues at coordinate 16,971,345 of NC_073309.1, forward strand.
ACATCAGTCCAACTGCATAATGAAATGTCATCTGGTTAATTTTGGTTTCCAAATGTGCTTTATAACCAAGTCAGAGAAAATATTACATGTGATTCATGCCACAAATTGTTATGTAGGCATGTACTAGCATATTTATGGTATTATACTGCATGCCAAATGATGCACTAAATTCAAATATGGACATGCTAATTTCCCTTGTGTTGACAATATGAAGTTCTAAGCATTATTCTTTAATCAGAACACAACCAGTTCACTGAAGTCAGAAACTGGACTTCTCCCAAAATATGCTTGCTTTCTGATTTCAAAAACATAATCTTATTCATTCTTCAAAGTATCAGTGGACAAATGGTTGCATTTAAATTTTTATATGCGTGTATGCACATGGACAGACATATATACATAGGTATTTTTATAATCAATGTTATCTTTGTCATTATGTTATCTAATCTTATCATTACTGAATTCTTTGGGGTTGGTTCATTTATTTAATTTTAAATTTAACAGGAGAAAAACTGGGATGAGGTCAAGTATCTATCTTATAGTATAGGTCTAACTATTGTGCATATCCCAAGACTAAATGTAAGAAATATGTTCAGTAGACAGTGTGGATCATGTATCAAATTTACGGTAAAAACACCCATTAAAGTTATTTAAATTAAATGCATGGCTTTTTGCTCCTAACTGTCACCTCATTCATTTTTTACAAACACATAAAACCATTGTCAGCAGTTTCTTGAATATGTCTTGAAAACAATGGCATTGGAGAAAGGGCCAAGGGGTAATTTGGGAGCTCTTTCTTACTCATTAGGATTTTTGCATGCTGTCAAAAGAGTACCAGTAATGTGAATTATAATATAAATGATCCCTTCTAGAGTATGCAATGCAATATAACAACTCTTCTTGTAATTTTGCCAGTGCTGATCCCTCAATACATGCAAGATAAACAAACAATCCAATGAAAATAGAATTTACTATGTAAATGAAGCCTCCAGGACAAGTCCTTAATACAAGTGTTGACAATTTCAAAGCCTCCTCAATATAAATTTTAGATTTTCTTGTCTTAATGATCTACTAATACTCATCAGAAAAAAAAATCCTTTCCTACATTAAGTGTTATTATTGGGAGTAAATCCATTTATTTAATATTCAATTATTAAATATTTTAATATAAATATTAAAAGACTATATGCTTAATATATGTGCATCTTATTAGGTAAGCCACAAATCTACACACATTCCTTCACCATAATAGCTACAATAATAGAAAAACCAGATTTTTGAGATATTAAGATAAATATTTTGGTTCATTTGTATAAGTTGAGCGGTTTGAAAGCTTTCAAATATTGCAAGAAAACCTGTTCGGGATCTAAAGCTGTTAGCCCAGCCCTGCAGTCTAGGTTCTTAATTTCTCTGTTGGAAAGAATTTAAGAATTTGCCAGAGTTCTAAATAAAATATAGTAAGAAGTTTATTATTATAGCCAGAGCAAACACTCAAGATTTAGAGCATGGGGCTACTCAGGAGAGTAGCATTGTTTTTAAGTAAGATAAGCAGCTTATTAAAAGCAAGTGAGTGATGTCAGAGTGTGGGGATTAACGACTAGCATTGATTTTTGAATGGAAAGCAGTTTGAGTTTGACTTCCCCATTGGTAATTCTAACCCACATTCACCTGACAGTGTGAGCCTAATGGTTGTTGGTCATACCAGGCAGAATTGTTTGAGTACATTGGTACTGGGGATCACCTGACCACTAAGCCTCATGAATGCAAGGCATAAACTGCACTCTTATCAGATCGTTCTCTAGCCCAACTAGCATTGCTTTCAATAATTTTTAGGCTGTATAGATAGAAAATATTCTAATAAGAGGAAATATGTAAATGCATATATGAAACTTCTAAAAGGCGTGTATATAGTTCAAGGTGATGATATCTCAGTCGAACTCCCAGATACATTCTAACTGCATGTGGGTGACTAAGTGGTATGTATATATGCTGCCATATATACTGCCATTCAGTAGTAGATGGTAATTTTCATCATGGAAATTTATTATGATAAGGTATACTAAAGTTGGGGATCACCATTTATCACTTGAACTCCATTTTTAGATCCGTGTGGTTTCCAGCCATTCTTTGGCCTTATTGTTTTTCACCTTTGAGTATATGAGATCTGTAACTTATTCAATCCATTAATACAGTTTTATAAGTTTTCTGAACTTTAAGTGGATCTAGAAGATAAACTTGATCAAAGATAGGAACCTATCAAAGATGGAAAGGCGAAGTGATTTATGTTGACATTAAAGGACAAGGTTTAACAGTTACTGTTCTCTGCATAAGTGTATATATATATGTATACATATGTATATGGCTTATATATATATACTTATATGTATATTGCTTATATGTATTGCTTAAGGAAATAGCAACATATTGTAGTCCTTAAGCCTTATAGTGTATGCACCATGGAATCTTTTCCCACAAAAATCTAACTCTCCTGATTTCTTCCCCATTTATGTTAATTGTTTCTCACATTTGCATGAGCCATTTTCTTATCTCATGTTTATTCTTATTCATCTGTTCAGTGAACTTCTCTTGAGCACTAAACATGTTGCAGGCACATTTTAGAACTCATGGATATATTAATGAAGAAATATGATATCTTTTTATCTTCTGAGAGAGCTTACATGTTATGGGGAGAGAAACAAAAATTATTCTTTAATTCATTATGATAAGAATTTATAAGTAAAACTGGGTACACAAAAAATACTAGAAAGATTACCCAATATTACGGGAGAGTAGCAAAATAGACTTCTGAGTTATAGTACGTAAATAGTTAAATATAGTATGTAAGTATATACGCTAAATACTTACAGTATAACTATATGTATAGTTATAGTGTATGTTGTGTATATGTGTATGTGTGTGTATGTTTGGGTTACATCAGAAATTCTCAGGTGTTATTCCTAGCTCTATTCTTAGTGATGAATCCTAGGGGTGTTTGGGGGACCATATGGGAAGCCAGAGATCAGACGGGTCAGCTATATGTAAGGCAAGCACCCTACCCGCTGTACTATCTCTCTAGTTCCCATTAATTGTATATTAATGTGTGTACCACATACACTTTTACACCCTTCAGTGCTCTCCCCTGGACTATAAGGGTGCCATTATCTGAGCTCCTCCTGTGCCCTGTCACTATGGAGCATATGGCCAATGGGAAATATCAGCAGAAAATAAATGTAACTGAAGTCAAGGGAGTTCAAGAATTATTCCTGCACCTTCCTTCCAGTTTTGCTATCCCTCTGATAATGGCTCAATTCTCTTAGGGATACAGTTGGGTGGCTTGTCCAAAGCTCTGTTTCATACCAAGTTCTAGGCAACCGCTTGCCACCTCCATTCTAGGAAACAGCTGCCAGCTATTCATAGTGTGTGTGAAATACAGCATCACTTGGATTTCATAATCCTTTCTACAATTATGCAAATAATTCTTCAATTACATTCTCTTTAGTTAAACCAATTTGTGTATGCCTAATTTTTTTGCTATGACCTAGACTGAGAGAGTTTCTTACAGATATAATCCATGGATAATCTGTAGATTATAACAACAAAGAATACTAGCTTTATTGTTCGATAAATTCAACTTAAGATGCATGGTCTGCAACTTAACAGAGTCAGCTATTCATATTGATCTCTCTAAAGCTCAGTGTTCTCATCTGTGAAACACAGGTCAGGAAGGTTATGAAAAAAAAAACAGTTTGGACTTTAAAAAACTTAGACAAGACTTAGAAAATATTTCATCCTAAATTGTATTCATTGAAATTTTATAAAGGCATTAAGAAAGAATCAAAGAGCTGATGTTGCTTACACAAGGGCAAGGGCATGGTTTTCATCTGATAACCAACGTTTATTCATTCTCTTTCACTATACAGAGATGCTGACATATGATGAACAAAAACCTGGTTAGAAGCAGAGATGGGCCAAAAGGATAGTACAGAACTTAAGGCACTTGCCTTCCATGTGGCACACCCTGGTTTAATATCCAGAACTATTTTTTCAAAATTGTAGACTGCAGAATTTGTTCGGATACACTCACCATTGCTCATGGTTCCTCCTTATTCTGCATGCTGGAATCACTCCTCTTGACTCAGGGTGCCAGAAATCAAACTCAGGTTTGCCACAGGCAAGGAAAATGCCTTATCCACTGTATTATTCACTTGTATCACTTCTAGTCCCATTGATCTTTGATTTGCTCGAGCAGGCGCCAGTAACGTCTCCATTTGTCCCTGTCGCGTACTAGTGCAGCCCAATGATACCTGCTTGCTCCAGGAACAGGAAGAGCCTCAAATCATTCATTCAGGGATTTGACAAAGAAATCTGATCATCTAGAGGGTGGGCGGCCATGAGGTCTTCTGACATCCCGTGGAATCCAGTTGGTTTCCAGTGGTCTAGTCCAGTGGTCATCTCTGAATCGCATTACATGACTGGTCCATCTGATTTTTGATGCCTTGCAAACGAGACAGCATCCCTGATTTTTGACTGCCAATGGAGGTCAGAACTCCAGATTTCTTCTCTCACTTGAGTGAGACATGACATTCCCAGCATAGCTCTTTCAATTCTTCTTTGGGATACCCAAATAGCATTTTCATCCTGTTTGCATAGGGCCCAGGTCTCTGAGGCATATGTTAGTGCAGGAATAACAGTGGAATCGAAAAGATGTGCCCAGAGTCAGAGGTTCTTAATTCTCTTAACTACTTCTTCGATGCTCTTGAATGCATTCCACGCTGCTCTCTTCCTCCTGCGCAGTTCTGGCACCAAGTCGTTCCTCGTGTTGATTTCTTGACCGAGGTACACATAGCTGCTGCATTCGGAGATGTTCATTCCATTGAGAGCAAATGGAGCTTCAGGGACCAGTTCGTTTTTCATGAACATTGTCTTGTTGAGATTCAGCTGCACTGTATTATTACCTCAAGGAAATGGCAGAATTTATCAAGTCTATTCAAATGTACATCATACTTTATCTATAGATAATGCTGTTAGATTAATATAATTTTTAATTGATTTTCATGTGGAACAAAGCTAACAAACAAATATTGAGTGTTTCAAATACAATCCTTTATAACCATAAACTTCACATAAATTTAGAGGTCATTTTAAGTATAAATAATACATATTCCACATAATTATATTTTCAATATTGGCACGAATGCCTTTGGACATGTAATTTTACCAAAATTATTGAAACATTAAATGCTATATGGTAGCAATTTAAATTATGTTGCTATTTTAATAAAACCATTACCTAATACTTAGAATCATCATGCAAATTTTCTGATATTCTTCATAAGTAATTCTTTTTATTATTTTAAGAAGGTTAGCAAGGCCAAGCAACACTTAACTAAAGGAAATATTTGAGTTCATAACGTCTTTCCTCAGTAGATGAGATGGTACATGAAGTATCTAATTTGTGATGTTCAATGAATATGGATTAGCAATTAACCATGGCTGCACTGAAAGCAAAGATAAATTACAGAAATAAATTTTGGGTGGATGTGTTGTGTGCAATCTGTATTGATCAGCTTGCAGAAAATCACCTCAAAACTATTTTCAAGTTTATGTGGCTAGAGCTAGTTTTTGTACAAATGTTCTGTCCTGTTATATCAAGGCTGTCATTAGGAACTCTGGGAAGAAAGAAATTAGTCTAGGGTAGACTCCAGAAGATACATATTTATTTAGGAGCTCAAAGAACATAAAACCCATGTTTAAATCTCATAGGATAACAATTTTGTTAATAGCTCAATGATTTTTTCTCTTTCTGCATAATCATTATTGTTTGCTCGTAAGTCATTCTTACTGGACCAAGAGGATTCAAAGCAAATGCTGCATTTGAGTTCCCTGGAACCCATATTTAAACTTATGTAGAATGATTAATATTTGTTAAATCAAATAAAAAATGTAATATTATTCTGGGACATTGGAAAATATAGATACATTTTCATTCTATATGTTTGACATTTTTCTCAATAATTCTACAGATCAAGATTTTATATTTGACTAATGGTAGATGTAGAGATTTCCCCACTCTGTGAAGGAAAAGAGAAGACTTCTTTTTGTTGTTCTCAAATGTGTAACCTAGAAAATTAAAGCTTAATGAAATTTTAGACATTGTAACATCAATCCTTCAGTCAGACTAAACTTAATGAAAATAAGTCTTAGTTCTTTTATTCAAGGACATGACTTCTAATGCATATATTCTGAAATAGGTCCCCAATATGCCTGTTTGTACTTGATATAAAGAAACATGAATATAGCGTGATATGATTTTATTTAACACATAGATTGTCCTTCACATATTATCTAATTATGGAAAGATTGTTGTTCTGCTTGCTAAATCTGTAATTACCAAAGTATGCATACTATTATAGATCTATTTCATAGTTACTCATGTTCATCAAGATACATAGAAATAATATACATAGAAACACAAATAAATTATTTTCTTAGATAAAAATTTATGTCCAGTAATGGAACCAGTAATTACATCCTTTAAATTACTAAGCAAACTTAGGCCGACCTGGTTCAATTCCTCCATCCCGGCAAGCTACCAAGAGTATCCCACCCGCACAGCAGAGTCTGGCAAGCTATCCATGGTGTATTCGATATGCCAAAAACAGTAACAACAAGTCTTACAATGGAGATTTTACTAGTGCCCACTCTAGCAAATCGATGAACAATGGCAAGATAGTGCTACAGTGCAGTTCTACAATGGGGGCAGAGCAATAACATAGTGGGCAGGGTGTTTGCCGTGCACATGACCAACCCAGGTCTTATCCCCAGCACCCTATGTTTCTGAACACCACCAGGAGTGATTGCTGAGTGTAGAGCCAGGAGTCATCCCTGAGCAATGCTGAGTGTGGCCCCAAAACAAACAGAAAAGATTCGCTGAAGATCCAGAAAAGAGCACAGAGTCTTTGCTACCCCCCAAATGTGAATAGGATATAAGGAGGACCAAGGATCATTGGCTGAACGCTGGGAACTTTTAACCATTCCCAAAATAGCAAATTAAAAAATATCCTGTACATATCTGGACTATGATGTGTCATGCAACATAATAACTGATACAGTTTGGGCAAGAGTTCAGAATCTGGGGCCGGAGCGATAGCAAAGCGGGTAGGGCGTTTGCCTTGCACGCGGCCGACCCAGGTTCGATCCCGGCATCCCATATGGTCCCCCAAGCACCGCCAGGAGTAATTCCTGAGTGCAGAGCCAGGAGTAACCCCTGAGCATCGCTGGGTGTGACACAAAAAGCAAAAAAAAAAAAAAAAAAGAGTTCAGAATCTGAGGAAATCTTTGAAATTTCCTTAAATGGGGCCAGAACAATAATGAGTACGGTGTTTACTTTGCACGCAGCTAACTGGGTTTGATTCCTGGTACTCCATGTGGTCACCTAAGCATGTCAGGAGTGATCCCTGAGCACAAGAGCCGGGAATAAACCCTGAGCACAGATGTCTGTGGACAAAAATTGAAACAAAAACTAAATAAAAATAAAGTTACTTTGAGTGATTATTTCTTCTTACAATACATTTATAATGGTAATCATCAAATGCATTAAATGATGCACTGGTGAGGGAGATGTTTATTACTATAAATATAGAAAAAGCCTGCTTCTGAAGAATAATTTTGGGACTAGAGTAATAGCACAGTGGGTAGGGCGTTTGCCTTGCATGAGGGCAACCTGGATTCAATTACCAGCATCCCATATAGTCCCTGAGCACTGCCAGGAATAACTCCTAAGTGTATGAGCCAGGAGTAACCCCTGTGCAATGCCCAAGTGTGACCCCCCAAATTTTTTTTAAAAAGTATAAATTTAACAATACTCAATAAGTTCATATACTGAGGACTACTTTTAGCAGTTAAATAGCACCATCTAATTATTAATGCATTAATCTATTTATTTAGCTGAGTAGCACACTTAAAAATATAAATTCACTCTGGTGCTGGGTAGATTGATACAAATATTGTTTTCAGAGACATTTCTTGACTCTTACTTTTATGAAGCCTGTGAAGTCAGAAATAACACAATGGACTGACTGCAGGCTTTGCATGCGGGAGACCCAGGTCATTCTCCCCAAGTGATGCATTGTTCTCCAAACATAACCTGGGGTTACTTCTAAGCATGGAGCACAGACTAGACCATGTGCACCAATATGTACCTCTCCAAATTAAAAAAAAAAAACATTAAAAGACTAACAGGTAATAATCAACCTTCTAAATGATAATAATGTGTAAAGGTCTTTTTATGTTTTTAAAAAATATGATAGCCAAGGAAAAACATAAATACACAAATTTGTATGATTCCTATTGATTATAACATCTAAGAGACATGTGTCTTGCATTCCAAAACCTACTCATACAATTGAATTGGGAGGTTGGAACCAGCACTTCATTGATGTTATTTGATTGTGTTGAATAATGAATGGAAATTGTGTTTAGAAAACTGAAAGCAAATTTTCAACCAAAGCAAATATCTTCCAGGGACAAATATGAAATGTGTCATACAAAACAACATACTAGTGTTTTGAATACAAAATATCTTAATAATTATTTTTAAGGGGGATAATTTTGGCAAGGTTCAGTCCTGATGGTGTTCAGAGTTCACCAAGGCATGACTAGTGGTACCCATGCCTTGCTGGGAATTGAACCCAGGACCTTGCAGATTGTAGGAACATGCTCTACCATTTAAGGTACAACTCTGGTCCAAAAACATGTTGACATTTTTTGATTAAACATTATCACGGTCACTGTCATTGTCATCCAATTGCTCATCGATTTGCTCGAGCAGGCACCATCCGGCTTTGATTAAACATTATATGACACACAAGAAAACCCTATGAATTTGTCCTCCTTATTTCCTAAAGAACTTTGCCCAAAGTGGCAAGGTCCATGAAATCAAACACCTGTGAAATTAAGTGGGTCAACTTGATAAGACAATTTGTATTTGTTGAATATATAAGCATCACGGTATTACTGTCATCCCCTTGCTCATCGATTTGCTTTGGTGGGCACCAGTAACATCTCCATTGTCAGACTTGTTGTGACTGTTTTCGGCACATTGAATATGCCATGGGTAGCTTGAGAGGCTCTGCCATGCGGGTGAGATGCTCTCAGTAGCTTGCTGGGCTCTTTGAGAGGGGCGGAGGAATCGAACACAGGTCGGCTGCATGCAAGGCAAATGCCCTACCCACTGTGTTATCACTCCAGCCCTATATAAGCATATAATGTAAAAATTCAAATAATAAATGTGGATATAATGGCAATAAAAATTTATATTATATTTATTTAAAATAGTAATGTAAGAGAGCAGTAGTATAGGGGGTGTGACACTTGCCATGTACTTGACTGATCTAGGTTTGATCCCTGATACCTCATGAGACCCCTTAACCTGTTAGGATAGATGCCTGAGCATCTCCCTACGCACATTAAAAAAACAGATATAATTATATTTTCTACTTTGTAAATGAGAAATAAAGTTTTTTTCTAGGTTATTGAGTTTGCTAGGATTGAATTAATACCAATCTGAATCCCTATGCTTGTTAATTCTCAAAATATTTTATTATCATTTAGTACTCTTTCTGTTGAAGAAAAAAGAACTGGTGATGGAAGAAAGAAAAGGAGAAAAAGAATGATAATGAATTATACCAATTTATATAAAAGTACTTATATTAGGATATGAAAATTGACTATAAAAAGTAATTCACTAATTTAATAGATGGAGTTAAAGGAAAACATATAGGATAGATTAGGGTAATGAATGTATTTTTAATACAGTAGAAAAATCAATGGCTTTTAATGCAGCAGAGAAAACAAAAGAAAATGTCAACATTTTCATATAACAGCATAACAACATAACAACATTTCAAAATAACAACATTGCTAAAGAAGTAGATAAAACCCTTCTGCTATAAGCAAATCATTGAGGACTCACTGATCAATAAGCAGTTTTATCTAGTCTATTTTCTAAATATGATACATTTATATAAATTTGTTCATTTTTATTTACATCCCATCTTATATAAAACCAACTTTTCTCCATTCCATATGGTCCTAATGGAATGGACAATCATAGCAACCTCTCTTGCTCTGTGACAGATATACTACACTAGTAACAAGGAGGCTTTGGTTATACATGTTCTACATTTTCCTAGTATTAAAATTTCAAATATTTATTCAAGGACAATTTCTTTGCTAAAGCCAGATGAAGCAGAAGAGTCTTATCAAAAGTTGATCTATAGCAATAGAACAAAGAGTTCAAAACTGAGTTCTAAAACTGGGGAATGCGTATATAGAACCAATGACATCTATTTTAACTGTTTCATGTAAAAGGCTTGTTCTCAGAGTAAAGCTCAGCATTGCTAAAGACAAAGAATAGACAGAGAAATCCTATTTCCTCCAAATCTCATGGCCAAAATATGGAATGATGTTTTCTGCAACACTTGCATCTCTGAATCTGTGAACTACCTTAGTCTTTTTCCCAGAAAGCACCCGGAAAACAAAGGCATCTTGATTGAATCAACCACTTCTACGTGTCTTAATGAAAATAATAGATTTCAGCAGAAAAGTAGAGATTAAAAATACTTGGATTCATGCTTCAATAGGAAATATACAAAAGGAAAAATTCCAGGTAGACTTGGACTTCTCCTTGAACTAATGAACCAGACAACATAGACTTCAAAGACTAATTTTCTGAGCAGACTTAAAGGAAGAAGATAAAAATGAATGTGCCTTTTTATGATAGTGCCTCTTTTATGATAGTTGAGGCAGTCACTTGTTCTTTACCAACAACTCTGTATTTTAGAATTATATCCATTGTCACCCCAGTCACTCCTATTATTATAATCTCCTTGAACATAATTAAACTCATGTGGATGTTTATCCCTCTTATAATTATTGATGGATTAACTAAATCAAATGAGACAGGACATAAAAGAAGTCTCATTTTATACTCAACTCAGAAAACAGTAAGTATAATAATTTTGCTGCATCAAAATTCACATTTTCTTCCTATTAAATCAACTTTAACGATATTGATTCTCTTAATTTTGTTTCTCTTTTAAAACTTTGTTTACCACCAAGGTCTTTCCTGCTACTTTATTATCCATTCTCCCTTATCTTCCCCTTTCATCCTATTTTGTCTCCACCCTCTTCCTTATATCACCTCTACATATGACCAGTAAAATTAGGAATATTACTAAGTTATTTGCATAAGTAAGTGTATGTAGCCACCAGGAAGATTAAAATTTCAATTATTTATGTTAGGATAGCAAAATGCCATTTTCAGAATCAAGCAAAATAAAAAATAAAATTGTATTCACAGTTTAGATTGAGGTCAGAATGCTGTGTACATTTAGCTGGTCATTGTATCTTGCAAGCACGAAAGGAGAGAAAACAATAACTCAGAGTTCATCATGTTATATCAGTGATTGTTCACAACACCCAACTGTGTTACAAGACTGGCAAAGGAGGCAACAAATTCAAATTCTTAAGAAATGTTATAAAAGTGGATCTATAAGAACCTAAAGTGTTTCTTTCAGTACCTCTAGGCCTTGTATGGAGATCTATTACAATGCCACCATAGTATATAGGACATAGAACTTTTCTATATACCCACAGAGACTTGACTAATCTTTATATTATTATAGCCTAGCATAGAACTTAGGTCATAATAGATTATAGAAAAATTTGGGGAAGAAACGTGTAGATGTTTGGATTGATGGGAGACAATTAATGAAGAAATAAGAATAAAAGTAACAAGGAAGAAAAATGAATAGAAACATAACAAGTAGAATATATTTGTTTGGTTTTTGCTTTATTGTTTGGGCAACATGCAGTGTGCTTAGGGCTTCCACCTGGTGTGCGCTCAGGGATCACTCCTGGTGAGGCAGAGAGCCATATGTAGTGCTAGGGATCAGGCAAGCTCCCTATCAGCATGCTATTGCTCCAACCACAATGACACATAGGGGGAGAGGGGGGGGGGGGGAGAGGGGAGGGAGTGAGAGAGAGAGAGCCAAAGCCAGAGACATAGACAGAAACAGATAGACAGAAAAGAGAGAGACAAACAGAGAGAGAGGGGGGGGGGGGGGAAATGCCTGCCATATGGGCAGGCTGGGGTGGCAGGGTGGCAAAGGGATACTGGGGACATTAGTGGTGGGAAATGGACACTGGTAGAGAGATGGGTGATGAAACATTTATGACTAAAACCTGATCTTGAACAGCTTTGTAACTGTGAATCTCATGGTGATTCAATAATAAATAAAATCACGATCATGATCACGAAATCCCGTTAATCATCAATTTCTCGAGCTGGCTCAGTAACCTCTCCATTGATCCTTTCCCTGAGATCTTAGAAGTCTCTCTCGGCTCGACCCTCCCAATGATGTCGCACTGGAGGCTCTTTCAGGGTCAGGGGAATGGGATCCAGCTTGTTACTGAATTTAGCATATGAATACACCACGGGAAGCTTGCAAGGCTGTCCCATGTGGGCAGGAAACTCTCAGAAGCTTTTCAGTTTCTCCCAGAGGGAGAAGTAGGTTGTAAGATATCTTCTGGGAGCTCGCTTTTAAGACTCTGGATGTTGGCCATTGATGGGATTACTCACACCTGGGTTCCTCTGCCTGTACCTTCGTCTGTGAGGCCTGTCCGAACGTGTGGAGAGGGGCCTCAAGCATGGCTGTAGCTAGGTTCTGGTGATCTTTGGCTGCCGGGAGCTCTGCTTGGGGTGGGGAGGGAAGCTGGAGCCCATCCCCTCTGAGGGGTCCCAGGGAAGACAGCCAGGCGTAAGGGCAAGAGACTCTCTACCAATAAATAACATAAAATAAAAATAAAATAAAAATGTGTGGTAGTAACAGGAAGAGGCTGCTAATATCTCAGGGCTGAGTGTAATTGAGACATTACTGGTGCCCGCTCAAGTAAATCTACGAACAATGGGATGACAGTGATACAGTGATACAGTAACAGGAAATGACTTCATAAAATTAATGACTGCTCGGGGAAAAGTCAGTGAACAATATGTTGAAGATAGTCCTGAAAAATAAGGAAATTAATAAGTGAAAGAATGGGTAATACTAAGAAAGTAAAAATAAATATTGGGTAATGTAATTCTTACCCACATATTTTACCTGTATAATCACCCCTCTACTCATAACATTAGTAATTTACCAGAAACAGTGATTATTTAGATAGACCTAAGTTTCATGCTGCAATTTAATTTTTTTGAACGATCACCTATGTATTGGTTTTTCTACCAGTCACTCAAGTGGTATTTCTTGGTTTAGATGAGTAATTTAAATAATTAATTTAACTCCAGAAATGTGTGTATTAGTATTATAAACATTTCAGAATGCATTGATTTCTCATTGAAATATCATTTTGATTTTTAAACAACTCTTTGATGAAAACATACTCAGCTCTGCAAACCTACTTTAATTTTCTGCTAAATGATTCAAGAGCATCAAATTAAACTGTTGGGCACTGTTACAATCTGTTCAAAATTGATTATGCAAAAGACTGAGGCATATGGCATCTCACACATCTCTAGGCTACCCACCTTGGTTTGATGCTCAAGATTCATGCAGTGTAGGAATTTGAGAATTAGGAGAACTAAAGTGGTTTAAAGGTTTAGTTCAAATTCTCTCTGAAGTGGGCTTTATATTTTATCAAAAATGAAGAACTCTCAGTTTTAAGCAGTCAATTTTCAAAGAAATCTAGAGTTGGTTTATGGACACCTTGTTATTATGGTTTTTGTTCCTTAAGCATAGACAACTAATAGACTTATGAAAGATATGTCCTAATTTTTAGATTAGAATCAATTATTATTTATCTTTGACATTAAATATGACTAAATCTCAATAGACACAATGATAGTAAAGTGTTAAGCGTCATTTAAAATATATAAAAGTTGGTAATAAAATTTGTCAATTGTTTCTCAGTAAAACTGAAAATATTTCTGCTTTACATTTAATAAAAAGCTTGAAAGTATATTCAGCAAGGCAAAACTATAGATTCAATATTCAAGTTTGCTGAAACAGTTTATATAGAAGCTGAGTTTGAACTTTTTTTAGCCATTAGCCATTACATCCCGTTGCTAATCGATTTATTTGAGCTGGCACCAGTAACATCTCTCATTGAGAGACTTATTGTTACTGTTTACAGCAAATAAACTACAGTGATATTTGGACACTATGATTTACTTACTTCCATTTTGTTTTTTTCTTTAATTTTAGAATTACACGTGATTTTTTTTATTTACTACTATCCTATAGTTCATTTGTTTCATCAAGTTAAGTTTATATACAGTGAAGTTTACAGATATTAATGGTCTTATACACAGGTGTTTGTACAGTTCTGACTTCAAAAAAGTAAATTTCCATCTTCTAGCTAAAAAATATTCTATCTGTTCCCAGTCTAGTCATTTTGTTCTAATGAGTTCTCTTTTCTATTACTTTAGTGTAGCTTTGGTGCTCTTGAATGATATGAAAATAGCATCTTAAAGTATTTATTCTTATGTATTACTTCTACTCTAAGAAATGCTTTGGTTGCATTATTAATTTATTTGTTTATTTATAGATTGTGTTTCGGGCAAGCAATATTAGAACACCAATCCCATCACCGGTGTCCACTTACCTTCCCCAATGTCCCCAGTTTCCCTCACATTGCTGATCCTGCCTCTCTGACATTATAACAGGCACCATTTCTTTTTCCCCGAACACAGGCACTGTAGTCTACAATATTGTTAATAAATATTTTGACACTTTTCAGCATTCACTTGTTCTCCAGAATGGCCACTTTTCTCCACCATTGTGGTAGTGTTCCACTCCCCCTTTCACACCCCCTCCCTTGCCCCTGCATGCTTCTTACCGAAGTCCAGTTCTCATGTTTTATAGTTCCATGGCCTTCAGGAACTTGTTATTCCCTGACTATGTTCCTGGGTATTTTATGTATCATTTTAATCAGTCTTTTTTGTTGTTATTGGTTGGGAGTTTTTGGGTGGGATGCTCAGGGGTTACTTCTGGCTCCGCACTCAGGAATTACTACTGGCATTGCTCAGGGGATCCAGTGGAATGTCAGGGATTGAAACAGGGTGGGCCACTTGCAAGGTAAGTGCCCTACCAACTGTACTATAGCACCCACTCTTATGTCAGAGTCTCTCAAAGGGGACAGTACTACAGTCAAAGGGGAGATACTAAAACTCTCACAGGTCCTGTCTACTGGGAGACAATTGATATTTCTTCCTTTGAAAGTGTAGGCGGAGTCTTTACTGTGCTGAGGAATGATTTTTTTTCTTTGAAGTTAGAAGTAAATAAAATATGTTTGAGAACCTCTAATTTAAAAAATCTTAAAAAAATAAGTAGATTTCATTCTACAATTATTATGATGTCTTTATATACTATCCCCAAAATATAGTGATTTCCAGTTTTAAGCTATTATGATAAAGTGGTTTTAAACAATCTTGCGCAAGTGTATCATGAACATATGCTTTCATTTGTTTTAGATAAATGCATGTGGTAGACAGAATAATAGCCCCTAAAAAAATCCATATGTAGTTCTCAGAAACTGTGAATTAAATAGTTACGTGGCAAAGGGGAAATCAGGTGGCAGATGGTCCTCCCATTCCTAAGCAGCTGGCCTTGGCATTCTGGTCAACCCTGTGTAATCACGAGCATCCTAAATCTTAAAAAGGAAGCAGGAGAATCGATATCAGGGGGATGTGAGGAGAGAAAGCCTTAATTGGTCATCTCTGTCTTTGAAAGTAGAGGAGTCATAAACTCCCAAATTAAACAGTCTTTGAAAATCAGAACAGGCACAAAATTAATTTTCTCCTCGGGCTGTCAAAAAGGAATAAAACACTTGCATCATCTCAGTTTTAGCCCAATGAATTCCATTTTGTCCTGAATCCTAGTATTGGAAAATAATAACTTTTTAAAAACTTTCAGTTTCTATGTGTGTAATAACTTATTATGGTAATAGTAGGACAAGAATAGAGTACCACTGAAAAGAAATACTACATCATATGGTAGGGATATAATTAGATTTATAAGGATCTACGGAAGAAATTTAAATAACCAATTTGCATTCACTTCCATCAGCAATACATACGAATTTAGTTGTTCCACAACCTACCTAACATTTCATGGTACTCATTTTTTTTTCCATTTTGAGAGATTTTGCTGGCAAAAATTATCACATTGTAGTTTTAGTTAGATGAAGTAAAATAATAAGCAAATTTTCATGTATTTACTCTCCATATGTACATGTCTGGGAGATATCTGCTCAAGACGTATTTTTAAAGCTCATTTTTAATGTGGTTGCAGTTTTACTATTCAGTTGTAACAACATTTAGTATATTCTGGGTATAAATCCTCTGACAAACTTAGATATTGTGAATATATTCCTCCCACCTGTGTCTTGTCTTTTCATTTTCTTTATAACACCTATTTTGATAAATACAAGCTTAAAATTTTTATTGAATTCAGTTTATCTGTAGAGTTCATTGTATCCTAGTTTTTAAAAATGCTTAGCTTATAATAATAATCGACTTGAGTGATAGCACAGCGGGTAGGGCGTTTGCCTGAACGTGGCTGATCCAGATTCCATTCCTCGGTCCCTTTCAGAGAGCCCCGCAAGCTACCGAGAGTATTCAGCCCAAACGGCAGAGCCTGGCAAGCTACCCATGGTGTATTTGATACGCCCAAAACAGTAACAAGTCTCACAGTGGGGACGTTACCGGTGCCTACTCAAGCAAATCATGAACAGTGGGACGACAGTGCTACAGTGCTACATAATAATAATGGTTATTGTATTATATCTAAAGCTAGATTTTTTTTTTTACTTTAGCTCTTTTAATGTATGTTGTGAGGTTGAAATGATTTACTGTCAAATTGTTTTGGTTGAATTTCTATTTTTCATTCATATTATTGTTTTAATCATTTGGTTTGCAATGTTACAAACTGCAAGAGTTTGGATCCATAGTCTATATCTTATTAATACTCACCACTCTTGCCACCAAAGGTTCCAGGGCATCCCACTGCCAAATGGTCCTATTCTCATTTCTCTAATTCACCTCCTTTTCCTGTTAGGTAACTATCATGTCTTTCATGGAGTCTGGGAGTTAGTTTTGTTGATTATTGCCACTTTTTTTTTTTAGAATAGTTCATACTCCATGTGAGTGATAGAATCTAATAACTGACTTCAATCTTGCCTTATTTTACTTTGCATAAGCACTTCAGGTTCCATCTATTTTTTTCTCAAAAGCACAATTTCTTCTTTTTTTTTCCCAATAATAGAAGAGCACTGTTTCACTGAGGAGATACACCTCAGCTTCTTTATCTGGTTATTGGTTTATGGGCCTTTAGATTGGTTCCATCTTTTAGCTATAAAATTAGGGGTGAAAATAAATCTTCAAATTAGTTTTTACTGCTGATAAATGCATAGGTGTCCTATTGTTGTATCATATGAAATTTCTATTTCTGGTTCCTTTTGAGGGATATATATGAAATTTAGATGTAATGTAGGAACTACACTAATTTGCAGTGCCATCAACAGTATTCCAGACTTCGTTTTTCTCCATATCTTCTCCAACACTTATTTTTCATCTTTCTGACACAGGCTATTCTCAGCAATATGAAGCAATGTGTCATTATGGGTTTGATTTGTATGTCTCTATTAATAATTGGTAATATTTTCATGTATATGTGGGTCATCTGTCTGTCCTTAAGAACTGTCTATTCAAGAGTTTTTGGCCATTTTTTAAAAACCAGTTTACTTGGTTTTGTTGTTATTGTTGTTGAGGTATATCAAAATGTTATTAGCCCATTACCAATTATGTGTTGGGCAATTATTTTTCCCAATTTCTTTCTTTTTGCATTGCTAATTAATTTATTCCTCCAAACAAATAGACTCTGCCTGTCATTTATATTTAAGTAAAATATAAGGCCCAGGAAACTTTTCTCACATTTCTCTGTATTTATTTACTCATAATCACAAGCTCCATAAAAAGGGTGAAATAATTATTTTCCAAACTATTGGGATGGTGCAATAGCACAGCAGGTAGGGTGCTTGCCTTGTACGCAGCCAACCCGAGCTCGATTCCTCCGCCCCTCTCGGAGAACCCTACCTTTTTCCCAATTTCTAAGTTTTTTTTTTTTTGTTTCTTTTGTGTTTGTGTCTATGTGTATGTGATAGTTTGTAGTTTTATTTTCTGTGTAGAATCTTTTAATTTCATGTGTTTTATTATTTCTTTTTATTATTTCTTTTCTCTTTCTTACCATTAGAAATTGGTCCCAAGATTATCTCTGATGTTTAGGTCCTGAGTTGTATCACTTACATTTTATTCTATATAATTTATGATCTTAGTTTCATATCCAAATCTTTAGTTTATTTGCATTAATTTTTATTATATTTTAAAATATGGACTGGAGCAATAGCATAGCAGGTAGGGCGTATGCCTTGAATGCAGCCGACCTGGGTTCTATTCCTCTGCCTCTCTCGGAGAGCCCGGCTAGCTACCGAGAGTATGCTGCCCACATGGCAGAGCCTGGCAAGCGACCTGTGGCATATTCAATTGATAGTTAATTCATTTTTCTCAAATAGCTCAAATAGAGATCTAAATAATAATCCAGTAAATATCTTATGCACAAATTAATTGTCTTAATTTGTTAATGCATAGAATTTAAGTGATAAAAATTTTAAAAATACCTATTTATGCATTAAGGTGAACTTCAATATATTAATTTTCATAAGATGTCAATTTACAAAAATTTTGTGCAGAAATTGTGCAAATTCTCAGAAAAATTTGGCATATCAGCGACGTGTTGGTGTACAGTCCAATAATTTCATTTCAATGTTGTCAAAAAGAGTGGAGGAAGATAGACGACTGCTTGCCCTTCTAGATCCACAGCTCACACTGCCACTCTGTACTCACAATTACTCTACCTTCAGTGGTCTGAATTCTAATTGGTGTTCAGCCTGGCACCATGTTGATCTTGGCTAATTGGCCTTCACCATTAGAGACTAATTGGGGATGATGAGATGAGAGTATGCATTGCTTTTTTATGGTGTGGGGGTGTGAGGGAGCACACCTGGAGATGCTCAGGCGTTGCTCCTGGCTATACGCTCAGGAATTACTTTTGGAGGTCTCAGACCACCACATGGATGCCAGAGATCAAACCCAGGGCTGCCATGTACAAGACAAATGCCCTACCTGCTATAACAACACTCTAGCACCACGTGTGGCAGTTTTTTGGTAGAAAAATCTCTGGTTACTTCTGAAGGCAAGTTCTTTTTAAGGTCGTTCTTACAGGACATTCCCCTTTCAAATTCCCTTCTTTTCGCATGAAGTATTCTATTTTTTCCTTATCTTTTAATAACCCAGGGCTTATTAAATTTTCAGCACGATGCACTGTTCTATGTTATAACCTTAAAATATTCTTATATGTTCAATACCTTTATTAAGATTAATTTCTGTGGGTTGGAGATAGTATAGCTTATAGGGCTTCTGTCTTGCATGACCTGACCTCAGTCCTTTCTCTGTTTTGGCCAGCACCACTTGTTAAAGAGACTTTCCTTACTCCAGTTCATTTTTCTTGCTCCCTTATCAAAAATTGAATGATCATGTATTTGAGGATGAGTTTCAAGATATTCAACCCTATTCCATTGGTCTGTGGGTCTGTCTTTGTTTCAGTACCATGTTGTTTTAATTATTACTGCTTTGCAGTACAGTTTGACATATTGTCCCTTGAGTCCTGCTCCAAGTGACCCCAAGCATAAAGACAGAAGTAAACCCCGAGCACCTCTGAGTGTGCTTCCTGCCAAAAGAAAAAAGCTGTAATATCTGTGTTCCATGTATTCTTTCTAGGATGGATGCTTGTTTTATTCATTATAGAAACCTTGTATAAGAAGCTAGTACACTTTAGAAGATACATAGTCATTCCTATTTTCAAATTTATAATCATGAATCTTAAACATGGAAGAATTCATAGGTTTTGTGGCCCAGTCTTGTCATTTAATACTGAATTAATGAAAAAGAAGAAGCTTCTCCCTGGTCCTAGTGTAAGATAATTATTGATGGAAGTATAATTGTGACCTTGAGAATTCTGTGGAGGTTGATGTTTTTTCCATTGTAACTTGTTCCACTGCAGTGCACCTACTCGTATAAATCAGAATCTATACCTCTACTCATAAAATTGTATTGTTGTATTCAATGCATTTTTCCCAGAAAATATACTTCATTCTATGTTATATCATATGGTTCTTTTTGGTTTCCAAACACAATAATACAGTGTAAAGTATAAAATAAATAGCTTCACTTAAAATGCCATTTTCAAAATTACTGTACTTTTGTTCCACTGTGGAAAGAATTTAAGTCAGAGCAACATTGAGTTGACTGTAAAGAATATCCCATTTGACAGGTATAAGCTCTGAAGTACAAATATATTTCAACTCATTCTTAGACATGCCCTGTTTCTCTTCAGTGACCAAATTGATTGTCCTTGACAAATTAGCTTGGTCAGGCACAAAATAAAACCAGTATCACAGTGTCTAAGGATTTCTTTCCTGCTACTTGCCAAACAGATCAGGTGTAAACCATCTTTTGACTAAAATAATTAGAGTCACTTATTCATGAGGATTTTTTATTAAATAAGTTATGAAATGCCAGCAATACATTCCCTTTGCTCACTGCTAGCATTTCATGGTGTTTTAAAATAATATTAATCATTTATCTCATGTGCACTGTTTTAAAATTCACTAGGTGCTTCTGTACATGTGGCAAATTCAGTCATAAGTAGTTCATGTTAAAATAACATTCTGTTAGGACTGGAGGTACCATATTCTTCTTTGTTTACTCCTTCTGTACATCTGAATTTCAATTTAGTATTCATATATGTTTCACTCACGTTAAGTACCTTTGCTAACTGTAAGAATTCTTTAATTCATTGTACTAGAAAGATAACAAAATATAAATTAAAAAGACAACTTACACTTCTGGATGAGATTAATATAAAGTTCACTGTGCCTTGTTATTGCATAATTAAATTTTTAAAATGTAATTGCATCCAAATTATTTGATATCAAGGTTTAATTCCACTTCACTAAGAAAGTAATTGGAATTTTTTAACATAGCATTACCCACCTTATAGATGGGGGAAGGCATGATATTATCTCAAGTCATTTTTCCATTGTCTTTTTATCATCTTTCTGTGTCCCATGATTTTCTTCTGTGTGCCATTTTTATTATTTTGGTCTGTTTAAATGCATTTTCACTATTAGACTTTTTTCATTAACTTTGCTGAAAATTAGACCTATCTCTTTCCTATCTAACATTTAGCCAAGTGATGTTTGTGGATATTTGTTTCTTTAATTAACAAAATAGTTTATTCTAATTATTCAATCAGGGAAAGTGTTCTCTCTATAACTTAATTGTCTTTCTTGATTATGGACTGATTCATAATATGTGGTATCCTATAGTGGAGCACAGTCATACACTGAACAACTCCATTGTACAATCTAAACAAATTATATGTTTCTTATTTGAGAACAACAGCAAAATCATGTATAGCAAATCACTCTTGCATGATACCTCTTAGTACCTGTATTTGACTCTCCAATTTTCCTTCATCACTCAGATTTATTATTTTCTTATTAAATTTTAGCCACTGTGATTTGCATTTCTAGAAAACTGTCAATGGAGTAGGGTTTTGTGTATACAACTTTCCAACATCAGACCCTCTACCATAATGTCCATTTCTCTCCACATTGTCTCAGAGCCCCCTTTTAGCCTCCTCATCCCCAGCCACTTCCCCAGGTGTCACTAATCTAGTAAACTCTATCTGTAGAGCAGTTCTTAGTCTGTCTTATGTGTCCATGTTTTATTTCCTTATTATGAGTTTTTATATCCCAGATATGAGAGAGAACAAACTGTATCTGTGCCCTTTTGTCCAATTTTATTCAACCTGATACCCTCCCGTTCTAACCATCACTGTCACTGTCACTGTCATCCCATTGCTCATCGATTTGTTCAAGTGGGCACCCATAACGTCTCTCATCATGAGACTTATTTTTACTGGTCTTGGCATATCTAATACACCACGGATAGCTTGCCAGGCTCTGCCGTGCAGGC
Source organism: Sorex araneus (assembly GCF_027595985.1). Classification (NCBI taxonomy): domain Eukaryota; kingdom Metazoa; phylum Chordata; class Mammalia; order Eulipotyphla; family Soricidae; genus Sorex; species Sorex araneus. The sequence continues at coordinate 16,993,504 of NC_073309.1, forward strand.
GCGATACTCTTGGTAGCTTGCTTGTCTCTCCGAGAGGGGCCGAGGAATTGAACATGAGTTGGCCGAGTGCAAGTCAAGTGCCCTACCCCTATGCTATCCTTTCAACCCAGTTCCAACCATGTAGTGGCAAATTGCATGATTTAATTTTTCTTATACCCCATGGTAATAGGGGAGAGGGAGAGAGAGAGAGAGAGAGACAGACAGACAGAGACAGTGACAGAGACAGAGATACAGAGAGCGACAGAGAGACAGATAGAGTATAAAATATACATAATAGTTTCTTGATCCACCCATTTGTTATTGGAAAATTTGGATTGTTTCTAAGTTCTGATAACTGTGAATATTGTTTGAATGAACGTAGGAGTACAAATGTGTTTTATGAAGAGGATGTTTTGGCTCTTGGAGTAAATGTCCATCGGGATCACTGGAAAATATGAAAACTTAATTCTTAGCTTTCTGAGAATAGTCCCTATTGTTTTCCAAAAAAGGTTGAATTACTTGAAATTTCCACCATAGTGGATGAGGATTCCATTTTCCCCAGATCCATTGCTATTTTCACTAGTTGTGATGTGCACCACTCTCACTGGTGTGAGATGGGATCTCATTATTGTTTTGATTCCTGATGATAGTTGTCACAGAGGATTTTTTGATTTTTTCACATGCTTCTTGGGCATTTGTACATCTTCTTGGAGAAAGTTTATTTTGGTTTCCTCATTTTGATAGCATTGTTCTTTTAATTTACCCTGCTACTTTTCACTATGAGTTTGTTGCATCAAGGAGTATTTCTGTAGTCTTAAGGTTTTTCTAAGTATAGCATCAGGTCACCTGAAAACAGTGACAATTTGACTATTTGACTTCTTTTACAGTGTGGATGCCTCTGATATTTCCTCCTTGCCTTATTGGTGTGGTGACAACAATTCAATAATAGTGGTGAGAGTGAACTACCTTGTCTTGTGTCTGATCTTAGTGGAAAGTCTTCAGTTTTTCACTCTTTTTCAATGATGTTAGCTTTGAGTTTATATGAAATGGTTTTAATTATATTGAGAAAAGTTCTGTCTATCCCTATTCTAGTGAGAGTTTTATCATAAATGGATATTGGAATTTTTATATTATAATATGCTATATTATATATAATATATAGCATATTATATATCTTGGTATTATATGATAATATTGATGTTGATATGATAACACAATTTTATTCTTTTTATTGTATTTATATAGTATATTAATTTGCTACATATATTATATAGTTCTTGAATTTCTAAGATAAGTCCTTCTTGGTAATAATGTCTGATCCCTTTGATGTATTTTTGGATTTAGTTTTCTAATATTTTAAAGTTAAATGATCTACTCCTGAAGTATACCCCATTAATATTTTGTGAGGCATCAAAATATACTTTCATATCCTTTTTCCTGTCCTCTTTTCATAATTAAACTTTAGCAACAGGTAAGTTTTCTTCCTTTGCTTATTGCTGTTCCTCTTTCATACTAAACGTTAGTATAGAGTATGTCATGATTGCATTATTTATCTTTTATCTTAAATATTTTATAAATCAAACTAAAATCCCATATTAAGGGGAAAACAAACCCTAAAACCTAAAACATTAACTTGGAATTGGGCTCCCAATTACCAATATCTCTGCACCTATTTCTTGCTGATTACTACAGCTCTATGTTTTGCTTTATTTTAAGTCATAAAGTTTTCTTGATTAAAAAAATCATAGACTTTTTCATAGTTGGTAGCTCTACTTCATTGTGATCAAAATCACTTGAAAACTGGTAAAAATAGTCTTTTTTTCCTGCCCTCAATTCAATGAAATAGCTATCTATACTACATTAATATTTAAAAATTGACCATTGGTAAAAGGATACATATCTTACTGATATAGATATTTAGATACTCATAGTATATTAGGTAAAGATGGCTTCTCTTCTAATATAAGATAATTTTTGTTTTGTTGTTTTTGGGGTTAACACCCTGTGCTTTGCAGAGATTACTTCAGGTTCTACACTCTGGGATCACTCCTGGTAAATTTGGAGAACCCTATGGAATGCCAGGGATCAGACCCCAAATTGGCTGCATGCAAGGCAAGCACTGACCTCCTGTACTATCACTTCAGCCCAAATGTATTTTTTAAATAAGTTGCATTGCCCTTTGCCGTAACTCCTGCATCCTCCTGTGGTTACAAAGAGGCGCAATGATCATTTTCAAAATACCTGGGCAACTGTGAAGTAAGAATTATAAAAATGTAGAATCATCGTTCCTAGGAAAACAGAAAAGGAATGTCAGAATAATTTAGGTCATGAGTAACCCTGTTCAAATCCTATTCCGGCTCTCAATAGCCTCACTGAGATTCCTAGTTTTTAAAACAAATACATTTCTGGGGCTGGAGAGATAGCACAGCGGGTAGGGCGTTTGCCTTGCACACGGCCGACCTGGGTTCGATTCCCAGCATCCCATATGGTCCCCTGAGCACCGCCAGGGGTAATTCCTAAGTGCATAGCCAGGAATAACCCCTGTGCATCCCCGGGTGGGACCCAACAAGCAAAGAAAAACCAAAAAACATTTCTATTAATTTAAGCTAGATTGTCATGATTTTAGTTGATTACCACCTGACTACACAATAATTGAGAGGTCCCCTAATTGTATTTTAGGGGACCACATGATGTGGTGCCTGGGATTAAACCCGGTTGACTACATGCAAGGCACGGTCATGACCCACTGTCTGTCACTCTGGCCAAACTTATTTTTTAAACCATAACATACTCATTTCTCCCCTCCCCTTATGGGTTGCTGTTGTCTCATCATTGGGCTGTCTACCTCTGCTTTCCATTTTACTCCCCTCACTTTCTTGTATTCATCTGAAATGAATTCAAAATGCTGGTTTTGTTCTTGAAACCCATCAAAGGATACACTAAAATGGAAAAACGCAAGTTGCAAGAAATAGACATAATCTTAAAAAAATAAAGAAAATATGCATATGAAATGTCAGAAGAGAGTTGTATGATGAATTAAACATGGGAATGAATTTAAAATCTCTAAATCATGGCAAGACAGCTATTTAGGTGCTATTGTATACTCTTGAAAAACATATTCCAGCTGTTCTAGAAAGCATTACAGCAGTCTAACCTGGCAAAGAACCCTGATCCTGAGCATGTTTTACTCCAGGCCATTGCCTAACATATGGATAGAAATTCCTACAGACATCAACCCAAGCCTGAATGCACAAACAAGCAGTCAGGCCTGACTCCACTTGACTCAATGACTTGGCATAATGTGCTAAGCATTGTACAGTTAACACTTCATTGTGTGATCTTGAAAATCTCTGTCTGTCACACAATTTAAAGACACAGAGAGCTGTGATACTTTTATGCATTCTTTGAACAATTATCTTGTTGTCAGTTATTTGCAATCAGAAAAATAATCATATTTAATGGTCCTTAGGGTAATTTCATATCCATCATCTTTCTTGAATCTTGAAATAAAATCTATGCATAGTCAATGAAACAGAATATATTATTGGCATTTTACAACGGAGGAGAAAAGAGAGTCAAATATTAAAATATGGGAAATATATCTTCAAAGTCATCGTTCTGCTATCATGAATATATGTAGGATTTGTACATCAAGTTCTGTGGTTTATGGTCCATAGTCTTATGATTAGGTAACATAGGGACATATAAATTGTTACTATTGTTCATCAATACATTGATGTCAAAATTAAGACTATATTCTAGACAAGGTAGACTGTAGCAACTGTACAATGGGTAGGGCACTTGCTTTGCATGTGGTCAACTGGGGGGTATGATCCCTGGCAGGAGGCATGGTCCCCTGAGTCCTGACAAAGGTGATCCCTGAGCACAGAGTCAGGAGTAAACCTTGTGACTTCCAGATGTAACCCAAAGATAAAAATGAAAGAAAAATCCAGGCCAGCTGACATTAAGTCAACTATGTTTCTATTGAGTGTTAGTCGTTTATGTGCATGGGCTTATTTAATGATCTTTCTTCTTGCTTCCAAGTTTAGGAATATAAACTGAAATCTTTTTTTTTCTTCTTTTATTGAATTATCATGAGATATAGCATAAACTTATATTATAGATAAAGCATAATCTTAAAGCATGTACTGCTCCTGGGAAGAAAACAATCTAAATAATTCTGCAGGTTGTCCATTAATGTCCATTAAATTACAAAACTCCTGTTGATGAGTAGAAATATTAGCTCTAGCTAAAATTTTATATTGTTTAAATGAAAAAGTAGGGATATAGTCTAGTGTAAAAAAAACTAAGGCCTGCAGAGGGGCGTGTGCACTCACGGGCTCTCCGGGCGGCTCTGTCTTACCGCCCGCGTTCGGTGCTCTGGAACCGCTGTGTATGGGCTGGATCGGGACGGCTGTTGGCCAAGGACAGGCTAAGGAAGAACGAGGACCAAGCTGGTTGCTGATTAGTTACCGTTTATTCAATCTTCCATCTTTCCCATCTCCCGCACTCCCAGCTCCTTCCTCTCTCTGCATCTGCTCCAGCCTTCTCTGCCTTCTCTAGTCTCTCCTCCTACTTGTCTCTCCCACCTTGCTCTCTTGGCTACACCCAGCCAGGTAGCAAAATCAACATAAGAAAGCCTTCCTGAGGGCCAGGCATTCCAAAGACCTTCCTGACTCTTAAGGTTTTTTCTTTTTCTTAGTCCAAACAGTTATTAACGTCTTAATACTAGTTATTTTTGTATGGACACAGCAGGAGATACATTGAGGCTTGCAAGGCAGCTCTCCTGGCAACATCTTGCCACAAACTCAGGCTACAGCACTCAGGCCAGATTAATCATTCCTCACCCTAGCACGGTCCAAATCTAATTATCATTGTTTGGATCATGACAACATTTGTCCATGATCAAGCTCTTAACTTATAGTTAAGCATTAGGCACTTTGGCCAGGTCCACATCGATGCCAGGGTAGCACACGACTCACCACTTGCCCTGGGTCCCTCTTGTCCCTCGTCGGGACCCTGCTTTTGGGGGGTGCTAGGAAGTAAGGGCAGCTGAGGCTTAGGTCGAGAGAACAGATGCCCAGGAGGAAATTATCATGTAGAGTCAAATGACATGTTACAAAAGCATAGCATCTACTAAGTCTTCCTGTGTCCATACAAAAAGGACATTGTTCTGAATAAACTATGCAAAGGACTCAAGGAGAAAAGTAAAACAATATTTACCAGTCAACAGAACACTAAGAAAGAAGTTACAAATTAACACAGAGGAATGGGAGCACAGTGACGGAAGTAACCCAATAAAACTAAACTACCTGAGGCTATGTTATCCTACAGTTTAGGAATATATTGTAGGAAGTATGAGAAAGTAAAATAAGGAAGCATTTGAATCTATGAGAGAAAGAGACTGGAGAGAGAGAAAGAGAGGAGAGAGATTTATTTGCTGAAGGAAAAGCAAATGCTACAAAAAATTATTCTGACAATTTCAATTTAAATGTGGATGGAGAAACAAAATACAAAGATAAAACATACACTTTACTGGATTTTTCCAATTTAAAGTAAAAGAAAATAAAACAAAACTCAAAGATATAGATGTTGATAAATACATTGATACAGATGGGCAGATAGATCTTACTCCATATGAATTGTTTAGATAGAAATGGATCTTTTAATATTATGGATTTTTATCTGAATTATGAGCAACACACTTAGTTTTTCAAATATTAATTAAACCATTTTTCACTGGAGCGATAGCACAGCAGGTAGGGCATTTGCCCTGCACGTGGCCGACCTGGGTTCAATTCTTCCATCCCTCAGAGAGCCCGGCAAGCTACTGAGAGTATCTCACCCACATGGCAGAGACTGGCAAGCTACCTGTGGCACATTCTATATGCCAAAAACAGTAAGAACAAATCTCGAAATGAGACATTACTGGTGCCCACTCGAGCAAATCGATGAACAAAGGGACAACAGTGCTACAGTGCTACAATTACCCTGAGATAGACATGTGAATATAAAAATGTGAATGATGCTTTGCTCCTGTCTCTATTATAAAGTCAATGACTTTGTTATAAATATGTTTGTAACCTTACCAGATTGCATAGAAATAAAGAGGTAACTGAAATTGGAGAATTAGAACCATAGTTGATTATTCCTAGTTTCTGTGGTTCCTTGCAAGAAGTAAAATGTAAGCTAATGCATTTTATTTTAATCTGGCCACTATATTGTTCTTAATGAGATTAGAAGAGACATATCAGAAATAAAATAATAAAAATGGAGTCTCTATCTCAGTTAAAACCTCAAATTAAATGCTTCATGACAGGATAAGCAAATAACTCCAGGGCATATTGTAACTTTGCCAGTCCTGTTTCTCTAGTGTTGGGTAAATAAGAAAACAAATTGTGTTTATTAATTACATTTTATGTATTTTTTTACACAGTAAAACAGAAATTTCAGTCTTTCAAGTCATATTAATGGATCTCATTAATTTTGTAAATCTTTCATGAAGGATATATTTTTTGATTGTGTGGGAGTAATGTTTGTGTTCATAAACAATATCATGAAATCTAACTTTTCTTGCTAATATGAAAGGATACAAGTTAGAACCATAATAAAAATCTTTTTTGTGTAAACACAGACACATATACATACTTGCATACATTTTTTATTGCTTAAATACTTGAAAATAAATGAGAATCATGATTCATTGTCCATTATATGTTTGTAGATAAGCAAAATAAAAACAGAAACACATAAATATACCCAGTTACATTTTCTCTTGGATGGAAGTGACAATCTTGTCAAGATATAATTTTTGAAGTATTATATTTTTGCTGACAGTGGGAAGCACCAAGATTTTGTGTGCAAAGTAATTTCCTTGAACTTTAGAATCTGTAAACTTGGTGTCATATCAGCTAAGATAGTCAAGACACAGAAAAAAGCTAGCATAAAAAGTACTGGTTTATATAACTTTCACTTATTGAGTTATTCAGGGATTGAAACACAGCTGGATTCATGATTGAAATGATGACACATTCTCAAATTAGTTTCATCTTTTAGTAGCCTTCCTTTCTATAACTGTAGTCTTTTAAATCACAAAGTAGCTAAAGAGCAAAAAAAAAGAATCCTAACACCAAGGTTTAAAACTAGATAAGAAAAGTAACTCTTTATGAAATTCAAATGTCTTTGGCATCATTCATTGGGTTGGTACATAGCTTATTCCAAAACTCTAGGAAAAGTAAGATTTTGGTTTTTCAGTTATTTAGATTTTAGTGAAGTCAGTGGACCCCCACGGGGGGCTTATGTGAGGCAGAGAGGAGAGAGATGGTCACCTTCTCCCAGTCTGCCTCGGCCAACCCCATAGTGGCTGGGAAGGTTGGAACTGATCGAGTTTGTGACGAGTCCCTGCATGCATGGCTGCTAGCCAGGCAAGACTCCATCACTAGGGTAGATTTTCAAGAGAGGAAGAGTTGACATTGTGAGGATCTGGCCCAGGACAGACCACAGGAATCTATTTAGCTTTCTTAAGACTCTTTTTACAGGAGCCCGCATTCTAGAATAACTTGTCTATCTGTTCCAGAGCAAGGAATTTGGATACAGGCACCCTGGGTTGCAAGAAGGGTGGTGGTCAGACCAGATAACCAGACCCATATCACAGGACCCATATCACAAGACCCAGGACTGCCCCCAGAACCAGGACATTCCTGAATATTGGCGCGAATACTGATCTCTAAAGCCATTGGCTAAGAAGGGATGTCCTTTTAAATGGATTGGTTAAGAAAGTTTGCAATATTATGAATCTATTGGCTATGAAATGCGCGGGCTCTGCTGTAAGGGCTTGGGAAGGCCTATACAAGATCTCCTTTGCGGAAGCTCGGGGTCTTTGCCCAACCTGCTGGACCTGCGTGTCCGCGTAGGCGGCTGGACCCTGGCTAGCCAGTCTTACAATAAACCCTGCTTGCTGTTTGCAGTCTCTGGAGTCTCTTTGTTGTTATAGGGAGATCTCGATCCGTGCCCTAACAGACATGGTCTTTTTGGAAACTCCTTTTCCTGACCTTTGTTTCTGTGGGATTTTCACTCATAGCTGGGTCCAGCCTTCTCGGTTCTGGGTCAAGGTCTTATCAGGCCTTAATTCCTGCGCTCACAACGTGGGTCCTGACAGCCTTAGGTCTAAGTAGTTTTGCTGCTCCCCAGGAATACCATTGCCATGGAGAGACCCTTTACTAATCTACCCGCCTACATCATTACGTGCCAGGTTTGATTGCTGATGCACTGATTATATTATCACTATGATTTCCTTGAATTTTACTTAAATTTTCTGTCTTGTATTTGTCTACTTATAAGTGAATGATAATTGTACCTGAATCTGTGTGTGATTTACAAAATGTATGTAGTTGATTCATGAAAATTGCCAAGTGTACTAGGCACAATGAGTGCTGAATACATCATTATCATGGATTGTGTTTACCTTAGGGGATTTCCAGGAATGAAGAGTGGTGCTGAACGGATATCCAAAGGAAATTGATTTATTATGTTTAAGTAAATATACTGTAGGACATAGATGCCTGCATTACAGTCATAATTAAACAAGTCAATGCTTAATCACTGTAGGGAAATGCAACTAAGGATCATTGATGTTCACTTTAAAAAGTAAATTCTTGACATTGATTTAGTAAAGAGTCTTCTAGACTTCCTTCCATAAGTCTGTCCCTCTCATAAATACTATCTTCATGCTGAGTTTAAATCAGGGGTGCGGAGCATTGCATTAGAAAGGCAGTGGAGAGCCTCCGCACCTATTGACTGTGATCCTGAGGTCTCCTAACCCATTTTGGCACCAGAGCGGATGCTTGAGCCATGCATTTTGACTGTGAACTGAGCTACAACCTTGTGCAGCCCGGGGAGGGATTTTTTTCCCTCTCCACCCCATTTTTCTGAGTGAAAATGGCGGCAGCGGCAGCAGCCACGCGGTGAGAGCCACCCTCTAAGACCCCTCCACCAGGAGGTAGGCCTTTCTTTAGTGACGTAGCCTGTAGGTGGTCCTGGGAGGGGGGGTGTTCCCGGCGTGCCTTCTGCCCAGAGATGAACCGAGAGCTGCGGCACGAGAAGCAGAGCCTCCGTGCCTATTGACTGTGATCCTGAGGTCTCCTAACCCATTTTGGCACCAGAGCCGATTCTTGCAGCCAACCATTTTGACTGTGAACTGAGCTAAAATATTAGAAACCCAAAACTGCGCGGCCGTGATTGCGGCCGCACGGACTCAAAGTCTTCACTCTTACCAATGAAGATAAATTATTAGATGATGCCTATTCGGCAGGCCTGATTGTTGGGGAAAAATTCCAATCAATAATAGTGAGTTCTGTATGGAAATATGAAATGTACTCAATATATATAGAGAATAATGGGAATATCATTAGCTACTTAGATGGGGGTGGGTTGGGAGGGGGGTGTATTGGGGTTCTTGGTGGTGGAAAGGGTGCACTGGTGAAGGGATGGTGGTTTAATCAGTATTTGACTGTGACTTAAACCTGAAAGCTTTGTATTTTTTTCTTGTTTTCACGGTGGTTCAATAAAATATTTCTTAAAAAAAAAAAGAAAGGCAGGGAATTTCTAAGACAGTGTAGTGGAGAACTTGGTGCACCTTCTCAGTAAAACAGCTACTTAAGCAGATGTAAATACATTTTTTTTTAATTTTTTTTATTGAATCACCAAGTGGAGGGTTACATAGTTCTCAGGATTATGTCAGTTATACAATACTCAAACACCCTTCCCTTCACCAGTGCCCATCTTCCATCACCAACCCCCCCAGTATATCTGCCACCCCCTCCCACCTCCCCAGTCCCCACCCTTGTACGTGATACGTTTCACTTCGTTTACACTTTATCTCGATTACATTCCATGTTTCAACACACAACTCACTACCATTGCTGGGGTTTCCCCCCAAAAAAGAAAAAGACAGTCCTATTGCCAAGGAAGCATTTGATAGTTCTCCATTGCTAAGAATATAGAGATATTAAGTCCCGCTGTTTGTTACATAACTTTTCTTTTTCCCCCTTGTCCTGCGCCACCGAGTTCACGCCTGTTTAGTAATCGCCACGCTGTCTGACAAAGGGAAAAAAAAACGAAGAGGATGGTTATTTCCCGTCATCAGCCGGCGTGGGCCTCTGGCTTAGTTGATAGTCTAGTAGAGTGTCTGCAAGCAGTTTCTGGAACCAAAGGTCTTGCGCTGGTATCGGCTCCGGCTCGAGATTCCACCAGTGTCCCGCTGTTCCATGTACATAGTTTTTCCCCTTATATCCCATTCCCACGCCACCAGGTCTGTTTGCTTAATGGACATCACACTATGTTTGACACCACGCCGCGTTTCTTTCCAAGAAAGAAGGATATTTCTTCTCAGCTGGCGTGGGGATATAGCTTAGTTCAGTCTAGAGAGATGGCTACCACTTTGATTGCCTTCAATATTTCAGCAAAAGACTTACTATTCTTGTTAGGATCTCCCACAAAAGTCCGACCCATTAAGAAGGGACCATTACATATTGCTGGTACTAAGATGACATTAGGTCACGCGGCCCCCAACCTCTTCTGGGCACAGCACAGCCTCCAGCCCACTTCTCTGAGCACAAAATGGAGAGACGCACCCAAACGCGCGGCGCGGCTGGCGGGGGATCGAGGGCGGGGAAGTACCAGTCTCCGCCCATATCGGACACTTAAAGAGAGTGCAGCCACGTGGGCTTCCCCACGTCGCCGCGCCCGCAGCCCGAGTATGACTGTGGAAGACAAGGGAGCTGCTTTGGACACCAGCACCCCCCAGCAACCTGCAGTATGTGATTTGAACGTTTCCGCCAGGCCCCCCGTGCGGGGGCTCGGTATTTCTCTAGGTTTTCCCATCTTATGAGCACCATAAAAGGGTAAAAGATTGTAGTGATAGAATTTCAGGCAGAATTTTCCCTGGACTGTATACAGATGTAAATACATTTAAAGAAACACAAAGGAAAGGCTGTTTAGGTTCTTTGGTGTCTCCTGAGGGCATAAAGCAAGGCCGGGAAGAGTTATCCAATAGGTTGACTAAACTTCTGTGAGAACCAAGAGTCCTACTGGTTGAGTCTGAGGTGGTTCTTACTCTCAGCCCTTTGTGCTTCAGGTAATGGAAGCTTTGTACCAGAGGCTAGGTGGCTTAGCCCAGCTGCAGGCTTTGTATCTCCCCTTGAGAATGGGAAAATTTTCTGGGTGGTAGGTTCTTTGTGACATGCGATAGAATAACACAGCATACAAACTTTATCTTACGTAACTGCTTTATTCATCTAAACCAGAGTTTATGAATGCTACTATAGGAGATGTCATGATCAGCATTAACTCTGACGGTATAGGACAGGATTCTCAGAAGTAATCTGACACCTCTAGGTTTTATAACTTCCCTTGGGGTGGATCCAAACAGTGACAAAAGTTTGTCCTATAAAGTAAGACAAAAAGAAATCTGCAGATTTTTACCTCCAGATGGTAAAAACTGAGATGTCTACCTTCTCACTGTTGCAGATGGATCTGGTTACCTGCAGGTTTGGAGTAATCAGCTTCCTCCCTCATCTGGGCCTCATTGCAGTTAGCCCAGGACTCAGGGAGGAATTTTCCACTGAACAATTGGGACAAGCAATTACACAGGAAAATCTGGGAGAGTGAGGTGCTTTGGAAATTAAGGGGGAGAAAACAAACAAACAAACAAACAAAAATCTCTTAAGATGTAGAAGTCCCAATTCAGGTTTTGACCCTGAGAGGGAAGAAGAAACAGAGGGTTTTTTTTCTGTTTGTTTGTTTTCTGTGTGTGTGTGTGTGTGTGTGTTTCTGTTTCTACTTTCTTTTTCCCTTTAAACAGGATTTTAAAAGCTGTCTTTTCTTCTCACCCCGTGGCTAAGGCAGTTGGGCAGAGCACCTGCACTCGCCTGAATAAAGCCCTAGCACGGACTTAGTAAATTGACCTGGAAAATATAGTATACTGACAGCTATATTCGAATAGAATCAGCGTAACACCAACAACCCTAGCTCTGTTCTATGTGAAAACTGTTTTCACCCTAGCAAAGGCAGGTTGCTCTGGTTTTCTCATAAATCAGCATCACAATTTCAATCGTGCAGAAACTATTCATTGAAGGGAATAGCCAAAGGAAGTTCTAGCTTCCAAACCTCCATGACAGAGTGAGTGATCTATTACTCAGACATGTTGGAGTGATCGATATATAAATTCAGTAAACACAACTTGGAGTAGATGTAGGCAGGTAAGTTAGGGAAGGGCTCCCCACATCATGGCAACGAAATTTCTGGGTAATAAAGCCACTAAGGCTGCCCCACTGTGGATACAAGACCTGATAAACCTTCTTCTTAGCAGCAGACCATGAGGAGTCTGGACCCTCCCTCCAGAAAGGACCCGAAGGAAAATCCTTGAGAACCCTCAATCCCTTTTGTAAGTCTGCTAAAACCACTAGAAGCTAGCCCAGGCAAGAAAATGCTGGGCCCACCCTCCAGGAGAAGATCCAGCAGAAACATAGGTCAAGAAAAGGAGCTTTCAAAGAGTATCATTAGCACTCCCAACTCTATACCCTTAGCAACAACCCTAACAACAGACTCTTATCTAACTACAAAGCCCCGCATGAAGGTCAATTGGAGAAACCCTATAAAAGACACCTTGAACAAAGGAAGGGTGCAAATACACTGCAGGAGCCCATATGCTGCTTGTGTCTAGATCGCCAAGAACATGTGGCGCCTGAGCATGTGCCACCTGCATCTCCCCTCTGGAGATGTGTACTTTCATATCTAACTCTGGGAGTTGTGTTAGGGATCTCTCTGCCTTTGGAGAAGTCCCCATTCTCTCTTGAGTGCGTTACTCTACTCTCACTTTCCCTTACCACCTCCCCATCCTAAATCCCTCCAAATACAACTCTTTTACTTCATTGATCGTCTATTACTGAAGTTCTTTTCTGTGAGGAAGGACCAGAACCCAATAACCCTGAGTAAGGTCTAAGACTAACTTTCCTGTCCTGCAAAGAGAAATTCCTAGCTCCAACCTCAGTCTGTGGCTCCTGGAGAAATCAGGTAGTGGGAATCAATCCCCATGCCTAAAAGACCAAGCAGACCTGAGCTGTGGCTTGATGACCACTTCAGGTGCCTGGCAGGGTTCTGCCCCATGTCCCACAGGGACTCGTTGCAGATTTTATCAATCCTAGCCTTCCCAGATGGCCTAGGGGTGGCAGAGGCAGATCAGAAGAAAATGACTGTCTTTCTTCTCTGTGCCTCATATAAGTCAGCTATGGAGACCACGTATTTCAGAATTAGGTTTTCCCTAACTGCAGTGATGACAGAAGAGACAGCAACCAGATTTATTTTCTCACTGTTGCAGATAGATCTGGTTACCTCCCTCGTCTGGGCCTCATTGCAGTTATCCTAGGACTCACGGAGGAATTTTCCACTGAACAACTAGAGCAAGCAATAGCACTGTAGCACTGTAGCACTGTCGTCCCGTTGTTCAATGATTTGCTCTAAGGGGCACCAATAACGTCTCCATTGTAATACTTGCTACTGTTTTGGGCATATCAAATACACCACAGGTAGCTTGCCAGGCTCTGCCATGCTGGCGGGATACTCTCAGTAGTTTGCCGGGCTCTTCGAGAGGGACAGAGGAATTGAACCCAGGTCGGCCGCGTGCAAGGCAAAAACTTTACTCGTTGTGCTATCACCCCAGTACATAGGGCAAGCAATAACACAGAAAAATCTGGAAGAGTGAGGAGCTTTGCAAATTAAATAAAAGTAATGCATTTTCTGGGTACCTGGAAGGTTTGGCATGTGCCAGTGCAGGAAATACACTCTCAAAAGACCTGTGTGGAACCTGAACTTCAAACTCCAGGCTCTGTGTAGAACAAAGCCAATTTGTAAACAAAATATTTTCTTTTCTCTTTTCTTTGACCTCTCATTTTTCTTTTTTCTCTTTCTCTCCCCATCTCCCAACTCTAACTTTCTCCTTCCCTCACCTAATTTCCCTCATATTTCTCTTTCTTCTATCTTATACCCATTTCACTCCCCCCCCCTTTTAACTTCACTATCCTTTTTTTCTCCCCCTTGTGTACCCACCTTTCCTTTCCTTAAGTATATGGAACATCTCTGTCAACTTACTAGGCAAAAAGAACCTTTGCTATCACAACTAGCATAGAGATCACACAAATCAAAAATGACAAAGGAGAGCAGGATTACAAAATGGATAGATCAATCCACAATCACTTACAGCTAGAAACAGCAACAAAAGCAATAACAGAGAGTCACTGAGCAAGTACGGAGGTTGGACATACGAGATATAAATTTTACATGAGACATTTAAACATATTAAAAGAACTAAAAGAACTCAGCAACAAAGAAGTAAAGGAAAACAGAAGAATAGACTTGACCAGTGGAAGATATCAAAACAATAAAAATAAAAATAAATTAGTGAAATAAATAAGTGAAAAATTCAGTAAATAAAATGGAAAATTTCATGGAGGTTTTCAAGAGATTTGTGCAGGTGAACAGAAGAATCAATGTAATCGAAAATAGGTCAATTGAGCTTAGGCAGCCTGAACAAAAGAAAAGGCAAAAGTGAAGAAATACAGAGCGTGAAAGATATAAATAACACTATGAAATACATTGAAAATATAATGGAAGTTTCAAAAGAGGAGATGAGTAAAATGGCAAGAAAAGTATTTAAAATTGGGGCTGGAGTGATAGCACAGCGGGTAGAGTGTTCGCCTTACATGCAGCCGACCTGAGTTCAATTCCCAGAATTCCATATGATCCCCTGAGCACCACCAGTAGTGATTCTTGAGTGTAGAGCCAGGAGTAACCCCTGTGCATCGCTGGGTGTGACCCAAAAAGCAAAAAAAAAAAAATGTATTTAAAATAATGACCAAAAGATCTGCACATTCAAAAATTATGATATACATAATTTCAAAGAATTAAAATATCATAAATTCGAAGATATCCACACAGGCATATTCTAGTTAAAAAAAAAACTGAATGCCAAAATATTGAATCCAATATTTTGAAATCAAAGTAACAAAGAAGTACTGAAAACTACAAAACATCATTATTTAAAAGACCCAATTTTAACTTGAAAATGCAGAGCAGTTTAGAGGAATTATTTTGGCTGTGTAATCCTGTCAAAGGCCAGCATCCAGAGACTTAAAAGCCAGCTCCTGGAAGTGTCAGCCACTTTGCGGCTGCGCAGTATCTTATAGCCTACTTCTCCCTCTGGGAGAACCTGGCAAACTACTGGGAGTTTCCTGCCCACATGGGAGAGCCTGGCAAGGTCCCCATGGTGTATTTATATGCCAAAACCAGTAACAAGCTGGGTCTCATTCCTCTGACCCTGAAAGAGCCTTCAGTACGGCATTGTTGGAAGGACGAGTAGAAAGAGGCTTCTAAAATC
This sequence comes from Sorex araneus, assembly GCF_027595985.1. NCBI lineage: Eukaryota > Metazoa > Chordata > Mammalia > Eulipotyphla > Soricidae > Sorex > Sorex araneus. The sequence goes on from NC_073309.1 coordinate 17,008,913, forward strand.
TCAGGACTTGGACGAATGGAGAGGTTACTGAGACGGCTCGAGAAATTCGACAATCAATGGGATGATGATGATGATGATGATGATGATGATGATGATTCTTCCTATTTCAACATTTTCAAAAGAACCACAGGGCCCAGTGCAGTATAAAACAGGCTTAAGCGTGTATGTGTATGGATGTGTATGGCTGAAGGGAGTACAGGGGGTAAGTTGGTTTCCTCACCTGTGACCAAGTTCAGTTTATCCCCAGCACTGTATGTGGTACACATATGCCATTGGAAGTGACCCCTACCTAACATAGAACCAGGAGTAACTCTGCATACAGCACCAGAAGTAGCTCCTGAGCACTGCCATTGTCAAGGCAGCCCAGTATAAGCCCACCAGAGTTTTATTTATTAATATAAATAGCAAATAAATTATGAAATAGATTTTATAAAAGTAATTTAAACCTTAAGATGATGCTTAAGGGATTTTAGACCTGTTCTTTTGGTCAGCTTTTAAGATGCCTAATTCATCCTCTGAGAAGAAACAGTACTTTTCTCATTCTTGAACCAAAGCCAACAAAATAAACTGCCATGGGAGAATTATTATTGTTCTTTTTTAGTGAGACAACCACCTCTTTCCTTTGCATTTATTAATTTATCTATCTAGGAGTTCGGCTATACATTGGGATAAATCACACCCAAAGTTATTTTCCCAATACATTTGTATAATGAAAATTCCAGTGATAGTGCTAAACTTTGCCTAGCTATTCGAAATAATTCAACAGTCTTAAATTTTTATTCAACGGATAGTGTATCAATACCAATTATTAATCATTCACAAAAATTTCATTATACATCTATAAAATGACTAGGCACCAAGCCAAGCTTTCATTCTGTTCATTCTCTATTCTGTTCTAATTATAACAGGAAGCTAAGGCTGTTAAAATTTATTACCTAATATAATATCATGAGATAAGTAGCAAAGACAAACTTTACTAAGAGGTAAAAAGCCATATTTTCAGTAAGAAAATTATTTATAGGCTTATAACCCCCAATTAAATTATCTTGAATATCTTTTTTGTCTTATTCCTGTGGAGTTGTTAGTTCATATAACTAAGAATAATGTTTAGTTATTATCTAAACCACCATGCCATACTAAGATACACAGTATATTTTTCTATGTAATATACTATTTTTGAGAATGACCAGATATGGTCCAATAGCTTACCTATAAATACAATCCTTTTCCATCTCAATCTCATCCTTTTGATACAATTATATTGACTACAGTTTCTTTCTTTCAAGAAGAAGACTGTTTAGGTTTTCCTTTCAGATATTAAAGGAAGTATTTCAACTTAGATTCTTCAAGAATTATCTAGGTCACATTCACAGCTGTTAACGGGTAGACTAAAAACCTTTCTTCCTTTCCCAGATGACAGAGGCTATGTAAGTGTGTGGAAAGATGGATAGGGAATCATGGCTTCTCAGTCTCATTCTCACATTTTCCCCAGTCTCAGGGGTGACTTTTCAGCTTTTCAGATTCACAAACTTAATTTCGCTGGTTTACAATGTGAGAGGGCTCTAGCCTTGGTGAATTGATTCATGCTGTTTTAAAACACAAGAGACCACTACAGAAGACACAATGTGAAGACATTAATTTATATTTTTAAAAGTTCCTAATGGAAGGCACACTGGTGTCTGTTTATCAGAAATATCTTCCCTCAGAGGAGAAAAATTATAGGAATCTATAGTTACTTGGTTCCTTCAACAAATACTTGAACAGGGCTATTTAACTTGAAGTGCTTTGCTGATACCTATTGACTTTCATAGAAAACCTAAATACGGTGACATCAATATTTTATAGCCACAACACAAAACATCCCATGAAAATAATTTCTTGTCTATTTTTTCCCAATGAAATAGAAATACTTGGAAGGTGTTTTTTCCTGTAGCTTCTTGGCTCATCCATAACCATAGTCCCGTGACAACTCAGATAGTCTCTAACAGGTGTTTTGGGTGCAAAAATGCTTAAAATAGTGCTGACTATATATTGTATTAATTGTCTACTGAGATTTAAACATTTACATCCTTAGATCTTATATGATATATTGTTGAAACTACTGTCACATATTTTATCAGACTTCCTCATAGTGACTTATAATTACTATAAAAGTTTTATTAGACTAGTAAATATATATTTTTTGGAAACAGCCATTAATTCTTCAGAAATGTAAGTATAAAAGTATTCAATTTAGTATACTGGGTCCAAATACATTCCAGATAAACAAAGTTAATATACAGACAAAAATATTGTATTGGCATCCATAGCTGCATTATTCATAATAGACAAATGGAAATATACACAAAAACATCAATAGATTTAAAGTATGTTATAGTACACACACATGCACACACAAACACACATATATGTGTATATATGTATGTTTATATGATCAAGCTGGGACAAAGTTCTTAGAAAATAATCTTTGAAAATATTTTGTTAACTAAAATAAATAATTACAAAATACATACTATACAGCTATGTGTATATATGTTTAGAATAAGAAAAACTACATATATAAAAATGGAATCGTGGCTTCCCAGACCATCCCCTGCGTTTCTAATGTCGAGAATTAGAATGTGTGTCTAGATAATTTTAACATAGATTCATATATTCAAAAGTTTTGGATTTGTATGTAAATAAGAAGACAATTGGGCTGGAGCAATAGCACAGAGGGTAGGGCATTTGCCTTGCATGTGGCTTACCTGGGTTCAATTCCTCCATCTCTCTCGGAGAGCCAGGCAAGCTAAGGAGAGTATCCCGCCCACATGGCAGAGCCTGGCAAGCTACCCGTGGCTTATTTGATATGCCAAAAACAGTAACAACAAGTCTCACAATGGAGACGTACCTGGTGCCTGCTCCAGCAAATTGATGAGCAACAGGATGACAATGACAGTGACAGTGATAGTGATAGTGAAGAATGCAATTAACATGAGCCATGGATTCCCAAGTGATAAGATTGGAAATTATCCTACTACTCCCTTTTATATTTTACTGAAAAGACATAAAACGCGGGTGGGCATATAGTAAAAGATGCTATTTTAATGTTTGCTTTCCAAATATTTCAAACTTTCAAGAATTTTTTTAAGATTATAAAGTAATTAATAGAAAGATAATTTTAATGACAAAATATCAAGGCCAACTATTATCTTCCCTTGTATCACTTGTATCACTTGTCATCCCATTGCTCATTGATTTGCTTGAGTGGGTGCCAGTAATGTCTCCATTCATCCCTGTTGCTGCTAATGTAGCCCAGTGGCATCTGCTCCTTTCAGGAACACAAAGAGCATCAAACCGTTTGTTCAGTGTCTTGATGAAGAAGTCTGACCATCCCATAGGTGGGCGGCCACTTGGTCTTTTGACGTCCCATGGAATCCAGTTGGTAATGGCTCTAGTCCAGCAGTCATCTCCAAATCACATTGTGTGCCAGCCCATCTGATTTTCGACGCCTTGGCAAATGAGACAGAGTTCCTGATTCTCGATTGTCAATGAAGTTTGGAACTCTGCATTTCTTCTCACACTTGAATGAAATGTGGTATGCCAAGCTCTTTCAATTCCGCTTTGGGATACCCAAATAGCATTCTTATCCTGTTTTCATAGGGCCTAGGTCTCTGAGGCATATGTTAGTGCAGGAAGAATGGTGGAGTCGAAAAGACGTGCCTGGAGCTGTAGGTTCTTTGTCCTCTTAATAACCTCTTCGATGCTGTTGAAGGCATTCCATGCTGCTCTCTTCCTCCTGCAGAGCTCAGATGCCAGGTCATTTGTCATGTTGAGTTGTCAACCTAGGTACACTTAACTGCTGTATTCAGAGGTGTTCATTCCATTGAGAGCAAATGGAACATCAGAACTAGTCCATTTCTCATGAACATTGTCTTCATGAGATTCAGCTGCAGTCTAACCTTTCCACACTCACGGTCGAAGTCGGCCACTATTCATGCTGTTTGGCTAATGTTTGGTGTTATTAGAATGATGTCATCAGTGAAGTGGAGGTGGTGTAGTTGTCGATCATCTATCTTCACTCCCTTCCTTCCTATTCCAGTCATCTCATGACATTCTTGAGGGTGGCACTAAAGAGTTTCAGTGAAATGGTATTGCCCTGCCTAACACATCTCTTTATGTCAATGATCACTTCCTTGTACAAGATCCTGGTGGTGAATCCATAATACAGCTCATGGAGGATCCTGATGTACTGACTTTGGACACCCTGTTTGGCTAGAGCTTCAATGACTGCTTTAGTTTCAACAGAATCTAAGGCTTTCTTTAAATCAATGAACGTTAGACAGAGCGCCATCTTGAACTCTCGCAAAACCTCAATGAGCTTGGTCACTGTATGGATATGGTTGATCATGCAGAATCCTTTTCAGAACCCAGTTGCTCGCTTGGCTGTCCTTCGTCTAGTGTTCTGCCAATCCTAGTCAGGATGACTTGAGTGAATAACTTGTAGACAATGGACAACAGGCAGATTGGGCGATAGTTGCTAATGTCATGGATATCTCCCTTGTACAACAGAATGGTCCTGCTGGTTTTCCATTGGGACGGAACCTTGCATTCAGACAGCTAGCATGTGTAGAGCCGAGCCAGTGTATTGACGAGTACTGGCAGCAGATTTTTCATGTGTTCAAATCTGACCTTGTTTGGACTGGGTGCTGTATGCTTCTTTACTGATGAAATGGCATGCCAGATTTCTGAAGGGAGAACACTGGGAACGACATATCCATCCTGCGAAATTTGGTATGTGAGCAGGTTGGTGTGGCTATCAAAGATATCCAAGTAGAAGTCATGCATAACCTTTTCCATTGCCTCTATGGAAGATGTGATCAGGACGTTGGAGGGCAGTCAACCCTTGACAATTCACCTCCTCATCGTGGCGACGGGGTGGCAACGGTGCCGAAAAGTGAAGAGGTAAACAGTGAACCAACAGGTGCTGCCCAGAGATGCAGTCAAGGGTAGGGCTGGGCTCCTTTGTATCAACTGTGTCGATCTGGCCAGCACTTTATGTACGTGAGCAGTACATCCATGCACAAGGTGTGTGGCATGTTTGTGAACATGAAGATCATTACAACATGCCATCTGCACAGCAGAGCCTGGCAAGGTACCTGTGGTATATTTGATTTGCCAAAAACAGTAATAAAAATGGGCCTCATTTCCCTGACCTTGGAAAAGTCCCCAACATGGCAGCATTGAGAAGGATGAACAAGGAGAGGCTGCTAAAATCTCAGGGCCAAACTAAGGTGCCAAAACAGTGAAGGACTAAAATGACTGCACTTTTAATTATGCTGGCATCGGAAGCATCATGCTGGCATCAGAAGCATCCATCGAAGACCTGATGGTGTGGTTCAAGCACGGAAGATCAAGTACAATGTCATTGGATTGACTGAGAAGGCATTGATCACATCACACTGTTTTCAACACTGGAGAAGAACTGTTCCTTGAAACATGTGACAGTAGAGGCGTCAGTGGTGTCAATGTCCTTGTCAACTCGAACTTGGCCATGAGCATTGATTAGTTTGAGTGTCTAACAACCCAAATTGGACACTTACATTTGAATAGATGTGGCTCATTGCTGGCAGTTTCTATCTTCATCATCTACACACCAACATCCAACTACGACATAGAAGAAATTGAGAAGTTCTACATGGAGCTGGAGAAGTTCTATAAAGGAGACCACACCTTCTACAAGGTCATTGTCGGTGATTTTAATGCCAAGATAGGACCTAGAAGGTCGCCCGAAGAACTCCACATCAGGACCCACAGCCATGCATGGAATGAATAGGGTGAGGGACTGTCTGAGTCCATCATGTTGACCAAGAACAGCCAATGGTACCTTGAAGTTTCAGAAGGCCCAATCTAAACATTGAACATAGGAGTGTCCCAGTGGACAGTTACACACTGAAATTGACCACATCATATTCAATCAACAGTTTGCCTCATTGATGTTGCTTTTGTCCCAAAATTCCAAAGAGGATCAGGCCACAGTCTCCTTTGTGTGGAATTCTACTTCACAGAGCAGGGAGAAAGGGCTGCATAGTTGAAAAAGAAAACTCCTAGAACGAACACCAACTGGGAGCTCTTTGGCACTATTGCGGCAATATGGGAAGATGCCATCGTTGACAACATTGATAAGGAATACGATCGACTGGTTCAGCACCTCCATGATTGTGTGAGGAATGCCAAGGGAGAGAAAGGCACAAAAAGACACCTATCTTCGGAAACTCTCGAGCTCATTTGCCAATGTTTTTATCTTTTTTTTATCCACTTATTTATCTAAGCTTATTCAGCATGAACCTCAGGCAATCATAAGCTAACATCCAAGCTTGCAAAGCTGTGCAGAGAAGCGATAAAGGAAGACCTCAAAGAGAGAAGAGCAGCAGTGTTGGCAGATGAGGGAGAAGCAAGGAAAAGTATTCACAACGCTCGCTTGCCCTTCGCCAGCTATAACTAGGATTTTATAAAACCAAATGCCCCCATTATGGTGTTTAGATAGGGCTGTTGAATTAGTTTGAAAAAGATTGTTATTTCTTTATGGTAGGACCAAGGCATTTTTTCTGTGGTTGTGATAGTTTATGTATTGGCATTTAAATTTCTGTTACCCCTATTTTTTAAAAAGGTTTATCAGTTATACTGGTATTCTTTGGTAATTGTGGAAATTGTTCAGCTGCAAAATTTTGGAAGTCTTACAGTTTTTTAAGAAACAATGAGAGGACACTTTTCAATTAAGTTATTATTGATCTATCCATTTTACACTAACTTTGTTGCTGGAATTAATGTTTAACTAAAGTTCTGATATATATTAATAATATTATCCACATGATTAAAAAATTAACACACACAAAATATTAAATATCCATATTAATATATACTTAAGGAAAAGTTAGAGGTAAACATTTATTTTTACACTACCAAAAATGGAGAGTTATATAGGCAAACATTAATTTTTTTAGATGCTACTTAATATTCTGATAAAATGTCTGCAACTGCAGGATATTGTACGAAAGTTTCCACTAAGTGTAACTGTATGTTTCAAACAATTTCAATTTTCCTATAGATGATCCATCCCTCTCAATAAACTATGCTTATATGTCCACTTATTTATCTAAGCTGTAATCATCAATGCACTAGTTGTAAACTATTGACTTTAGCTATAGAAGAAAGGATGCTAAGTATATGATTTCTTGAATCAAAAAGATATTTTTATGTGCCATCTAGGAGTGAAATCATATGGTACTTTTTTATTTACTTTTCTTGGTCTGTATGACTTATTTCACCAAACACAGTCATGAAAATATATGAAACTAACACAACAATAAACTAGTAGGCAATAAGGATAATTATTGGTTACTTGCCAGAAAAGGCAAAAGGTTGTGGATAAATTAGGAAAATTGGGGCAATTGTGAGGTTAAGGATAGGATGAGGCCTTTAATTACTTTTTTTTTAGTAGTTGTGGGTGGCTGTGGGGGTCATGGGTCATTCCAACTGTTTCAGCAGATCAGGAGGTTCTCAGGGTCCCTTAGTATCTCTCCTACTGCAGTCCAGGGAACCCTGCGGAGTCAGAGACACATCCCGGGCCCTTTTCATAAGAAGCATGTCCTGTACTACTTCAATCACATCCCTGGCCTCTGAACTAGGCTTTTAATGTTCAACTTAATGCATACATTGATTTTCACTTACACACCTGAAACATTTATTATAGTATAGTGTTGCTTCATAAAAAGTGTATAATGTACATGGATATATAACTTTTTATGAAGTACCATTGTACTGTAATTGCATTACAATCTTTTGGAGAAGGTTCCCAAGGGGTCAGGTGGTCAGAGACCACTTGCTGGTGACACTTGGTCGACTTGGCCAAATAGTTCAATGTGAAGGCCAAATAGTTCAATGTAAAGCTGCTTTGATCTTGTGTGTCTGTAACTATACCGAAATGATTGAAAGTCATCAGGGCTAAATCCAGATGTGCCCAGGTGGCTCATGAGCTACACTCAGTGATGCTTGGACAGGGGAACATGTGGTGCTGGTATCAAAAGGGGTCAGGTGTATGCAAGGCATAATCTCTAATCTTTGTACTATTTTCCCAGCCCCCCATGTATTATTAAGAGAAACTGTTTATGTGAAAATATAAGATAAAGATAAAAACATTTTTTAAATGGCATTGTCTCATAACTGGGGGAAGCAAAATGATCAGAGCCTCCCAAGAATGGTCATAGGCTACAATCGTTATAATTAAAGTTAAGCACTTTTATTTGCTAAGAGGTGTGTTTAAAATGCCCATATTGTGTGTAGCTGTAACCTTATATTTTCACAGTTTAGGAGGTTAGAAGTTAAGAAGAGGTAGCTTCAGGTCTATTTTCCTCCTTATTCTCTCTGGCTTGTAGACGTCTACCCTCACCCTCACCAGATCACCGACTGATTTTCTATGACCTACTTTTCTCTTCTAATAAGAGTACCAGTCAACTTGGCTCAGAACCTACTCTAAAGACCTTATTTTACCTTAATTATATCTTTATAGAATCTTATAGAATTTCATCAGTAAAATTAAGTACATAGATAGCTAAATAAATAGATATTAGATATGTAGAAATTTTAAGGGTGAAAAATTAAGGATAAAAATTCCGAAACTCATGGGGCTGGAGTGATAGCACAGTGGGTAGGGTGTTTGCCTTGCATGCAGCTGACCCAGGTTCGAATCCCAGCATCCCATATGATCCCATATGGTCCCCTGAGCACCGCCAGACGTGATTCCTGAGTGCATGAGCCAGGAATGACCCCTGTGCATTGCCGGATGTGACCCAAAAAACAAAAAAAAAATTCTGAAACTCAAAGAGAATTATCAATCATCATAGTCCATTAGAAAACTATGTATTATCTGCTTCAAAAATCTTCCTATTAATTGTAATAGAAGGGATTTTCAAAAAGCTGCCATGTTTCAAGTACTATGTTAAGGATTTTTAGGGAGGGGCTAGAGATTGTATAGCAGATAAAGCACTTGCCTTGTAAATAGCACACCTGGGTTTGATACTCAGCACCCCATATGTTTCCCTGAGCTCCATCAGTCAGATCCCTGAACATAAAATCAAATGTAATCCCTGAGCAGACAAGTATGATCCCCAAACAAACATATTTTAATAAAATAACTTTAAGGTTCTGAAGAGATCAACAGTCTTGAAGACATGTTTGCAAGCAGGGGCCTGGGTTTAGTATCTGATACCACGTGATTTTTTGAGCACCTTTAGGAGAAACCTGCAAGTCCAAAGCTGGGTGTAACTCTTAAGGGCTGCCAGATGTGTTTCCCTAAAAGAAACATAGTTTATATTAAAAATTTATATATAGTAATTTATTTTGTACTCAAAGAAGTATTATAATATCAGCACTAATGGTTGTGCCTTTTAATTTTTACCATATTTGCTGATTTTATATTTTTAATCACTGCTAATGATGCTTTCCTATGTACATGATTTCAACACCATATCACTAGTGTTTTTCCACCTTCCCTAATATACTTCCCTTTAAAAGCATCCCCTTCAGTACAAACTCAGTTGTGTGGGCCAGTTTTCCCATTATTTCCTTTGGTTTTATGTTGCTACCTTTCTGTGTATCTCCAAGTTCTGCATATGAGAAGGATCCCATTCCTTCTGACTGAACTCACTAAGAGTGAAGTCATCTAATACCATCCATGTCAGAGAAAATTTGACCAATTTGTTCTTTCTTAGAGCTGCATAGTATTTCTTTGTTTGTATATGCCATGCTTCTTGATCTACTCACCCATAGTTAAACATTTGAGTTGTTTAACTGTGTCTTAGCTATTGTTCTAAGTGCAGCAATAAACATAGGTGTCCATATATATTTTTCAAATGAATGTTTTTATACATTGGAGATAGATGCTAAAATGTATTATTACTGGAACATATGACATTCTTGTCCTTTTTTTTTAAGATCTCCATATTACTTTTAGCAGAGGCTGAACTACAGGGTATTGCCCTCAACAATAGATGAGGGTGCATTCATAATCAGGATTACACCAATTCTGGTTGTTTATAAACTTCTTGATCTATTACTGCAACTTCTTAGAGATGAGGAAAGAGTGAGACAAAGATAAAGTTATAAGGTCAATGCCACATGATTAGTAAGAGACTCCTGGAAAATGATTCTTCTTTAGAATTAGTCTTGAATGCATGCACAACATATGGTTATATGTTACAATATTTGATACTATAAATGTGAATAAATGTGGCTAACATGAATGTTTTGGTGAGTTTAGAAGGAAATTATACAGCATCTACGTGAATATGTTGGCATCTGAGTGAGTACCAAAGTTAAAAAAAATAGAGGGGATGTGATATACATGCAAATGTACTTCACACCCTGAAAAATTCTATATATGTAATTAAAGTTTTATTACATATAATTTCCAGTATGTGAATTAAAGTTATGTATCTATATACATTTATATATATACTTACATAAACATATATATATAGTTAATTCCTCAAGACAGGCTTGCTGTGGGGAGGTCTGCTTGAAATTATGCCATGATTCATTCCTATTAGAAGTGTTTCCTGTTGCAAATATAAAATCAATATTTTATACTGATTATTCTTTCAGTTGATGAACATTTTATTGGTAATAAAAACTTGTTTATAGCCCTATGCTTATCCAGAATACCTCTGTGTATGCAAACTCTGAGTGGTGACTCTGAGACTAAGAGAAAAGGAAGGAGACTGACACATCTATCTAATGGACAAAGATGTAAATGAGCAGTGCTAAATCAAAAGGGAAAAATGAGCACCTGATTTTGAGTGCTGCCAAGTTGAATAAGACTGAGAGAGTCCATCTGTCTGAGATGGTAGAAATGTGTGACCTCTGAAAGAGGCAGAGAGGGATACTTTAAAGATGAGAAATGAAAATGTCACCAAAATTTTGAGAAAATACTACTTCCCAGGAGCAGATTAATGAAGCAGAAGCCAAGCTCTAACTGTCAGCAGCTGAATTATTAAAGGAGGAAACACAGAATCTGTGGACAGGTGCAGGCTTGTCCAGAAATTGAAAAAAATCTTAAACCAAATTTCCAAGTGAATCAGGAAGAGCTTCATTTGACTTTTATCTGAACACTTTAATGGTTCATTAGGTTTAGATTTTACCATTTATAAGAGTTCACTCTTTTTCTTTCCATTTGTCTACACCTATTCTTTTTCAGAAAGGAGTCATCCCCATTTTGCATCAAGATTACTAATGAGAAAAGAGGCAGAGGGTGAAGAGTTACAGTACACATGTAAACTTATCAAGCACATCATTTCAATTAAATCTCCTCATAGCAAACCTGTCTCCAGAAATCTTTCTCCCAAGTGAAACAGCTTAGTGGATGAAACTTACACATTGGGCCAATAAAATGAGGTTTCCATCATGTGATTGCAGAAAGCACTTCATGTGTAATCTTGAGCAACTTTGTCTAAAATCTTTAAGATGTGCGTTTTGCAGCACCTCTTGATTGGGGAGTATTGTGAATATTAACAAAGCACAGATGTTTTCTTTTCTTTGCTTTTAAACTTGTGCTCTTCTAGCCTTATACTCTGCAGTCTTACCTCCCACACTGAACAGCTTGACTTCTCTATGGAAATATCTTTAACAGATATTATTAGAAGAAACTATTTGACATCAACAGTTGGGACAAAGTCAAATACATGAAAAACAATTTGTAACCCTGTAGCATAGCGGGTAGGGCATTTGCCTTGCATGCCGCGAACCCGGGTTCAATTCCTTTGTCCCTCTCGGAGAGCCCAGCTACCGAGAGTATCCCACCTACACGGCAGAGCCTGGCAAGCTACCTGTGGTGTATTTGATATTCCAAAAACAGTAACAACAAGTCTCACAATGGAGACGTTATTGATGCCTGCTCGAGCAAACTCGATGAACAACGGGATGACAGTGCTATAGTATATAAAAATAAACAAAAATCTCAACTATGGGTAGAAAGGACCATGGGCAGAAATCCTTGTTTAAAAAATCAACACGAGGTCATTTTCATTAGTCAGCTGGATATAAGACTTCAGAAATTGTGCCCATAAAGATCAGTGGATATAACTTTAGGTTCCAGACACATATGATATATGGACATGTTGATTTCTAAAATTGAATAAGTCACAAACTTTTCAATATCATTTCTATCTGGGAATAATGTAACTTTAGATAAAAGTTATGTATTTCTTCGTGTACCTAAGAATATGTATTCAATACTTACTTATAAGGAGGTTAGAGCGATAGCACAACGGTTGGGCATTCGCCTTTTACGTGGCCCACCTGTGTTCGATTCTTCTGCCCCTCTCGGAGAGCCCGGCAAGCTACCAAGAGTATGGAGCCCGCACAGCAGAGCCTGTCGAGCTCCCCATGTGTATTGGAGATGCCAAAAACAGTAACAATAAGTCTCTCAATGAGAGGCGTTACTGGTGCCCGCTCGAACAAATCGATGAGCAGCGGGATGACAGTGACAGTGACTTATAAGGAATTAACTGTCTAACATTCTGCCTTTTAATATCCTTATTTGTTATTTGTAGCTAGACATTACTGTGTATAATAATTCATACACCTATATGTGCATTCTTCATAGCTTTTTGACTTATAACTTAAGGAAGATATATGTGGTGACTGTAGTGAGCTGTGTGATGCACTGTCATGTGGGAATGAAGGCTTGTTCGTCCATCTGATGCATGTGCTGTCACGATGAACTGAACTCACACTGGCCAGTAGCTTGTTGTGGATTGTTCCAATATCCAGAGTCAAGCCTCCTTCATATCACACTCTGTACAGTAGTTGGTTATCATTAAGTATTCACAGCACTCACAGATAACCCTGTGAGTGGCTGCCATACAGGAGCACTGAGAGCCTAGAACAAGAACATGGGTTATTGTAAATCAGGATGACTCAATTGAAAAAAAGACAAAAAAAATGTTATTTAAAAAAACCAAACAGAGTTAGAGTGATAGCATAGCGGGTAGGGCGTTTGCCTTGCATGCAACCGATCCAGGTTCGATTCCCAGCTTCCCATATGGTCCCCTGAGCACTGCCAGGAGTAATTCCTGAGTGCATGAACCAGGAGTAACCCCTATGCATCGCCACGTGTGACCCAAAAGCCAAAAAAAAAAAAAACCAGAATATCTAGAAGTAAAGATTGCTTGAGGTGGGGAAATAAAGTAATAGTATATTGCACCAGCTGAAATTAAAACAAAATAGTGGGTCTGGGAAGACAGCTTAAAGGACTAGTGAGTATGTTTGCACGCCAGAGGTCTGGATTTGATCCCCAGCATCCTCCAAACACCATCAGGAGTGACCCCTAAGCATGGAGCCAGGAGTGGCCTCTGAGTACAATTAGATGTGGTCCCAAAGAAAAACTGAAAGATGACCATCTCTTTGTTGGGTGATGATGGAAGGGGAGAAGGACTGTGGTACATCACAGTTAGGACAGCTTTCGTATTTGGAGGGACGCTATTGAAAATAGACCATTTATGCTAAAAAAGTATGTTAACTCTTCCTGGACTGAAATAATACTGCAGTGGATATGTCATTTGCTTTGTTGCATGGCTGACCTGAGTTTGATCCCTGGAACCCCACAAGGTCCTCTGAGCCCGTTAGCAGTGATCTCTGAGCACGGAGCCAGGAATAAGCCCATGCATAACTGGGTGTGTCCCCAAAATGACAACAGCAACAACAAAAACAAGAAAAGCCAATGTTAATTCGTCCTTGGCTTAACGTGTGTGGTTTTGAGCGTAGTGCTTACATTTAAAGACAGAGGATCAAATGAAGGAATATACACCTAGCACATACGATTTCTAGTACACAGCAAGAACCAAATTAAAAATGTTGTAGAACATGCATTTTTTCAGATAAGTTACCAAAATTCAACCACATATTTTTGAAGTGAGTTATTTTTGCATTTTTATTTTGCAACATGGTATTCTACTCATATATACATAACAAGTAATATAGAGTGGTATTTGTTCACAAAGCAAATCCTCCCACTGATTTATCATAGAATCCTTTAAAGAATGAGATTATTCCATTAGCTGACATTCTCTACTTTGTTCTGTGCCAGGAAAGTGTTTTATCTGAGTGTGTGTGTGTGTGTGTATATATATATATACATATATATATATATACATATATTTATGTATAAGTCTCTCTCTATATATATATCACTGCCACTGTCATCCCATTGCTCATCAACTTGTTTGAGCGGGCCCCAGTAACATCTCCACTGTGAGACTTGTTACTGTTTTTGGCATATCAAATATGCCACAGGTAGCTTGCCAGGCTCTGCCGTGTGGGCGAGATACTCCTGGTAACTTGTTGGGCTCTCCGAGAGTGGCAGAGGAATTGAACCTGGGTCGGCCAGGGTGCAAGGCAAATGCCCTACTCGCTGTGCTATCGCTACTGGCCTGCCATATAGATTTTGTGAATGTGAGACATGAAATAATTTCAGAACATTGAAAGAGACACAACTGTTTCCCTTACCTACAAATCCTTCCACGCACTCCCTGTGACACGGTATCTCTTAATATAATCTAATGCAAGGATCCCCTAGCCGTATAGTTTATTTTCTATGTTTCCATTACTGTTGCTTTTCTTTTTTACTCTGTCCTGGTATTTATGTCTTTCTGCTTCGTTTACACCTATGGAACTTCAGTATGTCTTGTTTTTTTCTTCATATCCTGACCATATCTTGGTAAACAATAAATATTTTATTAAACTTCATTGCACATTACCAGTTTGATTTCCCATAGCTCTGTTTCTAATATTTTGACTAATTTATGTTTCTTTGGAATGTGAAATATGTTATTACATAAAAAAACATGTTTTATTTTAATTTTAAGAATTTTTATTTTATTAAAGCATCAGGATTAACAAAGCTACTCACAGTTAAGTTTTAGACATTCAATGTTCCAGCATCAATGCCACTGTTAGTGTCAACTTCCCTCCACCTGTGTTTTCATATTTCCTTTTGGACCTGAGGCCCGCCAGCCTGCCATCTTGACGGGCACCTTATAGTTTAGTTATGAAAGTTTGTATCTTACGATGTCAGTGTTGTTGATTTAGGTATCTGTATATTTAGCTGTCATTCCTTAACACCACTGATCGATTTGAACCCCTATTGCTTCTCATCTGTCTCTTCTCCCCCAATACCCACCACTTTATTTCTTTCCTTCTCCTCTCTATACTCTGTAGCCATAAGTGATCTAGTCACCAACTCTTTGAAGCATTGCATTTTCTCATCCAGTTATTCTAAATAGCACTTTGAAGTAGTATCATCCAGTAGATGTACTTCTTCTTCTGACTTACTTCACTTAACAATATTTACCAGTTCCATTCATGTTGTAGAGAATTCCTTATAGCAGGAGAGTATTCCATTGTGTATACATACCAGGTCTCCATGATCTACTTACCTGTCCCTGAAGTTCTAGACTGATTCCAAATCTTAGCTATTGTGCTAAGTGCAACAATGGTTAATGGCGTGCATCAGTCCTTTTGAATGAATGTTTTCGTGTCCTCGGGGTAGACTTCCAAAAGTAGAATTTCTGGGTAGTATGAAAACTTAATTTTAAGTTTACTGAGATACTTGCATGACATATAAAGTACTTGCAAAGATCAAAAACAACGTTTAAAAATAAAAATAAAAACATCAAACAATGGAGAGGGGAAATGAACAGGGACTTCTCTGAGGAAGACCATTAAAAATGATCCTATAATTTATTATTTGAGGAATCCAAAGCAATGCAACAATTAGAGATCAGTGAGAAAGGCATGTGCCAAAATATACTGTGAACAATCTGATCTAGTGGAGATGTGGTGAAGAAGGAACCCCTCATCCTTTGCTGGTGGGCATATTGTCTGGGTCAACCCCTATGGAAAACAATATAGACGGTTCTCAGAAAAAAAACATATTTTTAATCCATAATTCTTATAACACAGGCTTCATCACATGGAACCTAAGAAAAATTATCTGAGATATACCTATTGCAAAATCTCTGACATTATTCATAAAAGTGAATTTGTGTATACTTGTCCTATTTATGAGTTTCAAATGAACAAGTGGATTGGTAAGTTATTTCAAAATTGAAAAAACACAACTAAAGGATTTATTTACAATGACAAACACTATATCTGTAATTTTTTTGACTCATTAACTCTGATCCAAAATATAAATTTAATTTGTTTAGTTAAAGAAGTAAATCTTAGACAAATATATTCAAAAGCTTATGAAGAAAATGAAAAGTCTGTATTTAAATATAGACACTACAGATTAATATTACATAATACCTACAGACAAAATATTTTTAAAGCAGCATAGAAAGTCTGATCTAGGCAATTGCTGAAATATCCTGTAGACAGTAGAAGTAATTTTATAAAATGAACAAATAGATCTTCAGTGAAAGAGTGTGTCCTCAATCAGGTGACAAAAATAGAATAATTCTTTTAAATACATAAAATTTTCTAGCTTAAGAGTTATTGATATGATTGCAACATAGTTGTAGGACATGAATGTTCAGCAATATCTACTCTAAAATTTATGAACTCCAAAATTGCCAATAACAAGCATGTAATTCATTATCATAAAAAGTGCACAGTTTTCTAATTTTTAAAATGAAATTATATATATGTATATACATATACACAAATATCCAAAGGACAATGTTGTGATAGATATGTAAATTATCTGCCTTATATTTTAGGAATGAATAGCTCCCGGGCTGGAGTGATAGTTCAGTGGGTAGGGCATTTGCCTTGCACGCGGCCGACCTGGGTTCAATTCCCAGCATCCCATATGGTCCCCTGAGCACTGCCAGGAGTAACTCCTGAGTGCAGAGCCAGGAGTGACCCCTGTGCATCGCCAGGTATGATCCAAAAAGAAAAAAAAATACAAAAAAGAATGAATAGCTCCCAAATTATATTTAAATATATATATATAGAGAGAGAGAGATATCTATAATAAAACCTTATTTTAGTCAAAGAAACTTGGATAGAAAGAATATAACAAGTATGATCCTGATTCTCTTTAAATTACACTTAATTAATGCATTGATCACATTATCTCTTAGAACTGAATCATTTTTTATGAGGAATGGCATCAGTTCAATATACATTTCAAGGACACAAATGCATTAATATAACAATGCAGGATATTTTCAGAACAAAATCATAATTCCCTAGGATTTGACTCGTATTCGTTTTTTTGTCCCATTGACATATTTTTATTCCAATATTGTCAGAGAAATTAAAGGAACTTGGCTTAATATTAATGCTAGTGTGAAAAAAAAAACAAAAGCATTAATGATATTGTTTGGAGGAGGAGATAGCATTTGAACAAAATGAAAAGAAAGCAGGGAATGTCCCAATTTTGGTGACTTTTATCTCCAAATTAGTTATTCTGACTTTCTCTTATTTCAGAAAAGCCCATTAAATAATGCAGTATTAGCTTCCATTGAACATTTACATTATACTTATTCTTTGTTCATGAATCTTTAACATCCTTTAGGTGTAGGTGGTACCAGTGACTTGAGTCTCTTTTGTTAACTTTGGTGGCTTCTGCTCTTTATTATTGTAAACAATATCATGATAGTGGCCCATTTTATATATTATAATGTAGATCAAAAATCATTTGTATTTATACCAACTAATACAGAAAAAATGAGAATTAGCATGGTTTTGTTCATTTCCCCATATAAATTTATGAATTTTCATATGATAACTGACTGTTTTTTGTTTTGTGTGTGTGGAACACACTTAGCATGCGTAGGGCTTCCTCCTCCTATATGTGGTTCTGATTAGCAATTAAAACCCATGCCACAGAGTTCACACTATAATTATACACAAATATATATGCGATTTAAAAAATAATTTTCTTATGTTTTTACTATTTTGGTTTTGTTTTGGCTTTTGAGGGCAGAAGGGACAGAGAGGCACATCCTGCTATGCTCAGGAATTACTATTGGCTCTGAGCTCAGGGATCACTCCTTGCAATGCTTGGGAGACAAACTGTGATGCCAGGGACTGAACCTGGGTCAACCACATGCAAGGCAATACTTTCTCTGCTGTGTAATCTCTCTCTGGCCCCTTACATTCCTTTTTTTAATAAACCATGTCATATACTTCTTTAGCAATTTTTTTTCTTTGTTTTTTGGGCTCACTAATAGTGCTTAGGAGGTCTGGGGCTCACTCTCTGTGGTGGGTGGTCAACCCTATAAAACACTCATGGTGAGGCCTGAGGACACAGTGTTTCTAGGGCCCACTGTGCTGGGAACCACACAGGCCACTCCACAACTCAGGAGTCAACAGGGCTATACCAGAAATGTTCAGGAGACCAAGTGATTCCAGACATCAGCCTGTATGTATCCTAACTCTTGTAGTATCTTTCAGATCATTTTTTTTATTTTTAATATATTGTTCCTGGAAATTTATCATATAGTTTATTTTAAAAATAATTTACTTTTAAGGAAGGAAAAGAAAGGGGCTAGAACAATATACAGATGTAGGGTGCTGGTCTTAAGCATGGCCAAACAGGGTGACCTGAATTTGAATCTGCAGTACTCCATACGGGCCACCAAACCCTCCAGGGTGATCCCTGGCTACAGAGCCAGGAGCAAACGCTGTGCAGCTCAAAATAGAACAAGATGGAAAAAAAAGAATAAAACATAAAAATGCATTTAAAAGTTGCTATCATAATTTTATTGGTTATAATTATCTCCTTTGGGGAGGTAAAGAAACTTTGTTGCTCAAATTATTTGAGCCACTTAATCACTGTATCACTGTCATCACATTTGCTCATCGATTTGCTCAAGCAGGCACCAGTAACATCTCCATTGTGAGACTTGTTGTTACTGTTTCTGACATATTGAATATGCCACTGGGAGCTTGCCAGGCTCTGCCGTACGGGCTCCATACTCTCCGTAGCTTGCCGGGCTCTTTGAGAGGGGCAGAGGGATCAAATCCGGGTCAGCTGCGTGCAAGGCAAACGCCCTACCCACTGTGCTAACGCTCCGGCCCTAATCCTCCATAATACCACAAGTCAGTTTTGTGAGATTTGAGGAAACAGTTAAACAAGACAAATCCTAGTTTGCATTTTGTATCCAAAGAAGAAAAATTAAAAATAAACGATATATAAAGGAGTATGTAAATTTATCTAACTCTGTGGCTAGTACATCAAAAGATAAGATTGTTTGTTTGGCCGTGGCTATTGGAATTTCTTATTTTTGGGTATTTTGAGTAACCTAGCTGAATGCTTAGACAGACTACAATGTGAGCTGGACTCTAAAGAATTAAGGCTAAGTAAATCTTAGGTTCACATAAACAAGACGAGGGAAAATAAATCACATACTAAAAAACATACAAATAAACATTGAAGATATAGAACATGAAGTTTGGTACAGAACATCAATCTAAATCAATAAATCACTACTCATGAAGTAAAAATTAACATAGCCTGGGAATAAGTTTAGAAAGGAATGCTTCCAAATTTATAGTTAGAAGACAAATTTGGGAATATTCTGCTGATATAACTGATCAACATCATATCAGAAACGGAGATAAATTTTGGTCAGTAAGTCTGTGGTAGTGACATTTATTGATTCTGACAACCAAAACATTTGTATTTTCTAATTTCTTCTTTTACTTTATATGGATTTTGTTAAGGAGAAGCTGTAATTTATTTCCATCTCTCAGAAAATTTCCCACATGACTTGTTATCAGATGATTTTAAAAATACCAAAAACAAAGGTAATTAACTAGTTTCTGATAATTAGGGCAATAGGAACAGCCTAGTACTGACAACAACAGAATCTCCACCGCAAATGTCAGACAATATGACAGAATCAACCCGGGCATCACTGATAATAAGCAATGTATGCAATATTAAACTTTATTATGGTTTAGCAATATGGAATCAATGGTGTTTACAATTACAGTATTGCATCTCCCTGTGGGACTTAGAAGTATTCAAGGAAGACTACCATGTTCCTTGGAACTCTTTTAAATTCCCATTTTTTTTTTTTGTTCTTTTTTTAGGTCACACCTGGCTCATGCACTCAGGAATTACTCCTGGCGGTGCTCAAGGGACCTTATGGGATGCTGGGAATCGAATCCGGGTCGGCCGCATGCAAGCAAGGCAAATGCCCAACCCGCTGTGCTATAGCTCCAGCCCCTTAATCCTAAATTTAAAAACAAACAAACAAACAAACAAAAAACCTGAGGAGTGATATATGAAATACATTAAGATTTTAGAAACCTAATATTAGTCATTATATGATCCTCAAAGCTGATACACAGCTGAGTAGAATGACAAATTTTCACAAACACAATTTTTTAATTATATGAGCATCATTAGTTCTCTAATTTATAATTTTTGAGTGATTTATTTTCCTTCTCTTTCTAAATCAAAGAACCTTAAAATATAATTTAAAGGACAGCATGAAGCTTTAATTCTCTTTAAAATAAATAATCACTGTCACTATCATGTCATCCCATTGCATTGAAAAAAAATAAAAATTCTTTCCATTGTCTAGATAAAGCAGCAGTCTATAAAGAATATAACTAGACTCTCATCCTTACTCATTTTTCATATAAGAAGCTCTAGTTAACCTAATATTTTTGCGATGTGCCTCTTTATGGTCTCAGTTCCATATATTATAGAAAATGGTCCACATGGTAAAAGAAAGGATACCTGTCTTATACATTTTTACTAAGCATCCTCCTTTTTTAAAGAGAACATAGAGACCCAAGCATGCATGTCTTTAACATATATGTCTTAAATATCTTCTTATTTGATGGTTTTCAAATTTCTACCTGTATAAGACACACTTTGGAATTTTAATAAAATGCATAGACAGGAAGGGGAGAGGGGTTGAGAGGGAGGGGCACTGGATTCCTTAGGCGGCGGGAGTTGGGTACACTGCTGATGGCTGTGGTGTTACAATATTCTGAATCAGTTCTATGTTTTATGAAGAAAACCTGATGATCCTGATAGTGTGTCCTGTAGACTGCACAGAGTGATGCTTAGTTAAACATAAAATATGACTTAGCCTGTTAAAAAAAAAAAATGTGTGCTGCCTGCTCTCTGTTCTCAAGGAGTATACTAAGAAAGAAAAGAGAAAGCTAGGAAATAAAGAAGCGTAAAAGGAGCTGTAAGATGAAAGCATGTGACAGGCGAGAAGAGAAATAATACGGAATATTAGTTTCTTTTATCTTCATGCACCCTGCAGGGTATTATGTATGTGTTATAGAACGAAGGGTAGGGGACCTAAACTTTGCATGTTAGGATACTGAGGCTAATGAAACTGTCAGGGGTCATAGAACAGCCAAAGAACAGAAGAATAATCGTATCCCTTGTCACCTTTTCTTAAAAAGTAATGGTTTACCTTGACAGCAAAACCTATTAAAATGGTGTAGTTATAATTACAGTACAAGAAAAACAAAAAGCATTTCATATAATACCCACAGAATACTTGAACAGGCAGGAAAATAACACCATGATGGCTCAAGGATAGGCATTCAGTAAAAGTCACTTATATCCTGTATTCTTTTGGGGAGTTTCATTAAGGACTTCAAGAAAACCAGTTGGAAAGGACATATACAACTTTGTAATTATTATGTTCAAATCGATGTACATGAGAACAGAAACTAAAAGCACTCCAAAGGAGTTGTTATTCAAAATTTCAGATATGTACCCATTTTTTTTCATTTTTAAAAAATTTTATTGAATCACCCATTTTTTTTATGAGCAAGTGGTTTTATTTTTAAATGAGTCTCCTCTTAAAAAGTAGTTTGATAGGAAATAAAATCACAATTCATTAACTTTGCTAGCAACGCTTTTTCTACATGATCTTTCTCATATATAAGCCCTAAAGATTCAAGGTCAAGGATCAACAGCAACTCAACAGGAGCACTGACGCATACAAATGAGTTTTTAGGAAGTGGGGTGGAAGGGGAGGGGCATCAGGAGCCTTGGGGGAGGGAGGTGGGAGGGTCCAATGTTGATGGGTGCGGTGTAGAAATTATGTTCACAGAAAACCATCATGAACAAAATTGTACATTACAGAACCTCAGTCAGTAAAACAAAAGATTATTCTAATGTCTCCTCTTTATCTTCTGTTTTTTTCCCAAAACACAATCTCAACCTAAAAGTGAATGCTTTGTTGCTCTGTCACCCAGATCTTCACTTTCAACGAAGGGCCTCTTTTCTTCACTCTCAGGGGGTAGTTCAAGTTGGCCATCGCTTCATTTTTCAGGAATAATTCTCAGCCAAGATGAAACCCCGTCCCACATTTGAAGTCTACCTCCTCTGACTGCTAAATGTTGAGGTCCGGTTGCTTTCCCTTGATGCATATAATCCTAAAAGACTAAGCCATCCCCTGCTTCAGAGAAGACTAGAGGCTAAAGAGAAGATACCCACAAATATCCTTATCCTAGCAACATGATTTTAGATATTAAATTATCAACCATCCTTTTGTGGGTTTCATTTTCTTTTTTGTTGTTTGTTTTAATTTGGGGGGTACACCCAGCAGTGCTTAGGGCTTTCTCCCAGCTTTGCAATCAGGACTTAATCCTGGTGGCGACAAGGGACCATAGAGGGTGCCCAGATATTGAACCTGGATTGGCCGTATGCAAGGCAGAAATCCTACCTACTGTCACTCCTGCCTGGATTTGTCTCTCTCTGTCTCTCTCTCTCTGTTTCTCTGTTTCTCTGTTTCTCTCTCTCTCTCTCTCTCTCTCTCTCTCTCTATATATATATATATATATATATATATATATTATATATATGTATATATATGAGATGTTTCCTTTCAGTAATTTCTCTTCCATGGACAACTTCACACCAGTCTCAGATTAAACTGTGTGCTATTTATGATATCAGTAGGAAATGGAAAGCATATAAAGGAGACTAATTTTAGGACGCTTTGTTAAAGGGAAGATTTTTAAAGGGAACTATGGAAAGTGTGGAAAATACCAGAATTATTCCTTCCCAGACTGTAGATCAGAATCAGTGCCTCTAATAAAATGAGAGAAATAAGACAATATAGGGGAAAAGATCACTGAGGTGATCCAGAGCTGCTAAGTCAGGAAAAGTTTGGCTGGAATGTGTTGCATAGAAAGGATCAGTTAAATAAGAGCAGCAACCCTGGGGGTGAATCTGGAAAGGAAAACATGAGAGTGAACAGCACCCAGGAAAAATAAGTATATTGGCTAAGACCACAGAATTCATGAGCTTAGTAGTACTGCTAAGGGCAGGAATGCCTATTTCATCACTTTACATAATAAATAAGTGCATTCACTTTTTTGTTATCATGGTTCATTGCATAAAACTAAGGCACGCCTGCCTATGGGCTTGTGCACTCAGGAGCTCTCCTGGCTGCTCTGTCTCACCGCCCACGTTCAGTGCTCTGGAACCGCTGTGTATGGGCTGGATCGGGTCGGCACTTGGCCAAAGACAGGCGAAGGAAGAATGAGGACCAAGCTGGTTGCTGATTAGTTACCGTTTATTGAATCTTCCATCTTTCTCCTCTCCCGCACTCCCAGCTCCATCCTCTCTCTGGATCTACTGCAGCCTGGCTTCTCATCTCTCTCCTCCCTTTTTCCTCTCTCCCCCTTGCCCCTAGGTTACACACTGCCTGGTAGTGAAATCAACATAAGAAAGCCCTTCCTGAGGGCTGTCAGGTTCAAAGGGAACACAACCTAGGGGCATTCCAAAGCCCTTCCTGACTGCCAGTAGGCAAAATACCTCTTATTCCAAACACTCATTGACATCTTAATACTAGTTATTTTTGTATGGACATAGCAAGAGATATATTGAGGCTTTCAAGGTAGCTCTCCTGGCAACATCTTGCCACAAACTCAGGCTACAGCACTCAGGCCAGATTAATCATTCCTCACCCTAGCAGGGTCCAAATCTAATTATCATTGTTTGGATCATGACAACATTTGTCCATGATCAAGCTCTTAAATTATAGTTAAGCATTAGGCACTTTGGCCAGGCCCACCTCGATGCCAGGGTAGCACACAACTCACCACTTGCTCTAGGTCCGTCTTGTCCCTCATTAGGACTCTGCTTTTGGGAGTGCTAGGAAGTAAGGGCAGCTGAGGCTTAGGTCAAGAGAACAGATGCCCTGGAGGAAAATATCATGTAGAGTCAAATGACTCCCAGGTTACAAAAGCATAACATTTGCTAAGTCTTCCTGTGTCCATACAAAAAGGACATTGCTCTGAATAAACTATGCAAAGGACTCAAGGAGAAGAAAAAAACAATATTTACAAGTCAACAGAACACTAAGAAAGAAGCTACAAATAAGCAAAGAGGAATGGGAGCACTGTAACAGGAGTAACCCAATAAACCTAAACTACCTGAGGCAATGTTATTCTACAATTCACGACTATGTTTATCTCTAAGAGAGTCATCCAATTCTGAAATTTAGGGTCTAAATGCTGTTTTAGTTGATAATTGTGAACTAGCACACTGCTGGGTATATAAAAATTAATTTTTGATTCTTTATCACATATGCTTAAAATACTTAACTGGAGACTGGAGAACTAGTACATCAGGTACGATGCTTGATTTTCATGTATCAATCCTGGCATGAGTCTATGGCACCACATAAGGTCCCCTGAGCTCCTCCAGGAGTAACTCCTGAAAAAAGCCCAGAAGCAAGCACTAAACACAGATGGTTTTTATCAAAGGGAAAAAGAAAGAAAGGAAGAATGGTAATAAAGAAAGAAAAAAGGAAGAAAGAAAGAAGGAAAGAAAAAAGAAAGAAAGAGAGAGAAATAGAAAAAGAAAAAAGAGAAAAGGGAAATAATACAGGGATTAAAGATACTGTGACATCAGTCTAGAAATCACAATCACTAACTTTAGAAATGAAGAGTAATGGTTACTATAGCCATAATACCATTACATTCAGAAAAATAAATAACATAGAGACTGTGACTGAGAGAAGGAAGTTAATGATACAATTAGGATGAAATGTTTGGTTTTTTATTTTCAGCCACACTACTTCTTGCTAACAGAGGACAAGATGCTTTTAAAGAAATAATAAAGGTAGGAACTATTAATACTCCAGAAAACTCAAGTATATTAAGAAAACATACACTAAAATCATACCATAAGAAAAAATATTCTGGACATCTTTGAAATTAAGATTACCAACATATATTGGCATTAAAAATTCCACTTCAATGGGAAAAAAATCCAAATAAACCCATTTGCAATCTTAACACTATTGATTCCATGGAGAATTTTGTATGTATTAATTCTTCATGCAAAATATGGAGACAACCTCTTCAAGAACAGAGACATGGCAGCCTCGAGCTCTTGAGTTTTCCATAGGAGAGTTTGCTACAAAGTTCTTGTCATTTAAAGCCAGCATGGAAAGAGAAAGGGGAATTTAGGTCTACCAGACAAGAGACTCTGCCAGGTTTCAGAGGCCAAAGAAACAAGCCCCATATGGAGTACTGTGGACTTCTGCCATCTCCTTTGCTGGGCTGAATTTATGCCACTTGCCTGCATCTGTCATTGCAAAGGCAAAAATCTCTCCCATCTCACCCTCCCACATTTACCTCCACCACCCACCCCAATCTTTTCAAAATATGTTTTATTGTCATTACTTATTGTGGAAAAACTCTGGAACGCCTCTCCCCACCAAAGGCAGCCCACTTCCTGCTGTACAGGAACTTACTTTTCTGCTGGAACAGGTGTTATTGTTTAAAAATACCAAACAAAACTCCTTTAGCTACTATAAAAAGCAGAGCTTTAGACACTTTATATAATTTTCAGAGCAAATGGCATTAAGAAATTTGCTCTTACACCTGCCTACTCTTCAGATTTGCATAAATGCTCATTGCTGCATAAATGTAGCATGGCATTTGGTTCTATTTAATGCAAAAAAAACGAAGACTTGTCCATATGTGAAGCATCTTCCAAAAGAGTCACAGACACTTACTTTGTGTAAGACTTAGAAGAATAAGGGATCGTTTCCAAATTTCTTCCTAAAAAAATGTTTCAAATCAGAACAAAACAAAGATTAAGAATTAACAGGAGAAGCCTGCTCAAATTTTGCCTCTATATGATTTTTCTACGTGAACATTCCACATTATGAATATCAGCCATTGGATTGTGGTAGACTTTCCTTAATAACATTAATCTAGGTTGAATTTTAAAATGTGAGCAAATGTTTTAAATTTCTAATATCATTGGTGGGGAGAAAGTTCAACAAATTCCCAAGGATCTAAAGTTTTACAAATATAAGTTCACTAATTGCTGGAGAGATAGTACAGTGGCTGGGTTGCTTGCCTTGCATGGGATATGATCCCCAACACCCTAAATGGTCTTTTGTTTCTTCCCACATGTAATTCCTGGCTATTTAGCCAGAGTACACCCTGAGAATTGCTCAGTGCTCCCTCCTTCCCCCTCCTCTCCCACCACTCACACACACACTCAAACACACACATGCACACACACGCACACACAGGCATCAAGGACCACAAGATAGAACAGTGGGTGGGGCATATGCGTTGCATGTGCTCAACTTGGTTTAAATCCCCCAAGCACCAGCCAGACCAGTCCCTAAAAACAAAGTCAGGAATCATCACTGTCATCCCGTTGTACATCAATTTGCTCGAGTGGGTGCCAGTAACATCTGCATTCATCCTAGCCCTGAGATTTTAGCAGCCTCTCTTTACTCGGTCCTTCCCAATGGTGCTGCATTGGAGGCTCTTTCAGAGTCAGGGGAATGAGACCCATCATTGTTACTGCTTTTGGCATATCAAATATGCCACTTGAGCTTGCCAGACTCTGCTGTGCGAGTGGGATACTCTTGGTAGCTTGTGGAGTTCTCTGAGAGGGAAAACTGGATTATAAGAGGTTTCGTGGTCATGAATGTGGCCACTCGCTTCTGGGAGCTTTGTTTTATAGTCTCTGGATCTTGGCCGTTTATAGGATTACATGGCGCCAAAAGCAGTTTGTGGGTGTGACTGCCTAGCTAATGGAAAATGGGGGACCTGGGTGGAGGAGGCCCAGTCTGGATCTGAGCAGGCTTAGAGATCTCAGCCCCGGGTCCTGCACACCTGGATTCCTGTGCTGCTTCCTTCAGGCATGAGGCACATCCAAGCATGTGGAGAGTGGCCTTGAGCATGGCTGTGGCTGGGTTCCAAAGGTCTTTGGCTGCCGGGGCTCTGCTTGTGGCGGGGAGGGAAACTCAACTCACCCCCCTCCAAGGGGCCCTGGTAAAGACAGCTAGGAGCGGGGGCAGAAATAAGCAATCAATGATTATTTCTAAGTGTGACCACTCCCCAAAAAACAAAAGAAAACAACCCCTCCAAAATAAAAGATAATAATAATAATAATAATGGATATAATAAAAGAAAAATGTTCAAGTTGAGTTAAGTTGCATTTCTAAGTATATATATACATATATAAATATGATATGTATTATATATATTTATATCTTGTTTCAAATATGAGTAGTTTTACAGTGTTCTATGAAGTAACAAATTACCTATTTGTTATGCTAAGTATAATCATGTCATGTCTGTATATGTATGTTTGTATGTGTGTGTGTGTATCTGTATGTGTATCTCTTTTTATTTTGGGGGTCACACATGTCAGTATTCAAACCTACTCCCAGCTCCATGCTCAAGGATGATAGTGTTTACAGAGTTAGAACCAAATACAGAGCATTTCACTGTTTTTTATGGTTTTATTTTTTTATCTATTTATCAGAATTAATTCATTATTAATGCAGGAACTTTTGCAATATTCTAATTATGTAATAGTTACAACAACCATATAATTGAATTTTTATGCCTCTAAATACCGTCCCTACATTTATTTGTATGTTATGTTAAAATATGTATTAAAGTATAATTATCCTGATAAAATGGTATCAATTTTACCCCTTTGTAAACAAAATAAAAGTTCTATATTTTATTGTCTTGTCTTTTTTTTCATCTCTTCCCTTCACTCCTCTATTAATTTCCTTTAACTCAATGCTGACATGTTTGGCTTTAACAGTGGAAGAGGAACCTGCCTTTATTTTGTGGGGTATTTCACAAGATTTTTGATTCACTGGATTCTCAATGTATTTTCCCAAATGTCATAAGTAAAGGGTGATCCAGACATTGCACATGTCTAATTACACTAAATAATTACTCATTTGAATCACTGATCAGAACAATAGTTTAATAGACCAAATGTATATCTTCAAACTATAAAATAATTTACCATGATCTTTGTATCCACTTATCCACTTCATCTTCTTCATCTTTAAGTATCTGACTTAACTTTCATTTCTTTTATAAAGTCTTACAGATTTTTCTAATGGCTAATTCTTTGTGCCATTTAGATATAATCTTACATTAATACCTACTATATTGAAGCAAATTATATTTTTATCTTTCTCGTAAGTCTTCAAATTTATCAAATATAGAACGTTCTACTTTTCACAGACATATTACTGTGTTATTAACTAATAAAATGACAGTATGTTATGAGTCAAAATGTACTGGCTGCAGTAATAATAGCATGTAGGGCACTTGCTTTTCATGTTGCCGACCTGGCAAGGTTTAATTCCTGGCATCCCATATGGTCCCCTGAGCACTAGTAGAAGTGATCCCTAGTGAAAACCCAGGATTAAGCCCTGAGCACTTAAAGGTGCAGCTTTCAACCAAACCCAACCCAAACAAAACAAAATCAAATGACTGCACGAGAAGACAAACACCTATTTAGTGTTTGGAAAAGTGTTTTAATTATCAAATAAATATTGAGAAGTTAAGATGCTCATTTATGTGCTATACTCCAGTTAAATAATACTCACTAAATATATTTATAGGATAAACACGTGTCACAGAAGTAGTTAGAAGTAATTAAAAATGATAAAAATCTGTATAATACAATGACACATTAGAATTTAATTCAATAGCCTGCCTGGATATTTATTTCCAATAAGGAACCTCTAGGAGATTATATCTTAAGCATAAATCAGTTTTTTTCACTTGAAAATGTGGAGAATTATTTTCTTACTTTAGTTTGGATTCTTGTATTAAACAGACCCGTGGTCCTCCTTGTCTATGCTTCAAACTTTACTGGACTAGAAGATTAATTTTAAGTGGTCATGGGTAGTCTGTGATCCATGGAAAATAAATGCAGTCCATTTCCCTTTACCTCTCATTTCCACCCTCTCCTTACAAGGCAATTTGCTTGTCCTTCAATTCTTTGTGTGGTTTAGCATGAACTAATAACTGCACATTTATGCCTATGAGAGTTTATAGTCTGAATTATGGCAGGAATGCTTTTTTGACATGAATTTGCATTGTACATGTTTGGTTCAAAAAAAATAAGAGAAGGGCAATAGGGTAATGCACTATTTGAGAACTCTTTTTTTCTCTTCTATGACATCATGAAAACTAGAGACAGACAGGTCTAGATTGAGGACCATATTCTTAAATGGATTATGCATTAGTGAAACTTAAAAGATATAGGGCTCTTGCTTTGTTGCTTTATTCTCCTATGGTTGCACGTGTGTGGAGAGAGAGAAAAAGAGAGAGAGATAAAAGGGAGAGGGAGAAACTTAAAAATAAGACTCATTTCTCTCACATGTCATCTATAAAGCAGGCACACAAACACATAAAAAAATCCTTGGTGATTTCTGGGATACTTAGGAAATTTTTGTGTTAAACATGGTGAGAAATTTTGCAGTAATTTGAATATTAAGTGCATTGATCAGCAGATACGAAGAGGAGATGAGAGAATTGGTGGAAGTATACTTAAGATGCATATGTGTGTGTGCACGTATGCTCATTTATATATACATATGTAATGTTATGTAAAGAGAAAGTGAGAGAGATAGAATGAGAAAGAGAGATAATTCAGTTTAAGATTAAAAAAAAAATCTGGGCCCAGAGAGATAGTACAGAAATACTACAACAGAAAAGGTGCATGTCTTGTATACATCCAACTTGTGTTTAACCTCTGTACCACAGATGGCCTTCTTAGCTTTGTCATGAGTGATTCTTGAGTGCAAAGCCAAGAGTGAACAGTAAGCACAGCTAGGTGTGGCCCAATAAAACAGAACAAAAATCTGAGAGACTCCAGGATCTAGTCCTGATCTGAGTTCTAAGGTCCAAGAATAAACTACAAGCCCCACAGTCTCTGGGAAGGAGAGGAATGTTTCAGCTCACATGGAGGGAATAAATTAATTTTTCTTCTTCCTCTTTGTTCTCTATCCATGTCCTTCTTGTGTATGAAGGGCCTGGGTATGTTGCCCACTTCAATGATGAGGGTTATTGTTCTTACATGGCTGTCTCTCCCAGACACAAAGTCTCATACACCAGAGAAATAATGTTTCACCAGGCGCTGGGACTCTATTAGTCCAGGGAAATTCACTTATAAAATGAATCATTGCAAGTGTGTTCCCTAAAATAGAGAATAAAAGTAACCAGGAGATTGAGAAAAGGTATTGAAGTTTCAGGGAAGAGTTTCACAGAAAGAAATGTATTTTAAGGACAGGGTTGTATCTCAGTAGTAGAATCTGTGTCTCTCATAGATAAAGACTGGGTTGAATATCCAGCCCTACTCCCATACCAAGAAAAAAGTTTCTTTTTATACTCTTATTTATACTTCCAACAAGTCTCACAATGAAGACGTTACTGGTGCCTGCTTGAGCAAATTGATGAACAACGGGATGACGTGCTACAGTGCTACACTGCTAGTTATACTTCCTGTGCATATTTAATAATAAATAGAATAGAATATGCTTGCATATTCTAATTACATTGTAGATTAGAT
Source organism: Sorex araneus (assembly GCF_027595985.1). Lineage (NCBI taxonomy): Eukaryota > Metazoa > Chordata > Mammalia > Eulipotyphla > Soricidae > Sorex > Sorex araneus. Next base: position 17,039,760 of record NC_073309.1, read on the forward strand.
CTTACTAATAATATTAGCACATAATTAGCAAACAAGTTGGATTTAGAAACTAGACATGCTTTGGATTCTAACCCTTTCAAAAATATCATCTTCCCTGTCTATTTCTTGTTTTAGACATATTTTGAAATACTATGTATTTATTCAAATTTATAACTATTGAATAAAATTGCCTTATTTGAACAGTCTAATAAGGTTTTATTTGATTTTTTTTAAAAAAAGAGTTGGTTATGTATAGATGTGTAACTCTAGGAATAAGTATAGAGATTATAGAATAGAATCTTTCCTTCCAGAAAGAGCTGAAAACTTGGAAAAAATATTATTCTCTTCATAGTCATTTTCCATGACTTTATGCCTTTTTATCCGTGAGCAATCAGCTCTCTTCCTCTTTCTTTCTTCTCATGTTATCACATAAATATTGTTTGAGAGAATAAAAATCAATGACTTGATTCATATACCCATGTATCAAATACCTTACACAAAATCATTTTCTAATACTGAGAATTGGGAGGAAAGTTATTCCTCTCCGAAACTATTTGTTTTCTTGTGAGTTGTCAACCATGTCTGAATATTTTCAGAAAATTTTATAGCTAGATTCATTTATTCCAAAAGAAATGTTCTGGAGCTTTTCACACCATATGAAAAGAAAAGATAATTATCCTGGTGGGACAATGAAAGACATCAGAAAATGAGGAAATGGAAGCCGGCTGAGAAGTGGTGAGCCTAGGCATAAATAGTTTCTCAGTAGAGCCGTCTTTATGAAGCAGACCCATCACTGCATCTTTTCTGTGTGGAAATCTTTTACTCATTCATTTCCTCTGGGAAGAATCCCTGGCCTAACCACTTTCTAACACTGACTGTAGAATGTGTGTATTTGTTCCCTTTTCTGTAAAGGAGTGATTTCTGGTGGTGCTCAGGCATCCCCTCTCAGCGATTCTCCCGCTAAGCAGGTCAGCAAGTTCCCTGAAAGTGTTGCTGCTTGGCCCTGCGGTGCTGGGCATTACTTGAGATACCTGGCAGCGTTCAAGACCTCCAGAACCATGCCCAGTCATGTTCAAGGGCTTCCACGGCAGGACCCAGTGCTCCGAGGAATGCCAGGCATCTCACCAACGTCAGCTCCATGCAGGGTAACCACTCCCCACCCCCACCCCCCACCAGCAGCTCTCTCCGGAACTATTCAATTGCTGGAACAGAAGTAGACAGACAGTAAGACTGTTAATTTTTGAAGGAGATTTTACCGTCTGACCGAAACTACAAAATTACATAAAGCTTGGTTGAATTTTTGGAAATAGGAGTCATAACTATATCTCTGCCTCTCAACCAGACTTATTCTTATATATCAAAATGTGAAAATATATGCACATACATGTGCAACCAGGCACGCGCGCGCGCACACACACACACACACACACACACACACACACACACACACACACACACATACACACTGCCATCTTTAACTCCCAGTCAATTTATTGTGATAGTCTTGCCATCATTCAGGAAAATGTGTTTCTGAAACCGTTTTCACTTCCTAATGAATCCTCTGTTGTGAAGACAATGCGCCAAAGCGTGGTCTCTGAAATGGATATGATGTGACCCAACGTATGAAAAATCTCATTTCTTTCCTCTCTTTGTGTAAGCACCATAAATTTTTTAATTCCAGTTTTGTTCTGAATATTCATAGTCCTTTGATAATGATATTCTTTCTTTCTGGAAAAAGTGAAGCATAAAGGCTGTATTTGTAGTAGGAGATGTTAGGGTGTGTCTACTTGTTCAGAATCACTTGAGGTAATTTAATAATTTACATTTCTTTGATGTGTACTTGAAAAGTATACTCTGTTACAGTCAATAGGCTCTAAAGTCACTCAAATCAAACCTTGTCTTCTCATTCCCTCTCCAGTGAAATGAAATATCTGAATCAAGAATTACCATATCTTAGAGATGAAGACTGTATAATTATGCCAATTTTCAAGGCAGCCCAAATGGTTAGATAAAATGTAATTGAAAATAGTATTTTGCACTGATCACTTGATTCAGTCTCTTTAGATATATTACCTTACTCCCAGACATCAATTAATGCAATGGTTAGAGGATGAATCTATCTGTATTCCTGGTTTTAGTTTACCATCAATGTAGGTGCATAAAAATGAAGGACACGGAATAGTAATCATGCAAAGAAAAATAATTTAGGGCTGATTATTGAATGTTGTTATCTGAAGGAATAGAAACATAGAAACAAGAGCTGAAGTCATGGCATCACAAAGTGAAAACTCCATAGGAGACTGAAGACTTTTTTCTTTTCATACTGCCTTGAGCCTCCCAGACAAAGTTTAGGGTAAACTGAGCTTGTGATCTAGGAAATCACTGAACAATCTTTTATTAGTGAGGAAACCAGGAACCACAGGACCAAGATTTGAAAGCAAAATAAATAGAGAAACAAACAAACAAACAGGCAAGAAATGAAGGAAATCTAAGTGTTAGATACTTTTCAACATATTTTGGATTCAGCAAAAATCACGTCTCAAGTTTTGTCTAACACTGTGTTCCTCATGAATTGCAATTGCTAATGACCAGCTGTGCTTCCCACACACTTATTCTTACTCTTTAAAACTCCTGGTGTCTGTAACATCTTCAGAGGATATATCCCTTGAAACCTCAGCTGATATATTTCATAAGCAAAAAAGAGCAGAGTGTGGTGGTAGAGGTGGTGAGGGAAAAAGCCCCACTTTTCGGTCTGAACCTCTTCTTGGTCGTCTCACTGTGACTTAGGCCTCTCTACAGCGCATAGGGCTGGGTGTTTGAGAACCCAGGAAACTGGACAATCCTCCTTCATCTCTCTCCAGACTTCCTGGGCAGAGATCCCCACAACTGTTCAAAGGAAAACAAAAGAGCAGGGCTCAAGAACGGGGATGCTCTGGCTGACAAGCCATTCACAGGAATTGGTGCTTTCATGAAACCTTCCATGGATGGGACATGGGGGAACTCAGGTTAGGTCAATGGGCTTTGCCAAACTTTGAACTCATTGAAAGAGTTAAAATATCCAGAAGGGCACCAGGGATGTGACTCAGTAATAGAGCTCGTGCCCCTCGTGTATGAGGCTTTGATATCTTAAGTGATCCATCAAAAAAATAGAGTGAGGGCCAGAGAAATAGAACCACATATTATTCCCTGAGCACCAGCATGAATGATCCCTGAACATAGTCAGAGACACTATGACCCACTGTGCTTCCCATCCACTTATTTTTTTTTTAATTTTTTAATTTGTGAATCACTGTGAAGTACAGTTACAATTTTTATTGCGTACAACTCCTGAAGTCTGTAACTCCATCTTATGTGCATAAAAATAAGGGGCACAGCATAGTAATCATGCAAGGGCTGGAGTGATAATACAGCGGATTGGGTCTTTGCATTGCAAGTGACCAAGCTGGGTTTGATCCCTGATATCTCACACAGTCTCTCAAGCACTGCCAGGAGTAATTGTTGAGTATAGGGGTCAGAAGTAACCCTTGAGCATGGCTGGGTGCAATGCCCCTAAACAAAATTAAAAAATTGTAATCATACAAAGAAAAAAATGAAAGTGATTATTGAATGTTATTATCTGTAACCAGCCCTGAGCACTGCTGGAGTTTGGACACATCTGAACAACCCCTGCCACTCCCCAAAAACTGTGGTCTACTCTGGTAAGAATAACCAAAAATTGTCCTCGAAACTGAGTGGTGCCATCGCAATTTTGAAAATAACTGATATTTATGTTTCCCTCACTTGATATTCATGCAAGTTTCTAAGAAGATACAATTTTCAGAAGAAAAAAGTCAGCAAATTTTAAGAAGTGCTTTGCTATTATCACTTTCATTTTTTGTAATTTCTGAGGCAGTTCGCTTAACGGCTTTAAGCTTTATTTTCCCTGTATGAATATAGCACTGGCAATTTGTACAGACTGCTTGTAAAACAAAGCAAAATACATTGTGATGAGAGAGAACATTATTTTGATGCAATTGTACTCTTCATTATTTAATATTGAATCTTTTAAATTCATGTAAAAATAATTATGTGTGTGAAGCAAAATAATTTTTATTGAAGAAATACAGAGAAATTTGATGGGATAGAAATAGAGATATGTGTTCAAGATAGAACATGCTTGCTATCAAAACTTATTCCTATAAATAGGCAGACAGGGAATTATACCAACATATAAATACACTGGTGAGGTTATGTTCTATTATCACATTTTAAAATGCAATTTAAAAGAAAAAAAGGGAAATTCCATATCAGATTTAGTCTCCTGGACACAATTCCAGATGAGATTTACCACCTGTAAACAATTTCATGTTTATGGAATTTGAATTTCAAATTCCGGTATCCCAAAGAGGAATTGAAAGACCTATGCTTGGAGTATCACATTTCACTCAAGTTGAGAGAAGGAATCCAGAGTTCCTACCTCCATCAAGGATCAAGAATTAGGGATGCTGTCTTGTTTGCCAAGGCATTGAAAATCAGATGGACTGGACACATAATTCGATTTAGAGAGGATTGCTGGTCTAGAGCTGTTACCAACTGGATCCCGCGGAACGTCAAAAGACCACATGGCCACCCACTTACGAGATGGTCAGCCTTCTTCGTCAAAACCCTGAACAAATGGTTTGAGGCTCTTTGTGTTCCTGGAGTGAGCAGATACCATTGGACTACAGGGACAAATGGAGACATTACTGGCACCGCTCTAGTCAATCAAAGATTAACGGGATGACAAGTGACACAGGTGATACATGACTCAACTTGCTAGATAAACCAAAATGAGAGTGGTAAACTAATAATTTATTAGTAGAGTGTTATAAAAACTTATGTACATTTTTTAATGAATGCACTACAAGAACAGTTTAATTTTCACGTTTGACGCATTTCAAAAGGAAAAATTAAATTGAATCATGATTATGACACTGAAAAATGAAAATACATTTATTTTCAGTATCTACAGAGAAACCTCGATAGGTTTAATGCTATAATCGGTATAATAACATCTATAGGGTGACCAATTGATGTTCTTACACTCAGTATGAATATATTGATTATAGATCCTGCGAGTTGTTTCCAGATTGTGTACTGAAAGCATTCTAGCGTCATCTCCCTTCTAATTTTCCTATAATATCAACTAAAATGTTAAGCTTTGAGTTGAGAATGTGGACTCAAGAAGTATTATGGAAGCCTTGCATGTAGGGGTTCCTGTATTCCATCCACCCGCATGCTTTCTGTCCCCAAGAACCATGGAGTATGGCCCTACAACAAAAGAAACAAACAAAATATTAAAACACTAATGCATTATTATATTTAAGTTTACAATTATATTGACAGGCAGGACTAGGAACTCAATATACTACAAAATATATGAGGGAAGATGAAGTCACAATAGTAACAATAATAAGTGAACAAACTAAATCTGTCCTGTGTGTATATGGGTGAGGGGCTGGAGGTTACTATTCCTTACAAAGCATCTTAGAGGTCATTGGGTAGGAAATTGAAACATCACAAGCCTCCCGTCTCTATCTTTCTGTCTGCCTGTTCATACTGTTGTCTTTGAATTTTCTTAGCTATATATTTTCAACTATATATATATGTATAGAAGTATGTATGTTTGTATGCTTACTTATCTATTCAACTTCCTAAATTATAAACTCTTCAGGAACAGAATGATAGTGTGAACAGGCTAACAATTTCTCACTGTATCACATGGACCAATATAATAAGGTCTTTTCTATAAAATTATTAAAATTATATTGGTATTAAAATTAAAGGGTTTCATTTTAATTTTTGGTGAATTGTATGTAGGAGATACAAGTACAGATTATTCTGTAGAAAACCTAATCTCTCTTTCTTAGACAGTAGAACCCATACTCTAATATTCTAAGCAAATATGGCTTTGCAAATGAAATTAGAACTAAGAGTGAGTAATTGCCTATTTATACCTAATGGTAAGAGCAAAAGTATCATTCTAACAGTTGTTCCCCTACTAGGTTGCACACTCTGACCCCCGGAGCTCCCACTCCTGGCCCTGATTTAAAGGATGGTTCTACTCTTCATTCACTCTTTCCTAGGAATATTATGTCACAGGATGATGTGGTTCTTTCATATACTTGGTAACTCTGAAAATTAGTGCAATTTTAGGAATTAGTAGGAGTCTAATTCCTATTTTTAAAACCCCTTGATGTTGTTCAGAATGAAAACATTATTAAATGCTATGTCCTCAAACATTCTTATCAGCAATCATTGATTATTACTTTTCCTTTTCATCCAAGTAATTGCAGTCATAACCAGGCTGTAATATATTCTACATTACTTACTTTCGGGAAGATAATCACTGGCAGAAATGTACAGAATTATCAATAATGGCATGCTTCAATGTCTTCATTTTACGAATCCAACTACATGAGAGAATTTATGTGGCTTGCCCAAGTGTCGGGCAGAGTTGAACAGTTTTGTGTAGCAAAAATTCAACACTTCAACACTCTTTCCTTTCCCCCATCTTCTCCAAGTTTATAAAATGCTGGTACCTGGATCAGAGTCCTAAGATAAAGTCCTAAGATAAAGGTGTGGTTGTGGTGCTTTGTGGGCACAGCACAGACAACTGGTTATTTTCTCCTGGGAAAGAAATTGAAATGTTAAAGAAACATTTCTGATGAGCCTTGTAGGATGAGTTGTATTTTCTCTGGATAGTGTGCAATTAGCTATCTCTAAACGGAAGAGGTACTAGGAACAAGGATATCGAACAAGGATATCAACGCGTGAAATTACAAGCCCTGTGAAGAAGCACACTCAGTAACGTCAGACACAGTACTCAAAAACATCTCTTCTTTGTGTATTTAAATAATTGTTAAAGATTACAAGACTACCATAGGTCATGCCTAATTTTAACAAGTTAGATTTAGACCAGGAAGCACAATGCAGCCGATATTCATTCAGCATATGTTGGCAGATCTACAAGTATCTATTTATGGAATTGACCAGCAACGTTTTTGGGTTTTTTATTTGGTTTTGTTTTTTGTTTGTTTGTTTGTTTGTTTTTCTAATTCCCTTTATCTTTCCCAGGTAAAATCTCAAGCCCTTGTGGGCTAGGGAAGGGAGATATCTTGCATGCAAGGATTGTGCTTTAAGGGGTGAGGATTTGGGACGTCCTAAGTACCCCCCTTCTAAGAAAAGTAACATGCTGCCAGAAATACCTGAGATTCATTTCATACATAATTTCCAATTAATATTTGGGTTTTGTATGTTCAAAAACATTTTATTGTAGCCAAAGTTTTCATAAAACATGCAAATTCAGTTTTGCAACACCAAATGGGGTAGTGATACACAATTTAAGAAGCTAGGGCTTAGTTTACACCTATATACACAACATTAGCCAAAATCTATTTACTACTCCAGAGACAGTATCCAGGATTTCTTCATGGGAAATTCTCCCATTTTTGGAATCATAAAACCATGGTACTTTTTCATATTTTTACCATCCAATATAAAGAAATTTAGACCAGTGTTTCTCAACTGATTTGCTAGAGCGGGCACCAGTAATGTCTCCATTGTGAGACTTGTTGTTACTGTTTTTGGCATATCGAATACACTACCGGCGGGATACTCTCGGTAGCTTGCTGGGCTCTCCGAGAGGGATGGAGGAATCAAACCTGGGTCATCTGCGTGCAAGGCAAATTATATTTTGTCTTATATAATGCCACCATTGGTCATTGTATACGCACGCATACACACACACACATCACATATCTTACATCTTTACTCAATGAGACCGCTTGATTGCCACTGGAGTTTTCCATATCAGATGCCCTCTTGATGTTTTGTTACTATTTTATAGACCCTAATACAATCTCCTTTTATAAATAAATTATTTAATTACTTATATCTTCCCCAAGATGATACATTGATGAAGGTAGGATATGCACTTGATTCTGTTCTCTGCCAATTTCTTGACACATAGCAAATGTTTGTAAAATCACTTTGTGCACATGAATTGTGTGCACATCAATAAGTATATAATTAAGTTCCGTAAATAATAAAGAATTTAGTAGCACTGTAGCACTGTTGTGCTGTTGTTCATCGATTTGCTCATGCGGCACCAGTAACGTCTCCATTGTGAGACTTGCTACTGTTTTTGGCATATCGGATACACCACGGGTAGCTTGCCAGGCTCTGCTGTGCAGGCGGGATGTAGGATAACATAGCCTCTGGTAGTTTAGGTTTATTGGGTTACTCCCACCACAGTGCTCCCATCCCTCTGTGTTTATTTGTAGCTTCTTTCTTAATGTTCTGTTGACTTGTATATATTGTTTTTTTCTTCTCCTTGAGTCCTTTGTATAGTTTGCTCAAAGCTATGTCCTTTTTGTATAGACACAAGAAGACAATATTCTGCTTTTGTAACTTGGGATTTAATTGGCCTCGAATATTATTCCCTCCCAGGCATCTGCTTTCTTGACTTAAGCCTCAGTTGTCCTCAGTTCCTAAAACCCCCCAAAGCAGGGTCCCGACAAGGGACGGGACGGATCCAGGGCAAGGAGTGTGTTATGTGCTACCCTGGCATCGAGATGGGCCTGGCCAAAGTGCCTAATTCTTAACTATAAGTTAAGAGCTTGATCATAGACAGATGCTGTCATGATCCAAAAGTAATGATGATACTAGGACCCTGCTAGGGATAGGAAAGACTGATCTGGCCTGAGCACTATAGTCTGAGATCGAGATGGCCCTTGGAGAGCAATTCTATAAGCTTTAGTGCATTTCATATTGTGTCCATACAAAATTATTAATATTATGAATGCTTATTTGTTTGCTGGCTGAGGAGAGGAGAAACACACTCATGGGACTCCGCCCTTGGGTGTATCCTCCTGCTGAAAGAGAATCTGTCCTAGGAGAAGCATCCCCTGAGGGAAAGGAACCTTACCCTATTGACTGTGACCACACCTATGTGTATGCCCCAACCCCTTCATGCTGGGGGGATTTAACTAGGCTGGAAGAGTGGGTTGGGGGGCCAGATCCAGAGATCCAGAGAGAGATCCAGAGCTGGGAGAGAAGCAGAGAGAGAGAATGAAATAAACTGATCGAGCAACCAGTTTGGCCTGCCCTTGACCAACAGCCACACACAGCGGTTCCAGAGCACCAAACATGGGCGGTGAGACAGAGCCCCCTGGAGAGCCCGTGAATGCACATGCCCAGTTGGCGTGTTTTAGTTTTTTACAGCAGGATACTCTTGGTAGCTTGCCAGGCTTTCCGAGAGGGACAGAGTAATCGAACCCGGGTTGGCTGCATGCAAGGCGAATGCCCTACCCGCTGTGCTATCACTGCAGCAGTGTAAATTTAGTCTCTGTGTGCATTTTCCATAAGGAATTCTCATTCAAAATCCATTCAATTACTGGTGAGAAGATGCTGGGAATAGACAAAAAAGTCTGGGAGTACATATAAAAGCTGTGAAAAGTCTAAATTGATGGTCATAAATGAGGTCTTTCATTTCTAAAAGATAAGATACAATTTGTTACAAATGAGACTTGTTAAGCTTTAAAGGGGAATTCACAGAAAAGTATTTATATATAAGTGGAGATTCTGAGTTGGGCATGGAAAAATGTAGACAATACAAACTTTATCTCATTTTCAGCAAATGGAGTGGGAGAAGGGTTAAAACTAACACCCACTTAGTATTTTTTGCTGGAAAGCACCACTTAAATAGACTACTGTAGTCATCACAAAAGATAATTATGATTCCAGTGTCATCTTTTTGAGAAAGAGGAAGAAAATGGCTATAGGAGCATTAATGAATTTGCACAGTGCATCACAGTAAATTAAAATGGCAGGTTTTCTTGTTTTAATATTTATATTCTTTTAATATATTAATGTTTGACATCTCTTTCACATTTTCTGACCATTTTGGATGACCTTCACTTATCAGCTAAGAAGGTCCTGTTACTTTCACTTTTAACATTCCCCTAAGATCAGGATGGTTAAGATCTTTCAGGTTTTAACCTCCTTATAAATGGAAACACTTTGCCTCCGCTACAGTCTTTGCTGAAGTTTTCTCAAAACAAATACACACCTGTCAGAGATCCCGGCTGTGGCCTTACTCAGATGAATCAGTGTCATTTCTTTGAGGAAAGGTGGAGTAATTTTCTTTGTTTCTTTCACATCACCTGCTCTCTGCTCTAATTATTTCTAATTTGGAGGCCTCTCTTCCCATTCATCCCTCTCAGCTCAATCTCCTCTCCCATGTGCAGGGTGAAAGATTATAGTTCCCATATACTCATGTCAGGATGCCAAATTACCAGAAATTAATTAAGGAAGCTCATTCACAAACAGACATAAACGTTCAGTTATGTGAGAGTCAGAAGAATGCTCTTTCTTTGAGATGCTGGCATCCTGAACCACATCAAAGAGGTCCAGTATTTATTCCAGATCATTATAGTTTGATGAGTGATCAATTCGACCATCTTCCCATTCTGTGGGACAAACAAAAGGAATCTTTGTCTGCATTTCATGGCCATTTATCATTCTTTTAACTTTCAGTTCTAGGGATGAGATCAAAGGAAAAGGGGAGGAGAGTTTTGCAATTTAATCTGAAAGCAAAGCATGATTATATTTCAGTGTTTTCTACCTGTTAACATTACCTCTACCAACTTTGTATTCTGAAGCGAATAAACAGTGGAATCAACAAGTCTCTTAGTATAGTATAAATGTGATTCTATTTAATTTCTCTGAAATTATAATAAAAATGAGACTCATATAATGAAGCCAAGTTTGGATTGCAAGTCATAAATTGAAGATAGAAAAATATAGACTAAGGTATAGAAATATAGACACATAGATATTCTTAGTTCTGCCAATCAGATAGTTTTCTTTGTTTGAACCTAATTTTTCACACATGTAAAATGAAGGATTTCATTAGTGAGTGAAAGACTCAGCTTGACTGGAGTGGCCATCCTGGTATCCGACAACATAGATTTTAGGATGAAAAAGATCAAAAGGGACAGCAAAGGTCATTTTCTGTTTATCAAGGGATATGTACAACAGGAAGAAATCACACTCTTAAACGTATATGCTCCTAACGAACGACCGGCTAAATATTTAAAACAACTCCTAACAGACTTCAAAGAGGACATCACTAACAGCACAATTGTAGTCGGAGACTTCAATACGGCCTTATCGCCTCTAGATAGATCCACAAGAACAAAACTCAACAAGGAAACACTGACTCTGAAAGAAGAAATAGAAGAGAGAGGCCTAATAGACCTATACAGGGCCTTACACCCCAAAAAGAAAGAATACACATTCTTTTCCAGTGCACACGGAACATTTTCTAAAATAGACCATGTACTGGACCCCAGAACATACCTCAATAGAATCGGAAAAATAGAAATTGTATCAACCATTTTTTCAGACCACGATGCGCTGAAGATAGAAGCTAACCACTCACAAACACGGAAAATCAAATCAAACACCTGGAAACTAAACAATTCAATGTTGGCCAATGAGTGGGTCAGGAAGGAAATCAAGGAAGAAATCAAAAGATACTTAGAAACTAACGAGAATGAAGACACGAGCTACCAAAACCTATGGGACGCAGCTAAAGCCGTGTTAAGGGGAAAATTTATAGCTCTCCAAGCATTCCTCAGGAAGGAAGAAAGGACCCACATAGATAGCTTGACTTCACGACTCAAGACCTTAGAAAAGGACCAGAAAAAGGACTCCAAACCAGACCGAAGGAAAGAAATAATAAAAATTAGAGCAGAAATTAATGACATCGAAACCAAAAAAACAATCCGAAAGATCAATGAAACAAAGAGTTGGTTCTTTGAGAAAATAAATAAGATTGATAAACCGCTAGCAAGACTCACAAAGAAAGAAAGAGAGAAAACTCTAATAAATCGAATCAGAAATGAAAAGGGGGACATCATAACAGAAACCAGTGAGATTCAAAAGATCATTAGAGACTACTTTGAAGGTCTTTACGCCACAAAAAAGGAGAACCTAAAAGAAATGGATGGATTCCTTGATTCCTACAATCTCCCAACACTGAAGAAAGAAGACCTGGAATACCTGAATAGACCCATCAATGTTAAGGAAATTGAAACGGTAATCAAAAACCTCCCCCAAAACAAAAGCCCAGGCCCAGATGGTTTCACTGGCGAATTCTTCCAAACATTTAAAGAAGACCTATTGCCTGTTTTCCTCAAACTTTTCCAGGAAATTGAAAAAACAGGAACTCTCCCAAACAGTTTCTATGAAGCACATATCTCACTAATACCAAAAGCAAACAAAGACACCACTAAGAAAGAAAATTACAGACCAATTTCCCTGATGAACACCGATGCGAAGATCCTCAACAAAATACTAGCAAATAGGATCCAACAACTCATCAAAAAGATCATACATCACAACCAAGTGGGATTCATCCCAGGGATGCAAGGATGGTTTAACATTCGGAAATCAATCAACATAATCCAGCATATCAACAAAAGTAAAGACAAAAACCATATGATCATATCAATAGATGCAGAGAAAGCATTTGACAAGATCCAACATCCTTTCATGATGAAAACCCTCGCCAAAATGGAGTTTGGAGGAACTTTCCTCAAGATAGTCGAAGCCATCTATCACAAGCCTACGGCAAGCATAATCCTCAACGGGGAAAAACTAAGGGCCTTTCCTCTGAGATCGGGCACAAGACAAGGATGCCCACTCTCACCACTCCTCTTCAATATAGTACTGGAAGTACTTGCGATAGCTATTTGACAAGAAAAAGAGATTAAGGGCATCCAGATAGGAAGGGAAGAAATCAAACTCTCACTATTTGCAGACGACATGATACTATATCTAGAGAAGCCTAAAACCTCTACTAAGAAACTCTTAGAAACAGTAGATTTATACAGTAAAGTTGCAGGCTACAAAATCAATACCCAAAAATCCATGGCCTTCATATATGCAAACAATGAGGCAGAGGAAAGGGACATGAAAAAAGCAATCCCATTCACAATCGTGCCCCAGAAAATCAAGTACCTCGGAATCAGCTTAACCAAGGAAGTAAAAGACCTTTACAAAGAAAACTACAAAACGCTACTCCATGAAATCAAAGAGGACATGAGGAAATGGAAACATATACCCTGCTCGTGGATAGGGAGAATCAATGTTGTCAAAATGGCAATACTCCCTAAAGCATTATACAGATTCAATGCGATCCCTATAAGTATACCCATGACATTCTTCAAAGAAATGGATCAAGCAATCCTAAAATTCATATGGAATAACAAACGTCCAAGGATAGCTAAAACAATTCTTGGGAAAAAGATGATGGGAGGCATCACCCTCCCCAACCTCAATCTTTACTACAAAGCAGTAACAATTAAAACAGCATGGTACTGGAACAAAGGCAGAGCCGTAGACCAATGGAACAGGGTGGAATATCCCTACACACAACCCCAAATGTATGACCATCTAATCTTTGATAAGGGAGCAAGAGATGTGAAGTGGAGCAAGGAAAGCCTCTTTAACAAATGGTGCTGGCACAACTGGACAACCACATGCAAAAAAATGGGTTTAGACCTTGACCTGACACCATGCACAAAAGTCAGATCAAAATGGATTAAAGACCTCAACATTAGACCACAAACCATAAGGTACAATGAAGACAAGGTCGGCGAAACCCTCCACGATATTGAAGATAAAGGTATCTTCAAAGGTGACACGGAACTAAGCAATCTAGTAAAAACAAAGATAAACAAATGGGACTACATTAAACTAAAAAGCTTCTGCACCGCAAGAGATACAGTGACCAGAATCCAAAGACTATCCACAGAATGGGAAAGGATATTTACACAATACCCATCAGATAAGGGGTTGATATCAATGGTATATAAAGCACTGGTTGAACTCTACAAGAAGAAAACATCCAACCCCATCAAAAAATGGGGCGAAGAAATGAACAGAAACTTTACCAAGGAAGAAATACGAATGGCCAAAAGGCACATGAAAAAGTGCTCTGCATCACTAATCATCAGAGAGATGCAGATCAAAACAACCATGAGATACCACCTCACACCACAGAGACTGGCACACATCCAAAAGAACAAAAGCAACCGCTGTTGGAGAGGATGTGGGGAGAAAGGGACCCTTCTACACTGCTGGTGGGAATGCCGGCTAGTTCAGCCCTTTTGGAAAACAGTATGGACGATTCTCAGAAAACTAGAGGTTGAGCTCCCATTTGACCCAGCAATACCACTGCTGGGAATATATCCCAGAGAATCAAAAAAGTACAATCGAAACAACATCTGCACATGTATGTTCATCGCAGCACTGTTTACAATAGCCAGAATCTGGAAAAAACCCGAATGCCCCAAAATGGATGACTGGTTGAGGAAACTTTGGTACATCTATACAATGGAATACTATGCAGCTGTTAGAAAAAAGGAAGTCAAGAATTTTGTAGATAAGTGGATGGGCATGAAAAGTTTCATGCTGAGTGAAATGAGTCAGAAAGAGAGAGACAGACATAGAAAGACTGCACTCATCTATGGTATATAGAATATCAGAGTGGGAGACTAATACCCAAGAACCGTAGAAATAAGTACCAGGAGGTTGACCCCATGGCTTCGCGGCTGGCCTCACGTTCCGGGGAAAGGGCAACTCAGAGAAGCGATCACCAACTACATTGTAGTCGAAGGCCATGTGGGGGAAGGGAGTTGCGGGCTGAATGAGGGCTAGAGACTGAGCACAGCGGCCACTCAACACCTTTATTGCAAACCACAACAGCTAATTAGAGAGAGAGAACAGAGGGGAATGCCCTGCCACAGTGGCAGGGTGGGGTGGGGGGGAGATGGGAGTGGGGAGGGTGGGAGGGACGCCGGGTTTACGGGTGGTGGAGAATGGGCACTGGTGAAGGGATGGGTTCCCGAACTTTGTATGAGGGAAGTATAAGCACAAAAGTGTATAAATCTGTAACTGTACCCTCACGGTGATTCTCTAATTAAAAATAAATAAATTATTAAAATAAATAAATAAATAAATAAATAAATAAAAGAATAAAAGTAGCACTGTAGCACTACTGTATAAAAAAAAAAGAAAGACTCAGCTTGATATACATGTGATGCACCAAATAAATTTACTTGTTATTTTAATTGTTTTAATCATAAATGATATTTATCAATATGTATGCAAAGATTCTTCTAAAGAATATATGCCTATTATATGCCCATAAATCATCCCTAAACTATTTTAAATTGGAGTATGGTATAACTATTATTTGTTTAATGACAAGCTGCATAAACACGTAGCACATGATATAAAAGTTTCATCCAATCCCTTAAAATATTTCTTTATCCTAGAGATACCTATCTTAGCCTAGCTTGGATCACATAATTTCATCTTATGCATATATGTGTTTAGCACTTACGGTCAGAAAAAAAAATAATCTGTGAATTCAAGCTCACCCAAGAACCAAGATAATTCATTTCCTAATTTGGAAAATGAAAATTATACAAACAATCTCCACTTGTAAGGCTAACTTGAGTTTTTACAAGAAGTGGGACACCATGCATGAAATGATAATGATCATTGTTGTTTTCATTTTTGTTACCTAATTTGGGTTAGAGGGATAGCACAGCAGGTAGGGTGTTTGCCTTGCATGCGGCTGACCTGGATTAGATTCCTCCGCCCCTCTCGGAGATCCCGGCAAGCTACCTAAAGTATCTTGCCCGTACAGCAGAGCCTGTCAAACTACCCATGGCATATTTGATATGCCCAAAACAGTTACAAGTCTCACAATGGAGGCATTACTAGTGCCCGCTCGAGCAAATTGGTGAGCAATGGGATGACAGTGGTACAGTGATACATAATCTGAGCACATCTCGTGCTCAAAATGAGTGCAGGATATGGTTGTAGAGGGCTCACAGACTTGAGGCTTAGGCCAAAAAATAATTGCAAATATTTTCTAGTTTAACTCATAAGAGTAAAAGGAAAGTCAGAGAGTGAAGACAAAATCTCTACTTAAAATGAGGCAGAGGATGTTCTGTAGAGATCAAGACACCTGTGAGATAAAAGGCTCAGTGGAGAGACCCGCTTTTACCAGGTCTTGCGCCCTCTAGAGGCTGTATTCTGCGTACTACCTTTTCTTGTCTTTACTGACTTCTTGGTAATTTGATCCATGTCTGGTGATGGTCAATAAGTAAACAAAACAGAATGATTTTTTCAGGGATGAGGGGATTGACACTCTAACTCAGTCTGAGTTTGATCTCACTATTCTTCAGGGCCAGCTATATTCAGATCCATTTAACTTAGCTATGTTGATTCTGTGTGTGTTTGTGTGTGTGTGTGTGTATGTGTGTCTATCTGTCTGTCTGTGTGCGTGCATGTGCTTACGCACATGTACACACATGAATTTATTTCTCTCTACTATTCTAGACAGATACTTAGAAGAAAAAGCTTATTTGAGACCCGACTACCAGAGTTTTAATCTGGTTTGTACCAATACTAATTTGATTTGGTACATTGTATTGCCTAACTGACTCAAAGCCTTTCTTTATCTTAATACAACAGTGACAATATCTAATTTCCAAAGTAATTACAAGTTATGTACAGGATGAAAGATTGAGGCACATGCCAAAAAGAATCCTGATTAATATATGATTGTTATTTATTTTTCTTTATAAATGACTAAAAAGGAGCTGGAAGTTTCCTATAAAACTGCAATCATTTTCTTTTACTATTGTTTATATAACCCTTAATTTGAAGTGTATGCAATAGTCCCCTAAAGTATCAAAGTCAAGATTTCCATAGACAATAGTCGCTAAACTAGAGTCTCTTCCAGCTTTCTTGTTAAAAATTAAGACTGAAGAATCACATGCTAGGAATGCATTTGCAAATGGATGAACTCAGTAGTTAGGGTGGACTTTTGACCCATTTCAATCTCTATGGTGATACCCCTTAGTTCTCTTAAATAGCTTTGCTACTCAGTGTTAACATGACTAGTATTTTGAAATAGTTAACAAATCTTTTAAACAGTCTACCTCCTTTCATGAGCAGAGGATTCGATATAATGTCAAAACTTAGTGAGAACTGGGACCCAAGCATCTGTAGTCACTGAACAGTGTGGTCTTACTGATTTTTGAATGAAACTAATCACCATGTCTTTTAATTAAAAATGAAGAGGAAGATGAGGGGCAGCCTCAAAACAACACTTTAAAATAGTTTTCAACAGCAACCTATAGCATTTGTAATAAGTCTAGTATTAAGTCCTTTGATTGTATAACCAACAATATTGAGATGTAGTTGCCTAATTATTTATAATATCTGATTAACTACAGTGAAAAATTTTACAAATGAAGACATTGTCACTGTCACTGTCATCCCGTTGCTTATCGATTTGCTCCAGCAGGCACCTGTGTCATCTCCATTGTGAGATTTGTTGTTACTGTGTTTGGCATATCGGATATGCCACGGGTAGCTTGCCAGGCTCTGCCGTGTGGGCAAGATTCTCTCAGTTGTTTGCAGGGCTCTCCGAGAGGGGCGAAAGAATCTAACCCGGGTCAGCTGCATGCAAGGCAAATCCCTTACGGATGTGCTATCACTCCAGCCCAAATGAAGACATATGAGACTTAAACAATGTTTAAGAATGAAAAGTGAGAAAGGTGAGAAAATTAAAAGGAGATCGTTTAAAATCATGAAGGGTGATCAGTGTATCTTGACAAGTGCTCAAAGTAAAAAGATATGAGAGAAACACTGAGACTAGTCCTTGTACTCTACCTCTCTGTTCATCTGGCTAATCCCCATGCTTCCTTCAAGAGTAATTTTCTTTCATAATCTAGCTTTGCAGTCCTCCTGGTCCGGGGTAGTTTCTCTTCTTTACAAATGTCATCTAGAACATTCTTAAAGGAAACATCATCATAGAGCAATGTCTGTGTATATCTGTTCAAGTCTTTATTCTAAATATCTCCATTATATTCTGTTTGTCTACAACCATACAATCCTGAATGCACCTGGTCTCATCAGAAAGTTTTGTTTATAGCTGTATCTCCATTATCTAGTGCACATTTGGTGGTCATGAGGTATCCTTTGAAATGGTGTCAGAATGTGGTACTTTATTCTTCCTAAAGCTTAATACAAAAGTCTGAACATCTACTTAATTTGTCAGAGGCATTGTTCAAAGCAATACAGAAATGCACGATATATCTCTCACCAAAAGAACAAAGCAGTATCAAAGATGCATCTTTGGTATGCATCATTGAAAATCAGCATGTTATGTACTTCATTAAATTTACTATTAAAAGTCTAATTCCACCCTTTACTATACCTTTTGACCTGATATACCTAACTTCCTTTCTTTCTGTTTTCCCCCATTTATTTTAAAGACTAACAATTTTTATTATTTAACCTGTTTTCAAATTACCAAAATGAAAAGAAATTGGGCATGGTTAAGTTGTGATGATGGAATGTTTCATCATCATCATCATCCTGTTGATCATCGAATTTCTCGTGCTGTCTCAGTAATGTCTCCATTCATCCTAGCACTGAGATTCTAGAAGCCTGTCTTTACATGTCCTTCCCAATGATGCCACATTAGAGGCTCTTTTAGGGTCAGGGGAATGAGACCCAGCATTGTTTCTAGTTTTGGTATATGAATACACCATGGAGAGTTTGCGAGACTCTCCCATGTGGGCAGGAAACTCTCAATAGCTTGCCAAGTTCTCCTGGAGGGAGAACTAGGCTATAAGATAGCTTTTGGAAGCTTGCTTTTAAGTCTCTGGATGTTGGCCATTGTTGGAATTACACAGGCCGGGGAAGTCCCTGGGTGTGACTGCCTAGCTACTGAAAAGTGGGAAATCTGGGCAGAAGAGCCCGAGTCCCGATCCAAGCAGGCTTGGAGGTCTCAGCCCTGGGTCCCACACACCTGGGTTCTTCTGCCGGTACCTTCACACGTGAGGCTCATCCAAACATCTGGAGAGGGGCCTTGAGCATGGCTGTGGCTAGGCTCCTGAGGTCTTTGGCCTTGGGAGCTCTGCTCAGGGAGGGGAGCAAGATGGAGCCCTCTCCCTTTGAGGGGCCCCAGGGAAGACAGCCAGGTGCGCGGGCAAGAGACTCTCTGAAGTGATCCTGTTTTAATGTTATAAAATGCTTATTTAAGGATCTGAGAAGCTAGTTTCATAATACTAAATCACAATATATAAGTGCTTTCTAAGTTACTTAATCATTTAATATTTCCTGTTCTACATGTGAATGGTTAGCACAAAGTAATACAAATGTAAAATAAATTGATATAATGTCTAATTTTAATCCTTTACATGTATATAGAATGTTCCCTTTAAAATTATGAAGCCGGATCTGTTCTATTAGGTTTTTCCTTCATTCTGCACATAAGCCTTCCCTCCCCACATGTGGGAAAAGATCAGAGAAAGACAATTATTTCTAATATAGACATGAGGAAACCAAGAATCAAAGAATATAGGTCTTGGCTAAGGTCATCCTGTGAACAGAGTATTCTGATTCAAAGAATTTTCCACCTGAAACTCTGTTCTTTCTTGTGCCATACACTGCCTTCCTGTAGATATCTGATGTGCTAAAAGACAAAGAGTTATATAAATGAGAAAATAATGTCCTTAGGAAAGTTTCCTTGCTTTAGCTCTCCCAAAAATGATAATACATTGATAAGAAAGTCAATGAAATTAAAAAATCAAATGGACCCCATTTGCATATATCATACCCTTTAATACAAAAACTATGAAAGGTAGGTAACTATGCACAGTTTCAACATGAAGAAATTGCTAGGTGATTAAAATTATATTTTATTTTACTTGTAAGTTTTGCAGGAGCTTCCATGTTTGCAAACTGTTATTAGTAGGAATTTATGTATAAAATGCTGTAGCATCACACTCTCTACCCACTGGCCCACAAATTCCACCCATGGTTCAGATTCACTCACTCACTCTCCTCATCTTCCTGGTAAGCTTCCTACTGAAGACAAGATACCAGTTATGCTGCCCTTGGGCCTTCGTTATTCCCTATTATCTTTCTTCACATCCCACATAGCAGAGAGATTATTCAGTATCTACCCCCCTCCTTCTGACTGACTGCATTCATTAAGATACCTTCCAGATTTATCCATGTAGTAGCAAATTTCATTTGCTACCCCTTACATCGTAGTATTCTATTCTGTATTTGTACCATAGTTTTGTTTTTTATCTGGTCATCTATTTTGGACACTTGGTTGCTTCCAGATTTTGGCTACTGTAAATGAATATAGGAGTGCAAATGTCTTTTCTAAGATATTTTTCTACCTTTGGGGTAGATGCCCAGAAGTGAAACTGATGGATCATATGGAAGATCTCTTCCTAGTGTTTTGAGAAGTATCCAAATTGTTTTAAAAAATGGTTGGAGCTGTTCTGTCAACATTCCCACCAGCAGAGAATAGAGGTTCAAAAGTGATTTTATTAAAAGTAAACAAACTACATAGGTATATGAAAATGGTATTCTTCATGGGTCTAAACCAAGCCATAGCACAGTGTGCTCTATTCGGCAAGCCAAAGAAAGGTACTATGAATCTTGTGGAGGAAGAAGCTGTAAAAACTCACTACAAACTCAGCAGCCTTAAACAACAGACTTGTTTCTGTTTCTTTGGGGCATTTGTTTTTTCTCACTATGTCTCTTTCAGCAGCCAAAAACCTCTAGAACCCACCCACATCCATGCTCAAGGCCACTCTCCACACACTCGGACGAGCCTCACCCATAAAGTAACTGACAGAAGAACCCAGATATGTGGGACCCGTGGCTGAGAGCTCCAAGCCTGTTCAGATCTGGACTGGGCCTCCTCCACCCAGATCCCCAGTTTTCCAGTAGCTTGGCAGTCACACCCACAACTGCCCCTGGTGCCATGTAATCTCATAAGCGGCCAAGATCCAGAGACTATAAAACAAAGCGCCCAGAAGAGAGTGATGCAGAATCTCCTATGACAGAGCCTGACAAGTTACCCGTGGTGTATTTGATATGCCAAAAACAGTAAGAATAATGGGCCTTATTCCCCTGACCCTGAATAAAACAGGGATGAATGGAGACATTACTAGTGACTGCTTGAGCAAATCAATGAGCAATGGGACAACAGTGATACAGTGATGTCTCTTTATATCCTACATTTGAATCACATTATTCTGTATCTGTCCCTAACCCTCTGGATAACATCACTCTGCATGATACTTCTTAGTTGCATGAGGGACTTGGACATTCTGGTGGAAGCTGTGATTTTAAAACATTGCACTTGTAAAACCCTACTAGTAACAGTCTTTTAAAGCACAGCTTGTTTAAAGTAAAAATAAATTTTAATAAACTGAGATGAATTTTCTCACGTTCTGGAGACCAGAAGTTCAACAGTGGTTTGATAGGAGCAAAATTGAGGTGTCAGCCAGTACTACTGTGGGCCATTTTAAGAGTAAATCCCTTTTTCATCTGTGCCTGTTTCTGGTGGCAAACAGCATTTCTTTGTTCAGGTACCCATCTTTCCGATTGCTATCTCCATTTTCTTTTTAAAAAAAATTTTTAATGAATCACCGTGAGATACAGTTGCATATTTACAAACTTTCATGATTACATTTCAGTCATACAATGATCGAGTAGCCATCTCTCTGCCGGTGCCCATTCTCCACCACCAATGTTCCCAGCATCCCTCCCGCCACTCCATCCCATTTTCATCCCCTCTGTAGCAGACACAGTCCCTTTTATTCTCTCTCCTTTTGGGTGTTATGGTTCACAATACAGGTATTAAGTGGCCTTATGTTCAGACAATATTCTACCTTCAGCACGCATCTCCCATCCTGAGCGAGGCCTCCAAGCATCATTTCATTTTCACAGCACCCTCCCCTTTTCTGTGAACACAACCCCTTGCTGTGTTGTGCTGTGTGTAGTATCCCTGAAAGCACACTTTATGACTAGATTTGCGATCAACAATTAATAATAATATCTTCTCAAAATTATTCTAGGGTCCGGAGATGGTTCAGAGGCCTCAAGGGCATGCTTTGCCTACAAAATTCTAGGTTTGATCCCCAGCACTAATTAAACATGAGAATATTAATAGAATATTCCTCTCCCCCGCCCCAGACACTGCTGAGTATAGCTTCCAACCAAACAAACATTTATAGGCTTTTGAAATCTTTGGGTGACCAAGATTCATCCTACTGCATGTTGAAATAGGGAAATACATTTTAATGGTTAATGAGACAGGATCCTGAACTGACCAAGTGGAATCATCAGGCAAGGAACTAAACTTTTATCATCTGCAGGATAAAAGTGAAAATCAAACCTATCTTCTTGGCTTCTTATAAAAAGTTAAAAGATAATACTTATTAAGCACTTAGAATACTGTCTATCACAGGAAAGATGTCCAGTGTAGCTTAACTTTTATTATAAGCAGTTACTATCTTCCGCCACCAAAAGACTGCATATATTGAAAGATCTTGTCTATGGAAGACACTCCATGTATTCAGTAATATTTAATTTGATTCCTAATGTTTTATTAATCAAAGACATTTATCACTGTCTGTCAGAGCTGATTCAGCAGGAGATAACCAGTGTGTCCACAATGAGTTGACAGAACTCCAGCCAAACGAACAGACATTTAACATTTGAACCGGTGTGTTCGTAGTTTGAGCCAAAGTTCCAGCTCTGATAACACTTGTTGAACTCGGGAAAATAGTTTCTAATGAGGATTTAAAATATGAGATTTTTTTCTTCCTGCAAATCGTCTTAATCTCATTTTAATTATTCATTCTTTCATTTCACATTTTTCCACCACGATGCGGGAGTTCAACCCTTTCTGAGAATTTTGCCCTCAGGCAGTGTGGTACCTTAGAGGAACCCTTCCGAGCTCTCTCTCGCAGGAGAAATTCTTCATCAGCCACCTCTGGAGCATGTGGGAGAAGGCAGAGGCCATGATATGAAAGCTGTAATATACAGCTTCCAGCTCTTCTTTCAAACGTCTCTGTCAGGAAGCCAACTCATGCAAGCTCTGCTATTAATCCCAGCGAAATTTACTGCCACGGGGACTGAACCTCCATGAGCGTCCCATGGCATCTTTAAGAGACTCAGAAATATGTTCCTTTTATACATTAGATGCTAGGATGACCTAATTGCCAAATCCATCAGTGTTCACTGGTGGCTGTTGTGATGAGATTTGATTAACTCTGAAACATGGGTTTTAGTTCTGCAACTTTCATGCCCCAGAGAACCTTACAGGGAAAAGATTTCCTTTTGTTTGTCAGAAGCATCAGTAAGCAATGCTACCAAAAGAAAGAATTCATGGGAAACACACCTATTTCACAAGTGATCTTATGACTTGACCTCTGTGTACCCGTAAACATGACTAAAAACAAAAAATCAGAAATTCATGTACAGTGAGATGCGTGCCTTTATCTCCCTTACTTGCAAAGACTAAATTCTCCTCCTTTCTCTAAGAGTGCGGCCACCTGCATCTCCTGGCCCTTCAGCACATAGTGACAAATCAGAATCAAATCAAAGTGAAATACAGATGAGAGATGAGATCAACAATGCAGATTGAGTTTATGGACTTCTGATAATAACTTCTGGTTGATCTTGTAGTAGGCATTGTGATTTTTATTTCACCGTACACAAATTGAGGAAGGAAGCTCTAAGTGGTGAATATCTGAGGGGGATAAAAAAAAGCAATTGACCTCAAAGAGTTTAAAATCAGGTTCTTGAACTGTCTGCTAGATGACTCGCATTTTGCTGAGCTTCCTTCCAGCCTGCATCTTTCTTTTTCTTTACAATCACCTGTGGATCCTGACACTGGCCTTACCTTCCAAGTGCATTCCACTATATCTTGGTAACTTCATTCTTTGCCTCCCAGTAATTTTTTTTTTTGAAAGGCCACACCCTGGGGTGGTCCAGGCTGCTTCGAGATCTGTGTTTGAGGTTTGTACTCTGCAGTGCAGTTCTGGGAATCGAACCCAGGCCTCCTACATGTAAAGCATGTGTTCCAGCTGACTTGCTGTCCCTTCATCCCTCCAAATAATAGAAATAATTAATTGGACTGTGTTTCCAGCTTCAAAAGACTTCAGAATTTCTTACTACAAATCGAAGAATATTTTTCTTCTGACTTTCATTGAGCTTTTAGGTGAGGATACTAACCCCTAACAATTTAAAGAGCATGATGCAAATTGGAATTCATAACTCCATACTCAGAAGTGACATTTCCTATATTTCTTTGTGCTGAATTTTACTGGTTTTAGTATGTCCTTCTGTTCAACATTTCATTATAATGCATTGAATTGTAGAAGATATAAAAGAAGGCATTGAAAAGAGTTAGATCTACCTGGGACTATTGTTTATCCATATTACCATGAGTCTCAATATTTTGTTAGTAGATTTGTAGAAATAATAATGCCTAATAGAGTTTTTAAATGTTTTTTATTAAGAAAACATTCATAAAGCAGAAAGTACAGTTGCAGGAATATATTAAGTCTTCAGTAATTCCTCATTATTTAAAAATAATACTGTTCTGATTTATAAATATTTATCTTAAAGCATCTTAATAAGTCCCTACCATTTTGCAATATCCAGGCGATCCCATTTCTTTTTCATCTTCATTTCTTAGCGCTGGTACTTGACCATAACTGGTGCTCCATAGGCGGTGGTGAAATTGAATTTCTGCGAGTTGTTTAGACTTTAAATGAATCTGTGGAAATTCTCTCTAATCTAAACATTCTTGCTCTTATCTAAGATTAAGTCCTTGGGAATTGCAGAGAGAAGAAAGATGGGGAGGGGTGGCAAGTAGAAAAGAAGTGAGAAAAAGAGATTGTCTGTGAGATATTTATCTAAACAGTCTGGCAGCGAGAGTGGCAGGCTCTGGATGGTCTCCCAGGATGGGAACGAAGATGAATGGTTTCTGGGAACTCTGGTACCACTCCATAAAAGGAGCCTGCTGTGGGCAGAAGTGACCTGCTTGACCCCGTATTAATGTAGGAGGAAGGCTGGGGAGAATCATGAAAGGAACACAAGCTCACACTATCACAGCGGTACCCTGGAAATATTGGATCTATTAAGGCACTGAGGATGTGAGGATGCATAGTGCCATGGAAAAAAATAAAGGAAAAGAAAAATTAAAAAAATATAAAAATATAATCATTTAACATGCCATAGGACTTGGTTACTGCATCTCTGAGTATGATCTTAGGCATCATCGTTGGCTTTTTGGTTTCTTAACTCATTTACAACAATACAGAAAATAGCATCAACAAAATAGAAAATAGTGGTAACTCAGGAATACTCTAGCGATTAAATAATACAGAAACAATACAGAAAATAGCATCAACAAAATAGAAAATAGTGGTAACTCAGAAATACTCTAGCGATTAAATAATGCAAGCTGCTATTATCAGAGTGTATAGTTCTATTATGGCAGCAGCTATAATCTGCTATATATTAAAGAGATTTATTTTAAGCTAAATGTGATAAATTTCCCCCCCCCCAATATTTGTCTGTGCATCTTTATTGAAAATTTGCCCTTATACTGCAGTGCTATTATCAATTTATTTTCTGTAGCAAACATAGTGGATTCTGTTCTTGTGGAAAGATTTCATGGAGACAGAAAATATTGATTTCTGTTTAATGCTCAAATATATATTTTTCAGAATTTAGATTTGGTGGAAATTTTTGTGTATATATGTGGCATAGGACTGAGACTGGAGGTAGACAGAGGGAGAGAAAAGGGAGAGAGAGAAACAAAAAAATTAGGAATGAAAGATCTTTATCCCCTAACATCACAACCTCAGAAACCCCTTTCACAGAACCTCAATATTTGTCTCAAGTATCTCAATATTTGGCTCTGCTTCTGTAAAAAATACTGTACATCAACAGATGTCATTATGGAACCTGAGAAATTTGACAACTATAACATATCAGTTAATAGTAATTTGGCTTTAGGAAATATATTCAGTTTCCTCTGCCTCAACGTTATCAATATAATGGGAGTATTTAGAAATACATATTTAGAGGTCTTCCTAGAATTCCCATTATGTAATTTTAATAAGCGATTGCACATATTCTGTTATAATTGATATGTGATACTGTAGCACTGTCGTTCATTGTTTATAGATTTGCTCAAGCAGGCACCAATAACTTGTTATTGTTTTTGGTATATAGAATACACCACGGGTAGCCTGCCAGGCTCTGCCATGCAGGCGGGATACTCTTGGTAGCATGCCAGGCTCTTCGAGAGGAACGTAAGAATTGAACCCATTTTGGCCGCATGCAAGGCCCTATCCGCTGTGCTATCACTCCAGTCCATATGTGATACTTAATTGTATATATTCAGTTATGTAACATCTGCATATATTGCAAAGTAGTCAATACAATGCA
This sequence comes from Sorex araneus, assembly GCF_027595985.1. Taxonomy (NCBI): domain Eukaryota; kingdom Metazoa; phylum Chordata; class Mammalia; order Eulipotyphla; family Soricidae; genus Sorex; species Sorex araneus. The sequence goes on from NC_073309.1 coordinate 17,066,136, forward strand.
TCTTGCCAACATCAATCTTCATACAATATTGTTGGAGGTGGATGGGGAAGACTCCCTCTGCTCTGAGTGCTATTTGAAAGTTATTGCTCAAAGGTCATTCTTTTCAAGATTGAGGGTATCATGTACAATGCCAGGGATTGATTTGGGGCCTACTGCATTCAAAGCATGTACCTCATCACTCTTAGCTAACTCTCCAACTCGAAGACTTAAAAAGTCCTTCCTTTCCCACTTTCAAATGTCCAACTAGTAATATGAACTAATTTCACAATGTCGCACATTACATAATCATGACTTAGTTTTTGACCTATTGACAGCCCTAACCCACTAATGCCCACTGCATGGCCCCTTACCACCTACCTCTCCTTGTAAAACTATCAAAACTGTGTTTTAATTTTCTCTGGAAATATACCCAGAAGTAGAACTTCTGAACCATCAATATGTTGAACTTGTTGAAAAATCTCCAAAGCTTTCCATAGTTACTGAACCAACATCCTTTCCCTCTAACAGTGCACATTTTTTCCTCCACACTCAATAGTTTACGTTTCTATTTATGAAATTGATATTCTGTTGTAACATTGGTATCCCTAGTAGTATTGTTATTGGTAAATGATTTGAACTCAAGGCTGTTTCCTTAAACTTGATTTTCTGGGATTTATGGTTTAATTATTTCATTTTTATCTTGCTTTATCAAATCAAATTATCATGATTTTTACCATTTACAACTATGCCCTGCTCACAATATGCAGTGTAGGAGGACTCTCAGGGTCAGTAGGTAAAAGCCAATGTTAGAGGACTCTCAAAGTTAGTAGATAAAATGGAAACATTAGTGTAAATACAATTGGAAGAGACTGGTTGCCATGGTGATGTTTTTCCCAAAGTAATGGAGAGGTAGGTTAAATGGCAAGGGAGTCTGTAAAAGTTGCCTGTACTTTTAAATGCCTTGAGTGATAAAAGAAGAATACCAAGTTGTGTTTAGCAGATACTCTTTCTGTTTTTAAGATCTTTATTTACAAAGAAGATAATTGTACACCAATGTTGTTGGTATCCATGGTAATATTTATCTATTAGCGAGAAATGTGACTCCAGAAAGGAATATATCATATAGAGTTACATAGTCAGACACACCCTGAATGTGAACCACAGCTCTGCAATTCTATGTTCCCAAGATTCTTCCCATACTCACTAGAGTAGTATCCGTTTCTCACATATGTAGAATGTGAAGACTGCTATCTGCCTCACACTTCTGTAAGCAGTTCTTGAGCTGGCTCGTGTGAAGTTAGTAATTAGTGCACAACACAATGTACCCACCGTTATCAAATTAGCATCACCATTAGTTATCATTATGGCACACACTATTATCTTCATTATTAATAGTGGAATTTGGACATCTTAAGTTTTCACTTAGTTAAATTACATCATGGTATAAAGATCATCAGCCACATGAAAAATAACTAACAAAATTTGGTGGGTTACATATGAAAAATGAGTCGCATCTGACCTTCAGAGACTCGTGAACCAGATTTTGACTTCTATCCAGAAGCTTCATAAATGTTAGAACTTATCAATTTTGTTCAATATTAGTCTAACCAGTGCAATGCACATAACACAGCACCTGACAGAGTCAGTATTTCAAAACTCTTGACATATATGAATAGACACGAATATCTTCAGTAGTTCTAACAGTTTCCACTGGTCAATTTTTCACTGATAAGGATTGTTGTCAGGAGTTCGAGAATTACACAGTTGTAATTCAGTACTCTGCATCCCTATAACATCCCTTACTATCATCTAGACCTTCACAAATATGGTATGTTTGCGTAGATCACTTGTTTCAAAATTAAGTAAGTTCATCCCCATTTTCATGAATCCATATTTCTCATGCCTTTAACTCCCTCATATGAACTTTTAGTAAATAATGAGACATAGGTTACTAAATTATATTTACTAAATTATAAATAAAATAATACTGGGTATAATACATCGAATAAACCCAGTTAGGCACAAATTGAAACTGTATCCCCTTCCGCTCCTGATTCTCTGAGAGGACATTTTCTTTTAGCCAACTCTTTGCCTTTCGGCAGAACTTTTGATCATTTCCTCCACTGCAGAATTTTGGTTAGGCACTGAATAGATGCAATTGGTGATCTAAAAGAAATGGTTTCCTTGGTGAAGAAAATTGTTCTATAATGCATTGTTTTCATTGATTTCACCATGTAATTGCAAAACAATTTAAAATTATCAGCTTTAGAGACTTTGAAGTGCACAAATAGTATACAATGGATAACTGAGAGTAAAAAGCAACTGTTTCTCCCATGAGAAATGTAAAAATCTGCCAGAGGATTGTCCTGATCTGTGCAGAAAGAATATAAGAAAATGTGTGCATACATGCATGGGTATACCCTGTGTATGTGTGTGTGTAGTGTACCCCATCCCCTAAGTGCCATATGTATATGTATACATACATACATACATGTACATATCACTGTCACTGTCCTCCCCTTGCTCATCGATTTGCTTGAGCAGGCACCAGTAACGTCTCCTTTGTGAGACTTGCTGTTACTGTTTCTGGCATATTGAATACGCCACAGGTAGTTTGCCAGGCTCTGCCGTGCAGGCGAGATACTCTTGGTAGCTTGCCAGACTCTCTGAGAAGGGAAGAGGAATTGAACCAGGGTCGGCTGCGTGCAAGGCAAACAAACGCCCTACCGATATGCTAAAACAAATTAACATGTACATATATTAGAAAAAAATAAGTGTGTGACACTTTTATTAACCAAGTATAGATGCAGCATATGCTTCAGAACTGGTTCTTTGTAGAAGTTGACGTGGTGTCTTCAGGCATTATTAAAAAAAGTAACCTAGATATTTACCAGGAATCTCCTATTCATTATGTCCTTGCTGAGTGCCCAGATGATTTCTGAGGTATTCAACAGCTTGAGTAGAAGAGAAATCTCCAGTCAAGAACTCTGACTTGTAAGTGAATAACATGTTGAATTTCAATCTACACAGGTCTATCATTTTAATTTTCTTCTAATCTGTTTTTATCCCAATATAGCCCAAGAACTTCTCTGCAGCTCCCCCTAATTAAAAACCCCATGTACTCTGATTATCCCCCCTGACCTTGCTGAGAATATATTCTACTAATCATGGGTTGAGAATTATTTATAATATCCCCAAACTATACATGGATACATTTTAAATGATTCTTTTGTGCTGTGTTTCTAAGTAGTGAGTAAACTGTTCGTTGGTAAGAGCTAGGTTAAGGAATGTCATTTAAGATGCTGCTTTCATAGCTCCTGCTACATATTATCATCCCATCAGCAAGATCTTTGTTTTAATTTTTGCATGGTTTAGGGCCCACAACTGCTAGTACTTGAGGACCAGTTCCAGTACAGTGTTCATAGGTTTTTATCAGAGGTACTGAAGGGTGATGCAGTACAAAGGATCCAACCCAAAGCTCACGCATGCAATGTGACTTCTAGCCCTTTGAGCCACATCCCTGGCCCACAAAATAGGATTTTAATGCTGGTTTGAAAAATGAAACAAATCGAATATCAACGGGATGACAAGTGACAAGTTGAAAAATGAGAAAATACTATTATAAACATAAAACAATGTATAATTTCTAATGGACAATTTGATTGATACGTATAATACACATAGACAATAATTTCAAAGTATCAGCATTATAGAAAAATACTTGAGTAGATAATATTCACTTGTGTGACTTGTCATCCTGTTGCTCATCGTTTTGCTCGAGCAGGTGCCAGTAATGTCTCCATTCATCCCTGTCTAGGGCTACTGAAGCCCAATGGCATCTGCTTGCTCCAGGAACACGAAGAGCATCAAACCGTTTGTTCAGGGTTTTGAGGAAGAAGTCTGACCATCTTGTTGTTGGGCAGCCAGGCATTCTTTTGACATCCCACGGAATCCAGTTAATAATGGCTCTAGTCCAGCAGTCGTCTCCAAATCGCATTATGAGTCCAGCCCATCTGATTTTTGACGCCTTAGCAAATGAGATAGCATCCGTGATCCTCGATCATTGATGGAGGTCAGAACTCTGGATTCCTTCTCTCACTTGAGTGAAACATGATACTCCAAGCATAGTTCTTTTGAGTAGATAGTATTAGGTATCCACATTTATGGAATTAAAAATGTTTAAAGTTACATACCCCAGATCATTTTTATTTAACTTCTTTAATTGACTTTCTGAAGCCCTGGTATCACAAAGCAGAGAAGAAAAATGGGTATCAGATAAGAATGATCTCTAGTGCAAATGGGGGATGGGTTCAAATTTCATGAGTGTCACAGGTTAGTTTGTTTTTTTTTTTTAATTTTATTGAATCACCATGTGGAGGGTTACATAGTTCTCAGGATTATGTCAGTTATACAATACTCAAACACCCTTCCCTTCACCAGTGCCCATCTTCCATCACCAACCCCCCCCAGTATACCTGCCGTCCCCTCCCACCTCCCCAGTCCCCACCCTTGTAAGTGATAAGTTTCACTTCGTTTACGCCTTATCTCGATTACATTCCATGTTTCAACACACAACTCACTACCATTGTTGGGGTTTCCCCTAAAAAAGAAAAAGACAGTCCTATTGCCAAGGAGGCATTTGTGGGTTCTCCACTGCTAAGAATATAGAGATATTAAGTCCCGCTGTTTGTTACATAACTTTTCTTTTTCCCCCTTGCCCCGCGCCACTGAGTTCACGCCTGTTTAGTAATCGCCACGCTGCCTGACAAGGGAAAAAAAACCGAAAACAGAAAAGGATGGTTATTTCCCGTCATCAGCAGCCGTGGGGCTCTGGCTTAGTAGATAGACTAGTAGAGTGTCTGCAAGCAGTTTCTGGAACCGAAGGTCTTGCGCTGGTATCGGCTCCGGCTCGAGATTCCACCAGCATCCCACTGTTCCATGTACATAGTTTTTCCCCTTATATCCCATTCCCACGCCACCAGGTCTGTTTGCTTAATGGACATCACACTATATTTGACGCCACGCCGCGTTTCTTCCCGAGAAAGAAGAAAATTTCTTCTCCGCCGGCGTGGGGATATAGCTTAGTTCAGTCTAGAGAGATGGCTACCACTTTGATTGCCTTCAATATTTCAGCAACAGACTTACTATTCTTGTTAGGATCTCCCACAAAAGTCCGACCCATTAAAATGGAACCATTACATATTGCTGATGCTAAGATTACATTAGGTCACGCGGTTTTGGGTTTCTGTATAAAGTCCAGGGAAAGTACAACCAGAAATAACATCACTACAAACTTTTACCCTTTTATGGTGCTCATAAGATGGAGAAACTTAGAGAGAGGCTCGGAGTCTCCATTTTGTGCTCAGAAAGCCGAGGCCCCTGCGCTGTGCTCGGGAGGAAGGGGTTGAGAGAGAGAGGTTAAAAGAATTGGGGGATGCCCGGTTCCCACTGTTTCAGCCCGCCGTGGGGTCTCCTATCGTGTGCCGGAATTAGTTCAGTGGGCTGCTTGGAGTCCAAGGGCACTTCCTTGGGCTCTTCCATCATGCTCGCTCTGCAACAGGGTCCAAAGGGAAGCACACGTGGGGGAGGTGGGTTTAAGTATTTATCTGCGGTGGGCGGGGGTCACCGCCCCTTTTCCCTGGGGTCTCCCGCAAGCGTGCGCATCCTGTTTCAGCTGGCTCGGCGTCTCCATTTTGCGCTCAGAAAGCCGCGGCCCCTGCGCTGTGCTCGGGAGGAAGGAGTTGAGAGAGAGAGGTTAAAAGAATTGGGGGATGCCCGGTTCCCACTGTTTCAGCCCGCCGTGGGGTCTCCGATCGTGTGCCGGAATTAGTTCAGTGGGCTGCTTGGAGTCCAAGGGCGCTTCCTTGGGCTCTTCCATCATGCTCGCTCCGCAACAGGGTCCAAAGGGCGTCACAGGTTAGTTTTGAGGATTTTTCCTGGTGACTGATCACTGTCATTCCATTGTTCGTCGATTTATTTGAGTGGGCACCAGTAACGTCTCAGTAACACTCAGCCCTGAGATTTTAGCAGCCTTTCCTTACTTGTCTTTTCCAACGATTAGAGGCTCTTTCAGGGTCAGAGGAATGAGACCTATTGTTACTATTTTTGGCATATTGAATACACCACAGGTAGCTTGCCAGGCTCTGCTAAATGGTTGGGATACTCTTGGTAGCTTGCCAGGCTCTCCAAGAGGTCTGCATATATCTTTTACTGAATTTGGGATCTGAATATGCAATGGGGAGCTTGTATGGCTCTGCCACGCTGGTAATAGACTCTTGGTAGCTTGTCAGGTTCTCCAAGAGGGAGAACAAGGCTATTAGATGTCATGTGGCCACAAAGTGGCCCCAAGCTTCTGGGAGCTTGGTCTTATAGTCTCTGGCTGTTGGCTGTTGGTGGGATTACATGGCGCCGGGGGCAGTTGGTGGTTGTGGCTGCCAAGCTACTGGAAAATGGGGGGTCTGGGTAGAGAAGGCCCAGTCCCAATCTGAGCAGGTTTGGAGATCTCAGCCCCAGGTCTCGCAACACACCTGGGTTCCTCTGCCAGTTCCTTCATGCTGGTCTCTAACAGTCTCCCTGGTGACTGTTAAGACTGGTATATTAATACAACTAATATTCTTTGTATTCTGATGTATTCTCAGGCATGCAGTATATTTAACCTATGTCTAACATATGATTTGTATTCTATAAGTCAGATTTGTTATTATTACCCAGGATGATATAATTAATTTTGGGGGGGGCTTTTTGGGTCACACATAGTGATGCTCAGGGGTTACTCCTGGCTCTGCACTCATGAATCACTCTTGGTGGTGCTCACAGGGCCATATGGGATGCTGAGGATCAAACCTAGATTGGCTGCGTGCGAGGCAAACACCCTACCCACTGTACTCTTGTTCCAGCCCTATAATTTATTTTTAATTAAGTTAAAAAATCACTATGTACATTAAACTAGTATAGGAGGCATTAGCTGACTATAATATAAAGAAAGCTTTCTGTTAAAATGACAGACAATGCCCTACCATGTGTTTACTTTGGAGGAGTTTCCTGGTTATCTAATGGAAGATTAATCCCTGTCAAGGATTTGGAAGCTGATTAAGTGAGCTCATCCTTTTATCTAAGGAAGTCATTTCCTCAGCCCAGACTTCCTGCTGAACTAGCACCTTTGAATGATACTCATGCAATATTTAACCAGTATGGGCATTAGAATATATTTAGTTCAAAATGGCCTTTTCCTTAGGGCATGCATAACCGAGCTAGGAATGTTTAAGTTTCATATTCTGAATCAATTCAATTACCAATTCAATTAATCTCTATCGTGATTGACCTCTGCCAATAGGTTTATTCTGTCTGAATAAGTCTATGCAATTTTGTGTAGTTATAAATATTTTTAGCAAATATTAATACTAAACCTCCATATACTTTTAAAGGCAGCAATATTGCTTGAGGTAGGCAAATGTTTATGATAAGTCAATATCATTATTATTACTAGTTTAAAAAGGGATCTCTATACACTATAAATTTTTGCAATATAATACACACACTTATGTTGCACACATAGATGCATTTCATAATCACTTTCATTAACATACATTTTTTTAAAACTGAAGAATAATTTTGTGATAGGCAACAATCAAACCATTGATTAAATTTATAAGTAGCCTCAGTCCTATTCTGTGACTTTTAGAGCAAAATCTTAAAATGATTTTATAACTAAAATTGGTTTTAATACTTGTAGAGGAAAAATAGCATGACTTATAAGTAAACTAACTCAGAATTAGTTAGTAGATTAATAGAATTTTTGACTTGCCTTCACTATCCTAACACCTCTTTTAAAAAAAGCTAGGCATTCAAATTTAAAAATATATTACAGAATTAGCAATTCAACCATGGGAATGATTCCATGATTGTATAGTATTTTTCTTCCATAGCCTAAATATCTCCAAAACAATGTCAAATAAAATACATACTCAGGACCATTATATTCATCTTATAAACAAAGGAACTAGGGCTCAGATTACTACAGACAATTGACTAGATTTCCATAAATTAAGTTTAATAAGATCTCTATTTTACTACAATTGTAGCACATAGTTCAAACTATTTGATTTCCCTTCCCTCCCCAATAAAAAGAAGGTTAAAATTGTTTAGCAAAAAGAAGGTAGCATTTCTAATATTTAATATTAACAATAGCTCAAATTGAAACACTCTTGTTTGAGCCACTACACACTTGTTCATTAAATTCCTAATATTGGCAATCCCCATGCCCACAATGTCAATTCAAATGACAGTTCCAATACTTTTGCATAAAATTTGTACTCAAAGCTAGTAAGTGATTTCTTCTTTGAGAAAGTTTCTGTTCATTTCATCACCTCATTTTCTGATGGGGTTAGATGTTTTCCTTTTGTGGAGTTGAACCAGTGCCTTGTAAATTCTTGATATCAAACCTTTATCATATGGGTATTGGGTGAATATCCTTTCCCATTCTGTAGACTGTCTTTGTATTGTAGTCACTGCATCTTTTACGGTGCAGATGCTTCTCAATTTAAGGTAGTCTCATTAAAAACAAAAAAAAACAAAAAAAAAACAAGCAAGTGAGACTTAACCATAGTCCTAGGATCATTTCCACAAACAGGCACTTTTCAGGTTTATGACATCATTTTATCATTCAGGTCTAGCTTTGATGACACAGTTATAAATCTGTATCATTTCAGTTTATTAACTTCATGTTTCTAGTGGGCTGGAGTGATAGGACAGCAGGTATGGTGTTTGCCTTGCATGAGGCTGACCTGGGTTTGATTCTTATGCCCCTCTCAGAGATACTGAGAGTATGCCACCTGCACAGCAGAGCCTGGCAAGCTACTCGTGGCATATTCGATATGCCAAAAACAGTAACAACAAGTCTCAGAATGGCGATGTTACTGGTGCCCGCTCAAGCAAATCGATGAGCAAAGGGATGACAGTGACAGTGATGTTTCTAGTAAAATTAGACTCTGGACCAGGAACCCTTCTCTGCAAGATTACAACCAATGATGGCAAGCTTTCTAGTATACTGACACTACGCAAGATTCTAATAAACTAGTGGTTTGTTGCAATGTATTATATTTTGTATGTTCAGGCCCCAAATGCCTTCTCCTCCCCCATCTTTGTGTTGACCACACTAACTCCTTATCATTTGCAATGCCATAACTCATTTTGCCTCCTTCAGGGAACCTTTCCTCTGTTTGAATTCATTGATGCTTTCATTTGCATGTGTGCTAAGTGAATTGAAAGTATTTATCCAATTAATATTTTTATCTCGATGTCTTTGAGGTATTACTTCTCTCATGTTATGGGTGAAAAACTTTTTAGTTCTCTGAATTAATTTCATTGTCACTTATTGCACAATGAAAGGAGGATTTAAATCCATGTGTCAAAAACTCTCCAGTGACTAACTTGTTCCTTGCTATACAACAGGGGATTGAGTTTGATCAACTCTGACTCTCATGCTCTGTTGTGTTAAATTTTCCCTAATTAAAACTACAAAAGAAATTCAGGTTTGAATTTTTAAGGTTGACTCTTTACAATGATAAATTGCACAGATACAGAAAATACACAAAATGCTTGATTTTTATGTTTTGGGGGGGAAAGAGGGACTTTTTGGCAATGAAACCATTTAAGTTAGAAGGATGAAGGATGTGCGCCAGCATGGGCTGGAGAGCAGCTTTAAAGAGAAGAGGGAGGAGCTGGAGCAATAGTACAGCAGGTAGGGCATTTGCATTGCAGGAGTCCGACCCGGGTTCGATTCCCAGCATTCCACATGGTCCTCTGAGCACCGCCAGGGGTGATTCTTGAGTGCAGAGGCAGGAGTAACCCCTGTGCATTGCCAGGTGTGACACAAAAAGCAAAAACAAAAAACAAAACAAAACAAAACAAATATGTAAAAAAATAAATAAAGGGAAGGGGGAGAGTTTTGATTTTATGCTTATCTAAGGCGAAAGCAACTTACTACATATTCCAGTAGAGTATTTTTTTTCCCTTTTGGTCATGCCTGCTGATGCTCAGGGGTTACTCTGGCTCTGCACTCAGGAATTACTCCTGGCGGTGCTCGGGGGACCATATGGGAGGCTAGGAGCCAAACTCCGGTCTGCCTTGTGACAGGCTAATGCCCTACCTGCTATGCTATCGCTTCAGCCCCATCCAGTAGTTTTTTCAGAAAATGCCTACGTATTCATGCGGGAATACAGCAAATATGTGCAATTGATGAACATACAATGAACATAAATTTCACATACAGAAGTTGGCAGAGAAAAGACCTTATCTATATGTATTTTTAATACCTTATTAAAAAAATAACATGATTAAAGGTTAAAGGTTAAAGGTTGAGACGAATTTTACAAAGCAATTTTCAATGGTGGGTACTGTCAGGACTAGGAAACTTATTCATGCAAAACTGGGGTGTGGGTGTTTTGGGTGTTTTTTTGGGTGGTGGGAGTTGGAGGATTTTTATTTTGTCTTTGGTAGTTCTCAGGTTTACTCTGGTTCAGTGCTCAGAGGACCATGTACAATGCCCAGGAATTGAACCTGGGTTCACCATGTACAAGGACACCACAATATCTATTTATACCAATAGTTCCTATATCCTGCGCTAAACAGATGTTTTCTATGATAAAGTTTGTTTTGTTTAAGTGTGTATAGGGAAATCATATTTTGCATTAATGGGGATTATCCACACTTGCAATGCTCAGGGACCACCCCTGACGCTGTACTCAGGGGCCACACCAAGGCTGTGCTCAGGCAACACCTGACAGTGCTTAAGCACCATATGCGGTACTAGAGTCAATCTGTTGTTATGACCCTCGCCACATGCAAGGCAAGCGTCTTTGCTATCTCTCTGGCTCCACATTGTGATATTAATTTTTATTTTAAAAATTTCAAATAGTGAGCAATTTCTTTATGTTTCTTGGCGCTTTCAATATATTCTCTAGTAGTTTTCATTCAAGTTGTTTTTTTCATTCTTACTGCAAATTTTAATCATATGAATTTAAATCGCTCCACTCCTAACAGACTGGAGTGATAGCACAGCGGGTAGGGCGTTTGCCTTGCACACAGCCAACCCGGGCTTCATTCCTCCGTCCCTCTGGGAGAGCCCAGCGAGCTGTCAAGAGTATCCCGCCCACAAGTCAGAGCCTGGCAAGCTACCCATGGTGTATTCGATATGCCAAAAACAGTAATAACAAGTCTCACAATGAAGACGTTACTGGTGCCTGCTCCAGCAAATCAATGAACAATGGGATGACAGTGCTACACTGCTCTGAATTTTAATATATTTTGAATATTACACATTGTTAATTATACCTGTTACAAATATTGACTTAATTTTCAGTGTTTGCTGCTTGTTTTTTTTTTCAGTTGTACTTATTAAAGCTAAAGAGTTAAATACTGATAAATCTTTTTTTTTCCTCTCTTTCTCTTTGTCTTCCTTCCTTTCTGTCATTTTTTTTCTTCTTTTTTATTTATTTCCTTATTTATTTGTTTTGGGGATTCTCAGGACTTGCTTGTGGGTCAGCACTTAGAAATTACTCCTGGCGTTTCTCAAGGGACTATATGGGATGCCAGGATCAAGCCTATACAGGACATTTGCAAACCCTACCCACTGAGGTACTGATAAGTTTCTATACAAGCCATTCTCATTATTATGATACAGATTGCTTACCTGTATAGAAACTGCATATATCAATTTCATAAAAAGTAATATCTATAGAATCTTATTTTAAGTTTATATTTAACACAATCTATATATCAAAGATTAATAAGGAAAATCATATTTTTGAATTACATTTCATTTTTTTCTAATTATATTTCAGAACTTAAGTCGCAATAAAGACTTGCTTAGAATTTTCTTTTTATTTTCTTTTTTTGGGGGGAAGGGTTTCAAGACCATGCATGGCTCTGCTCAGGCTCATTCCCAGCTCTATGCCTAGAGATTACTGCTGGCAGTACTTAGGGGAGTATATGTTACCAGGGATCAAACATAGATCAGTTGTATGCAAGGCAAGGTAAGTGACTTTCCTGCTGTACTATCTCTTTGGCCACTAAGTTTTTATTTTAAAGGAATAAACTTTATTGGTTGAATAGTATATCTTGTATAAAGTGAAGAACTCTTATAGTATCTGATATGGACCCCCCCCTCAATGTTGAACGGGAGCAGGGTTTTGACACTTCTATTGATTGGACTGAGGGAAGAGGTGGGGAGGGGAACACAGCTATAGTCAGCCCAGTACTCCTCCTTTCTAGGGAAGACAGCAATAAACTTACTTTACCCTGCCCCAGAGGTGAGAGGAGCCGGAATATTCCGCATATGCCAGCTTAATTTGTTAAAAATATTTACTGCTTACATCATTTACCTTTGGCAATTTAACTTTCAAAAACATACTTGTATCATTCACAAGTGCAAACTAAAGTCTATCTCTTACTTTACTTTTGTTTTTATTTTTGTTACTTTTATGGGATCTACCCAGCAAGCATCAGGAGCTCAAGAGAGCATTCCTGGCAATATTCAGCAAATTGGGTCTGAGGATTCAGCTCTGAGCCCTGCAATTCCAGTTGATAAGGACTATCGGCAGTCATTCTGAGAAGCCTCTAGGACTATACCCAGTGATGCTGTGGGGCTATTTGCTAGGTGGGTGAGCATGAGAAGCCTGAATTTGATGATTGCTATGCTCTATCCCTGCTCTTCTTTTATTTTTTATTTTAATTTTTGAGTCACTGTCATGGTCATCCCGTTTTGCTCCATTTGCTCATTGATTTGCTGGAGCGGGCACCAGTAATGTCTCCATTGTGAGACTTGTTACTGTTCTTGGCATATCAAATAGCCACAGGTAGCTTACCAGGCTCTGCTATGCGGGCAGGATACTCCTGGCAGTTTGCCTGGCTCTCCAAGAGGGACGGAGGAATCAAGCTCGGTTCGGCCACATGCAAAGCAAATGCCCTACCCACTGTGCTATCTCTCCGGGATGGGCATTCTAATGGTTCTGCACTCCTAGAGCTGTTCGGAAGACTACGTGGGATGCCGTGGGGATTGAACCCTGACCATCCTTGTGCAAGGAAGAACCCTACCCACTGTACTGTCTCTCCAGCCTGCCTGCTCTTCTACTTACAATGATAATTTTCCTTTTTTAAAATTTTTTTTCTCATATATGTTTCTTATGTTTCTTTGACACAAAACCCTTGATATATTTTTATATGATCTTGTGTTTCCTTTGATATGCTTTTGTGTTTGTTTTGCTTTGATTTTTGTCTAATCTATTGACTTTCGCTACGTATATATTTTGTCATGTTTAGTAAATTTCCAATCACCTTCTTGGTAATATTGTTTCTCAGATTTGCCCTTCAATCCTATGTTCTCCCTTGAACACATATGTTTTCTTGCTTTTCCACTCTGGATAAGCCCACGTTCTCTTTTGAACTGGTACACATGTATTTCTTCTCTTTCTCTTTCCTCACATCTTTCTAAGAAAGTTTTATTCAATAAAATTCACCCTGCTTCAGTAAAATATATATAATATATGTATATACAATATATTTTTTCTGAAGCAATGTAATATATACAAACTATATATACATAGAATATATACTATATGTGTATTTTACCTTGATTCAGTAAAATATATATGTGCATATATGTGTATATATACTATCTGACCTCTGTGTCTTTATTCATACTCAGTCCCCCCCCCCACACACACACATACACACACTCACACACATATGCTCCCTATGCTCCTGTGGTCCTGCTTCAGTCTGGATTATTTCAAATTTTTTGTCTGTAAGTTTGTACGTCTGGTCTTCTGAAGTGCCTTCATAAGGTTACCCCCAGCATCGGATAAATAACTCATTGGCAACATATTTTGAGTGTGTAATGCATCTTTTGGTTATTTCCTATTTTGTGCCTGTTTTCCTTGAAAAATGATGAGCTGCCTTATCTTCAAATTTCAGTATCTCCACTATTTTGATATCTGCTTTTATTGATTAAAAATGGTGAACATTTTTTTCACTTATTTTGTTTGGATGCTGGACATTGTGAATGTTAGGATGATCCACAGATTTTCTTCACTGCCTTCCAGCAAGTCATAAACTTTCTTGCGACAGAGTTATGCCACTGGTGTCTCACATTTTTGTCTTATTTCAAGAATATTTGAGAGTTCCCATTATTCCAGGAATTTATCTCTACTAATAAGATATGATTGCCTAAGTGATAAATGAAAACATCTCCGATGAATTGTCAGGGCAGAGAGTTGGTCAATACAGTATGATGTCTGGAAATAATTCCTTTTACTGCACTCCAGTTATTCTTTGCAAGACCGTTTAGAATTTCACCCAGTGAAGATTGATAATATTTGACAACCACAGAAACAGGTTTGGGTTTCGGGAGCCTTTTCACTGGATTGATTTGCCCCACTGAAATTCTGCCTTATAATATACTTGAGCCTTCTCATACTCTAATTCCCATCTCCTCACCTCATGAGGCTACTCTACCCTGCTTCCACCCTGGTTTGAACTTAGAAAATTGGAGTTCTAGTGATCACTGCCACATTTGTTTCACTTCTCACCCTGAACATTCCTTTGCTGCCTTTTACTCAGTCTGAAAAGGAATATTTCATTTTTCTTCTCCTGACTTCTACTTGTTTTCAAAGGTTTATGATAGGCTGTTTTGCACTCTACATCTACATCTACATCTCGTCAGTAACTTAGACTATGGCTATTATTTAGAAAGAAATCCTTTAAACATGTAATTAAGATAAAATTGGGTCATAAGGGTGGGTCCTAATCCAATTTAACTGCTCTTCTTACAAGAAAGAATTCAGGCACAGAAGCACTCAGGCCAAGGGCCAATCATGTTTGGACAGAGTATGAAAAAATATTCATTTCCAATCAAAGATAGGGGCCTCTGAAGAAAGAATCCTCTCTTGCTCTTGAACTACTAATCTCTGAAACTGTGAGAAAATGCATTTCTAATGTTTTCACCCATCTATCTGGTATTTCATGGTCCTAGCCCTAGCAAAGTAACTTAGAAGATAAGTCAGATTCTCATTACCCTATCTTTCCCCAGGGGAAAAAATGCCCTCAATAAGATGCCAAATATAATTTAAATTGCATTAAAAAAGCAAGTATTCTTCACATCACCTAGATGCCATTTAGGAGACATATTTAAGGAAATACAAGTGTTGTACCTATTGAATTGTGCAAATTGGATCATGTTCAATCTTCTTTATTTGAATGATCTTCAATATCTTATTTTATTACATAATATAACCTTGTTTAAGCAAATTACTGAGAGAACAGCAAATGACCTCCCTTTCTCTAGCACTGAACTCTTCAGCAAATGCTGTGCACTCTGCAATGAACATTTTTTTCCTATGAAAGAGAAAGAGTTGACCCTATCATGCACATCTAATGAATGATAAGGACCATGATAGTTAGCTTCTATGATTTTAATTTTAATTCACATAGCACTATGCACATTTACAAGATGAAGAAACAGGTCAGATGAGATACTTAGTCAGTCATGGTCAAATGACTAACAAGGGAATGAAGTAAGGTTCTTACCAATGATGTGCCTCTTTTGATGGACACCAGGTTCCTTAGTCTCCACATTAGCCAGAATAGCATCAGTGGAGCTGAGACTATTGTTCCCCTCCCTTATGTAAGTGTATCTAGACAGATGTTGTAGACTGTTATTTGTTTATTTGTTACTTTAGTACCTAAAATGACCCAACTTGTTTTAACAATATTGAACAATGTTAACAATGTTTTTGTGTAAGTCTTTATAAAATTAAATGATGAATATATTTTGCAAAAAAATCTTGCATATCTGAAACTATTTTATTTTGTAATGCACATGAAAGAGGCAGCTAAATACCACACACACACACAAAAAGACTGCATAGATGTGTTCACTGTGGCTCTTCAGTTAGATGTGAATTATTATTAGGTAGAGCCGCTTTGCGGAAGTTGAATTGTGAAAGAGTAATTCATTAAAACAAATTAAATCCAGTTTTCTGTGCACAGTCCTGACACGAATAATAAACACTGAATTACCTGGGCTGTTAGGGAGATACTTTGAATGGATGCTTTGCTGTGGAAATACATGAGCTCAAGCTGAATCAGATTCAGTCTTTGTTTAACAGATGGACAAGCTCTTTCATAACATTAATTCTTTCTGAAAATTCTCGTTGAGGGCTGTCATCTCAAGTCTTCTTTGAATCTCTGAAGAATTTATGGGTACAACGTTTGCATTTATGCATACTCTTCCAGGAGTGAAGTGGATTGCAGAAGAATTTAACCAATTGTGTTTTTAAGGGAGAGGATAATCTCATCATCAACGTTGACTTTATTTTTTCTGACTAAAGAATGTCAACCACAAAAATCGCACATTCACTAACTCAACGGAAAAATAGAAAAGTCTAAATATAGTTAATGGGTGTGTAAGCAGATCAATGAGGTCACTAAAGTATGGTTGTCATCAATGAGGTAACTAAAGCAAGTCGTAAATGTCCCTAAATCACATAAGCAACACTCAGTTAATCTTGTTGGTATGCAAATTATAAAGGACTGGATATAATGAGCAGTGTATACATATACTGTCTTTAAAGTGTATACATACACCTTAAAACAGTCACTGTCTTTATAGCACTCTTTATATCATGAAAATTATGTTTCCATTAAGGCACTAGAGATCAATTCTAGGAATGGTTATAGCTATGCTATTTCTTTTATATTGTCAGTTTAACACTTATATGAACTAAATAAATCCTAAAAATGTAAAATTTAATAAGCATGAAGAGAATTAAAAATATTCTAAGGGAAAATATGAATATGCATATTAAAGTATTTATCCTAAGAAGAATATCAGCTATATGTAAAAACTATACTATTAAAGAGTTTCTGCATAAATACATAAAATATAATAAGTCAAATTATAAGTAAAATATTATGATACAAATCTGTAGTAATGTGTAAGAAATAAAAAAAATTGACCAAACATAGAATTTTCAGTATAATTGAAAAGTTATTTGTTATTAAAAATGTATAAATCTCTGGGACCAGGAGTGATCCCTGAGAGCAGACCAGGAATAAACCCTGAACATCACGAGTATGACCCTAAACAAGCAAACAAACAAGCAAAAAGTATCAAATCCCATAGCAAGCTAGGAGTAAGCAAACTTTCCTTACTCCAGTAGAGGACAACCATGAGTGCAAGAGTAAATTTCCTACTAAATGCCAAGTGCTGAGAAAATTGTCTTTTAAAGAAGCATTGTTAATGTTTCTTGCAAGACTGCCTTCAAGGCTATGTTTTCGCTAAACGGTTGCCTCTTCTGGACGCTCTGTATATTTCCTTCAAGTCTGAATTGTAAACTAGCTGATAGAGTAGTCTTGGTGACGATTCATTTCACTGGGCTTTTTGACCATATCCCTTCATTCCCTTCTGACTTATAAAGTCTCATTTGATTCATCTTCTCAAAGTCTTAAGGATTTTCCTTTGTGTATAAGTTCCTTTTTTAATATCGCTGCTTTCCGTCTTCTGTCTCTGTCACTGGATTTTGTCATTTTGAGTACATGTGTTTCGGAGTCTTTCTATTTGAGTTTATTTTCACTAAGATCTTTTGAGTATTTTGAGTCTAGTTGCCTATATCCTCAACTTGAGGATTTTTTTTTTAATCTGATTCCTTTAAACTACTGGTTCTGTATCAAATTCACCTTAATCCTCTTCAGTGAATCCAATAATTTTCCTTTTGAATTCATCCCATAGTTTTTTTTTATGTGCTTTTATATATCTTATATGGATATATAAATATATAACTTTTATATGTATTTATGCATGCACTGTAGCACTGTCATCTGTTGTTCATTGATTTGCTCGAGTGGGTACCAGGAACGTCTCCACTGTGAGACTGTTTTAGTCATATCGAATACACCATGCATAGCTTGCCAGGGTCTGCCGTGTGGGCAGTTTACTCTCAGGATACTCTTGGTAGCTTGCCGGGCTCTCTGAGAGGGATGGAGGAATTGAACATGGGTCAGCCGCGTGCAAGGCAAATGCCCTACTTGCTGTGCTATCGCTTCAGTCCTGTATTTATGCTTATATATTTACATATATATATGTATATATATCCTTTCCCATCTTCTCTTGTTTTCTAGAAGTTTCCTGCATCTCATCTTAAAACTCTTAGGCCTTTGTCTCAGCTGCTATTATTCTGCTTCTCAGAATTCTCCATTGAGTTTTGTATACAATCTACCATATTCTTCATTTCTGTTATTTCTGATTGCAGTTTTCGTGTTTCTACTCTCATATTTTCTAATGCTTTGCCAACTACTTGTGCTATAATTTCACTGAGTTCATTAAACATCCTTACTGTGGTGTCACTAAAGTCATTCTCTGAGAGTTTTCAGAGCCGGTTGGTGCTACTGAGACCTTCTGTGTTATTGTTTTTGATCATTGAACTTGGTGGGCTTCTATGCTTCTTCTCGATTGATTTTCTCATGTTTCTCCTGTACTGAGGGGTGCTATGCAGTGCTGAGTCGGGACCTCTGTTGTTGGCACTTGCGGGAGACTCTGATGGATTAGGCTCAGTGTTGTTCTTTTCCTCCCTTCTCCATCCTCACCCAGAGACACCAAATATAAATGTGAGCAATGTGACATTTGATGAGTAGATCTGTTGCAGTTTGTGGCTGCATTTTCAAGAGTTGTGGATTTGCACCTGTTGACATGGTGGAGGTCAGGCTTGGAAGGTTCTGAGACCTCACCAGGAAGGAGGAGAATGTATCCTCAATCCAAATAGGCTGGAAATGTCAGGTGAGAGATTAATCTCCCCCAGAATTGGGGAGCAAGCCAATATTCAGGAAATGTGCAGCTGGGACTGCTGCTATGGTAGAGGTCAGGCTTGGAGGCTCTTCGTTACATTTACGTAAAAGTGTAAAATCATAGATAAATTTAATGGGAAAAAATTAAAAGGAAACATTAAAATCCTATTTTAAAAAAATGTATTATTCCTTTCTATAGATTAGGGTTAGGGTTTAGGTTAGGGTTAGGGTTAGGGTTTTTTAGGTTAGGGTTTTTTCTCATTTACTTTGTAAAAGTCTTGCACACCTCAAGTACATTTTGACTTTGGTTAGATATTATTTTGACAGTGTTCTAAGTATTAACTTTCATTTGGTCAATTTATTTGCTAATCATGTTTTTCCAGTATGATAGCCTATGATTTTTTTTAAGTTTTTATATGACAAATTATGCAAACCTTTATTTTATTTTTTCTCCCTGTCTCATCGATTTTCTCATCAAAAAATCTCATCAAATTGCTCATCGATTTGCTGGAGCGGGCACCAGTAATGTCTCCATTGTGAGACTTGTTACTGTTTTTGGCATATTGAATATGCCACAGGGAGTTTAACAGGCACTGCCGTGTGGGTGAGATACTCTCAGTAACTGGCCAGGCTCTCCAAGACGGACGGAGGAATTAAAACAGATATACATATAAAATATATATATCACATATAATCTTTTTCTTTATGTTTTTTATTACCTTGGACAAATATATGGACTAGATCTTTCTCTCCATTTATTCAGACTGCTAAGTGCCACCGACTGGGTAGCTTTTAAAGTAAAATTACACTTAATGGTTCTAGAGCCTAGAACACCAAGGTTGGTGGTTCCAGTATATTCAGTACAAGGTGTTTTTTCTGAGAGGAGAGTTCTCATTATATATTCACTTGATGAGAGTGGCCTACATAATTCTACATTTCTTAAAATGAGGCTTCAGAGTCCATCCATGTACTTATGTCATAAGATTTGTGGATTAGGATTTCAATATGAATCTGATGAGAAATAAAATAAAAATAAATAAATAAATAAAAACAAATAAAATATTTTTATTTTCATTATCACTATTATCACTACTACTAAAGTAGTGATAGTAAAACAGTATTTTTTTCTGTTCTCCACATCTGAGAAAGGTCTTTAATAATTCCAATAATAATATCATAGATTGCAATGCTATCTTTATGTGTAGAATTCACCTTATCAGATTAACTGTCTTTGAGTCTAAGTTCACAGAGTTCATTTAATGAATAGATGTTGAAGTTTATAACGTGTACTTTTATATATTGAAAATAATAATATATTTTTTTATTTCTCTGTGTGGTGAATTACACTGATTGAACTTTAAATGTTAAACCAACTTAGTGTTCAGGAACAATCTCTACTTGATTAAATAATGTAGCAGCATTCATTTCTAAATATTTTATTAATATATTATCATTTATATGCTTACAAGAGATTGCCATTGGTATCCCCTTTTAAAATAGACGCTGTTGTGGTCCTGGAACAAAGGCAGAGCCAGAGACCAATGGAACAGGGTGGAATATCCCTACACACAACCCCAAATGTATGATCATCTAATCATTGATAAGGGAGCAAGAGATGTGAAGTGGAGCAAGGAAAGCCTCTTTAACAAATGGTACTGGCACAACTGGACAACCACATGCAAAAAAATGGGCTTAGACCTTGACCTGACACCATGCACAAAAGTCAGATCAAAATGGATTAAAGACATCAACATTAGACCACAAACCATAAGGTACATTGAAGACAAGGTCGGCAAAACCCTCCACGATATTGAAGATAAAGGTATCTTCAAAGGTGACACGGAACTAAGCAATCTAGTAAAAACAGAGATCAACAAATGGGACTACATTAAACTAAAAAGCTTCTGCACCGCAAAAGATACAGTAACCAGAATACAAAGACTATCCACAGAATGGGAAAGGATATTTACACAATACCCATCAGATAAGGGGTTGATATCAATGGTATATAAAGCACTGGTTGAACTCTACAAGAGGAAAACATCCAACCCCATCAAAAAATGGGGTGAAGAAATGAACAGAAACTTTACCAAGGATGAAATACAAATGGCCAAAAGGCACATGAAAAAGTGCTCTACATCACTAATCATCAGAGAGATGCAGATCAAAACAACCACGAGATACCACCTCACACCACAGAGACTAGCACACATCCAAAAGTACAAAAGCAACCGCTGTTGGAGAGGATGTGGGGAGAAAGGGACCCTTCTACACTGCTGGTGGGAATGCCGACTGGTTCAGCCCTCCTGAAAAACAATATGGACGATTCTCAAAAAATTAGATATTGAGCTCCCATTTGACCCAGCAATACGACTGCTGGGAATATATCCCAGACAGGCAAAAAAGTATAATCGAAACAACATCTGCACATGTATGTTCATCGCAGCACTGTTTACAATAGCCAGAATCTGGAAAAAAACCCGAATGCCCTAGAACGGATGACTGGTTGAGGAAACTTTGGTACATCTATACAATGGAGTACTATGGAGCTGTTAGAAAAAAGGAGGTCATGAATTTTGTATTTAAGTGGATCGGCATGAAAAGTTTCATGCTAAGTGAAATGAGTCAGAGAGAGACAGACATAGAAAGACTGCACTCATCTATGGCATATAGAATAACAGAGTGGGAGACTAACACCCAAGCATTGTAGAAATAAGTAGCAGGAGGTTGACTCTATGGCTTGGAGGCTGGCCTCACATTCTGGGGAAAGGGCAACTCAGAGAAGGGATCACTAACTATAATGTAGTCGAAGGCCATGTGGGGGAAGGGAGTTGCGGGCTGAATGAGGGCTAGAGACTGAGCACAGTGGCCACTCAACACCTTTATTTCAAACCTCAACAGCTAATTAGAGAGAGAGAACAGAAGGGAATGCCCTGCCACAGTGGCAGGGTGGGGTGGGGGGAAATGGGATTGGGGAGGGTGGGAGGGATGCTGGGTTTACGGGTGGTGGAGAATGGGCACTGGTGAAGGGATGGGTTCCCGAACTTTGTATTAGGGAAGCATAAGCACGAAAGTGTATAAATCTGTAATCACGGTGATTCACTAATTTAAAATAAATAAATTTAAAAAAATAAAAAAAAATAAAAAAAAAATAGATGCTGTTGTCTTGGTATTAAGATTATAAATATTAAACAGGTAGAAGAAGTTTTAGAATGTCCCTTCATATTCTTCATATTATATAATTTTGCATAAGATTTATATTATTTATAAACAATCACATTTGGGTCAAGAGTTTCATTGGTCAAAAAAATTTAGCGAAATATCTCTGATTTAATGTAAACTTTAATTTTTTAAAATCCCTATATTCATTTTATTGTTGTCTTTAAAAAAACACTTTTTCATTTTTTAAAATTTTTAAGTGAATTGTAATTATATTGTTTATAAAATGTAATTCTAATATTCATAGGATTTTAGTGATGTTTCCAATTCTTGATATAGTATCATGTTTCTTATATGTGAGCATAATTTTTAATCTGACAAATTATGTAATTTTTCTATTTGCAATACATATTCTGTTACATTGGATTTAACTCTTAATTTTATGTTATTCTTCATAAAATATTTAGTAGCATCCAAATTTTATTGTGTCTCTACTTTTTTTTTTGCCCTGAATTCAGAAACTAATCCTGCTTTACTCCCAGGACCATATATGGTTTCTGGGATTGAATCCCAGTGGGCTAATTGCAAGGCAACTGCCCTATCTCCTATACTATCTTTTGCACCATTATTTCTACTTTGTTATATTACATCTTTAGATTTATACTGCTTAATTATTTCATTCTTACAATTTTGATGCATATATTTAAGTTAAAACATTGTATCACTTCACTTGTCACTTGTCTTCCCGTTGCCCATCAATTTGCTTGAGCGCCAGTGATGTCTCCAGTCTGCTCGCTCCAAGAACAGGAAGAGCATCTAGTTAAACCATTATATTATATGTTTAAGTTAATTTATTTGCACATAATTGTAATCCTTTGGAATTTTTTCAGACTCAGTTTATGCTCTAGGTACACTTTTATCATTTTTTTTACGTAAAGTCAAACATCATTTTCAGTTATTCTTGCACTATTTGGTACCTGTCAGGTAACTATTGTTAATTATATTTCTAGGTTTTTTTATCAATTATATTTTTCTTGTTATTGCATCAAACACATCAAATATGCTAATATACTTTTCAAACAATATGTATTTTTCCAGTTATATTTTTTCTTTTTTGGGGAGGGGTCACACTCGGCAATGCACAGGGGTTACTCCTGGCTCGTGCACTCAGGAATTACTTCTGGCGGTGCTCAGTGGACCATATGGGATGCTGGGAATCGAACCTGGGTTGGCCGCATGCAAGGCAAACGCCCTACCCACTGTGCTATTGCTCCAGCCCCCTTCCAGTTATATTTTTAACAGCAAATTTTTACTTCAAATATTTTAAATCATGGTCAGAAACAAAATTAATTGAGAATTATTATGTTTGCCCAATTTATTGATCCTTCTAATACTGCCTTACACATCTGGCAATATCTCTTTACTTAAAGAAATAAATAGAAACAATCTACTTAATGTTAATAATACTATATAAATTCCGCCTGAGAACTAAGCCTCAGCCCCGTGCCCGCCCAGGAGGGGAAAGGTATTTCTCTCTCTCGACTCTTTCTCTCCGGGAATGAAGGGCACAGTGTCCGCCATATTAAGACGACCACAGATGGGATTTACGACAAAAACTGCAGCAAAAGGACACGAGGGTGCTCTTGGGAAGGTGGGAGGCACCGGCCCCTCCAACCGCCGAGATGTGATCCCGGGGGCCGCATGCATGTGCGGCCTCTCTGAAGCTGCACGAGCATGAATCCAGACCCAGCAAAACCTCTTTCGGCATGGGCAACTCCTTGAAGAATGTCTCCAGCCTGAGAACTAAGCCTCGGCCCCGTGCCCACCCAGGAAGGGAAAGGTATTTCTCTCTCTCGCCTCTTTCTCTCCGGGGATGAAGGGCGCGGTGTCCGCCATATTATGATGACCACAGATTGGATTTTCAAGCCTGCAATGATCCAATATCTGGAAGAAATCTCCCTGGACTTAGTTGTTAAAGTACGGAAATTCAAAACCGCTAGTGTGGCCGCGCGACCTCATTTGTCTTCACTGTAGGTCTGAATCTAGTGGAGTACTCCTAACAACAATAGTGAGGTTTGTGTTGAAATATTGAATTTAACCAAAGTAAACAGAAAGTAAAATGGAACTTATCAGTTACAAGGCGGGGGGTGGGGGGGGCGGGATGGGAGGTGTGTGTGTGGGTTTTTTTTTTTTGGTGGTGGTATATGGGTGCTGGTGAAGGGATGGTTATTTCAGCATTGTATAACTGAGACCTAAGCCTGAAAGCATTGTAATCTTCCACATGGTGATTTAATAAAATTTTTATTTGAAAAAAAATAATAATACTATATAAATTCTGTTAGTGTCTGCATTATAGATCTTTTTTAAGTTACTTTCACAGTCTCTGTTCCTATATTTTAAGTCTGTCTTTTATAAGGAACATGTTAATTTATCAAGTCTACCAGCAATTGATATTTTATAGATCTCTAATAAATATATTGTTATAATTAATATATATTTGCTCTATTTATGTTGTTAATATTTATCGTTTATTTATTTTCTGCATTCTTCCTTGGAATTAATATATTAATTTTATATTATTTTACTTCCTCCTCAAATTATTCGTTATATGTGTTTCAAAAATCTTGCATTGTGATAATGGGGCTGGAGCGATAGCACAGCGGGTAGGGTGTTTGCCTTGCATGCAGCCAACCTGGGTTCGATTCCCAGTATCCTATATGGTCCCCTGAGCACCGCCAGGAGTGATTCCTGAGTGCAAAGCCAGGAGTAACCCCTGAGCATCGCCGGATGTGACCCAAAAAGCAAAAAGCAAAAAAAAAAAAAAAATGAAATAAAAAATCTTGCATTGTGATAAAACATGCATACGATTTGTCACGTTAATAATTTTAAATGTGTTGGTATTAAATTAATTTAATTTAATAAATTAATTTAAAATCAGTGATATTAAATTTATTGTGCAACTATCACTACCCATCTCCATAACTCTTTTATCTTATGAAACTGAAATACTTTACCATAAAAAATTAGCTCTTCAGTTCCAAATTCATGGAAACTACAGCTTTGTGATTTGCACATATTGAGTACATATATGATTCTGACCATTCAGCACATATCATAGAAAATGATAATAAGAACATCTATGTTGCTGTATATGTCATTATCTTCTCATATTTGAGGAACGTCTTGCATGTATATACCACACTTTCATCTATGAATTTTTTCTACATTTTTGGCTATTGTGGCAGTGGTGGTTAAAAACTCTTATCTGTAAATTTCTCTTTAAAATTTCACTTTTCATGTTTACAAGTAACATGTTTATTTATCCAGAACTAGAAACCACATTTTCATTGGGTTTTTCTGACTTCTTGACAGTTCCTTATGACTAAGGATGCCCACTAGAGATTATTTCTAATAAAGTTATCAAAGATGAACATTGAAGTTAGTCTTTTTTTTTAATTGAAGTTTGAGATCTTTGGTGAATTTTTTTTCTGTTTGTTTTTGATATTGTGATTTAATACCTGCTGCTTGATTGTTCCTTTGCTATCTTAACTAAATTGTGTTTACGTGGCTGTATACTGCTTAATCACTTCTGGCAGTGGAACTAGAAAAAGCTAAAGGCTAGTCACTGGTTGCAAAACTTGAGACTGTTTGTAGCATAGCTACTTATTTATTGAATCCCTGTTGCAGGTCAAGCTCTAAAAGGCATTTGCAAATGGAATGATCACTGGCCTTTCAAGCCACCCTGTGAGAGGAATGATGCTAATTTTACCTTATATATCAGGTAACAGATTGCAGCCTAAGACCTTCCTCCAAATTACTTTATCTGTTGCACTTGAAAGCTCATGCATTTCCCATAGCAGCTTGCTAGAAGAAGCCCATTCGCTGGGAATCTTCCCCCCTTCATCTGTTCCACACCTTCAGGCCAGAGGGGAACTTAGGAGGAAATGAACCATACCCTCTTCACCAACGCTGGGAAAAGCAGAAAACTGAAAACAACTTCAGCGATATTTGGTGTGCGTCTTTATTTAGTAATCTCTGTACTGCATCGCCATTTTTACTTGCTGATTTAACCCTCAAAATGGGATGGTTTTTCTAGCATCACTTTATAGATGAAGTCCTAAAATTGATTCACTTTGTCTGGCTTTGTCGTCAATCACTGACCACAAAAATCAAAGAATGTCCACAATTCACAACCCGCCCCCGCTCTCCCCCAGCTTATTTTTCTTTGTAATGCCTCTAATCTTACCCCTAAATAAATAATAGCCACCAATAAATAATACTACTTTATTTAAACACAATTGAGATCATTTTCTGATGATAAAAACAATATGTGAAACAAATACTATAGAGTATCGCCTGTAAAAATATGCAAAAGTATAAAAACTCAGTACTCTAATCAAAAAGAAGTATTTGATTTGTATTTAATCACCTTGTGTGCTTTCTTTACATACAGATTATATGTTTATACCAGTTAACTTCTATCTGTTTATCCTACTGCCTTCCTTAACTTTATGCTGTAAGCTTGACACAGGTTTACACTTGTTTTGAATGTTAAAAAAATGTTTTACTATTTGTTCCTTTGGGGAACCACACCCAGAAGTACTCAGGGCTTATTTCTGGCTCTGATTACAAGGAATACTAGTGGCTGGTTCAGGGAACCCTATTGGGTGCCGAGAAGCTAACCAAGTTAACCCTGGCTGCAAGTCAATCATCCTACCCGTGGTACTATCCTGCCCGATCCCCACAAATTCTTTGTAAATTTCAATATAATTTCTGCAAAATATTTTCTAAGACTAACTTAAACTATTTAATTTATTCTCAGTCATAATAAATTCTCATAAATAAAAGTAACATTTTCCCTTTCGATGGCAGAATGGGTAGGGTGTTTGCCTTGCATGCGGCCGACCCAGGCTTTATTCCTCCGTCCCTCTCTCAGAGAGCCCGGCAAGCTACTGAGAGTATCCCACCCGCACGGCAGAGCCTGGCAAGCTACCAGAGGCATATTGGAGCTGTTACTGGTGCCTGCTTCAGCAAATCGATGAACAATGAGACAACAGTGCTACAGTTTAAATAAATAATATTCATGAATAAATAGTTTTTTTTTATATTTGCTCTGGAAAATGGTGCATTCATGGGAATTATGCTTTGTTTCATAGCAAAAACTTTGATGTGATGGGTATGAATCAAAGATTGACAAATAATAGAGAAATGAGGTTCCCTGAGGCACAGGTCAAAGTAGGAGTGAAAGTGACTTAAACACCTTGATATTCCTAAATAAATGTGCTGAGGCTGCCTAGAACCGCGCCCGGACAGCCTGTGAGTATAATCTATATGCTGTACTTCCTTTCCTCCCCAGTCCTCCAACTTTTATCAGACAGCCCCATTATGCTGGCCTTCAATTCTGAGCCAAGACCTCTCTTTCTCCTTCCAAAGGTGCCTGCTGTGTCTCCCTGTGTCTGCAGACAATCAGCAAATGCCTCCTCTCCCTTTAGGGGAATTGCTTTGCTTTGCTTTGAAATTGCAGGAAAACCTTCATTTAATGTTTGCATTTGGTTGAAAGGCCTGAAAAGACTCAGCAAGGACAAGCAAATGAATATAAAATAGAGGAGGAGAAAGGGGAGCAGCATAAGAAATAAGATTCAGTGGCACAATGCTGATTCCTTTTCTTGAAAAATAAGAGCAACAGACACACCACCCTGTGTGCAGGTCACACACTCAGAAATTCAAAGAAGATGCTGCTGAATATCAAAGTAAAAGCGATTCAGACAAATTCAGACAAAATGCAGATGGTTCTCATTTATATGAGAGTCTCCTCTGACTTCGATAAATGTGTGAAATGCTGACTATCTCCATGGCAGGCCTGTGTCTTCAGGTCTCTGTCCATACATTTAAATTTGAATGAGAAAGCAAAGAAAAAAAAACAAATAAAACAGATACTAAAGGGATTGTTTGTTGTCAAAATCTACCACAATTTTCTAAAAAGATACCCCATTTAATCTTTATGAAATTTTGTGGGATTTGGTATCTTCGTATTTAACAAAGACGTTGAACCGTTAGGTTAAATAAATGGCTATGAATCCTCAATATTATTTCAAGTACTTTGAAAGTAGTGTCTAAGTATTAATATCCTGTGAATATATTGCTGCTAGGCACACACTTAGAAAAATATATGCCAGGAATTTGAATTGTGTCATTTTTCAATAACAAAAATGGAAATATCATACAATTCTGCACATTATGGATTTTTTTTTGCAGGAAGTTGGGAGTCTTCTAAAGCAGCTTTCGGGAGACCCTCTGGGCCTCCTCTTAGCTATAATTACCTAACCAGGCTAAACATTTTAATCTCAGGGCAGAATTATGTGGCCCTATTGTGCAGGGAACAATCAGGATCACTTGGGTGATGCTCAGGGCCTCTAGGATTTTACCCAGCAAGGCATGACAGGGTGCAAGCTCAGTTTAGAGCACACAAAACATTCATCTCTCATCACTGGGTTATCCTCCTGCCTCTGGACTGTTTTTAAGTTTGTAATTTTAGTAGGCTGTGCTGAAATTAAAATGAAGGAATTGAAAAAAAATGCACCAATATCATTTTACTCACCCCCAAATTTGAGTTATTAAAGGATTCATACTGTGTAACACTGTCCACCGTTTTAGTACATATGCCACAAACATATATTATGGCTTTAGCGACAAATCATAATAGAATAATAAGCATTTATGGGAATGGAATGAAAAAAATCAAGAGTGATTACAATTGAGTAAGAGATTAATAGTAGAATTCGGAAGTTTACTAAGGAAATCTCAAACCTATTTAAATAACTATGAACACAATATTAAAAACTTACACTTACATTTAGTTAGTATGTGGCACTAAGGTGTTTGTTACATCATTATTTTTGAGTAATTTCTGTGTGAATAAAAGATTGGCACATAACACAAAGAATTAATACAACAGTATTTTTCAAGTAGAAAACAAATAATATGCATCTGAATCACCTTTGTTTTACAAAAAAAATGTAGATTTCTTAGTTCTACTGAAAAATAAATCAACATCTATGGGGAATAAACCTAGTTAAAGAAAATAACTTTTGTGAGCATATATACACACCTACACAAATAAAACATCATCCCAGAGATGTGTTTTTTGTATTTCTCTGTTGTATACTACATTTTGATAACTGTTCATTGAATAATCTTTGACTTTCTGGTATCACATGAAAAATAACTATTTCTCTAAGGATCCCATGTATTGTCTCTTCAACTTAACCTAATTAATCAGAGCAAAGTGATATGAAGAGAACAAACAAAAATACCTTGGCTAAAATGTTAGCCTTGCCTCTGATTTTGGGTTTTCATATTTAATTCCTTTTCTCCTATGATGTAAGTTTAATGGGGTAAGCCATTTCTATCATACTTTCTTTTCATTATGTTTTCTGTAAATATGAATTATCGAGTCTTCTAATATTGAAGAATGATTATATCACATTCTTTTATTAGTAACATATTAAGTGACTAACACACACCAAATTTGTTTGAATTAATACATTTTTAAAATTTTTTTATTAGTGAATCACCATGAGGTACAGTTACAAACTTATGAACTTTCATGTTTGCATTTCAGTCATACAGTGATAGTTTACATCCCTCCAACAGTGCCCATTCTCCTCTACCAATGTTCCCAGTATCCCTCCCACCACCCCCACCCTCACCCCCACCACTACACCCTGCCTCTGAGGCAGGGCATTCCCTTTTGTTCTCTCTCCTTTTGGGTGTTGTAGTTTGCAATAGAGGTATTGAGTGGCCATCATGTTTGGTCTATAGTCCACTTTCGACATGCATCTTTCAAACCTGACTGGGTCCTCCCAACATCCACTACTTGGTGTTTCCTTCTCTGTCTCAGCTGCCTTTTCCCCCAGCATGTGAGGCCAGTTTCCAAGCTGTGGGACAGACCTCCTGATCCTTATCTCTACTACTCTTGGGTGTTAGTCTCCCATTCTGTTACTTTATATTCCACAGATGATTATGATCTTCCTATGTCTGTCTCTCTCTTTCTTATTTATTTCACTTAACATGATTCTTTCCATGTTAACTTACACAAATTTTACTTAATTATTTTTACTTATTTTTATTGAGATACTATAAGCTACAATTCTATTAATAATGGTTCCTCATGCACATAATTTTATGACAACAACCATCATTAGTTTGTCCTTCTCCCTCCTAAGGACTCCAAACCCCTCAAACTACCCCCCACTATGCAATTCTAAAACTATTTTAACGTTCAACTCAACTCAGTTCTTACTCTGAATCTGTCCTGACATCAAAGATAGTAGTTTTTGTCTTCAGTAGTTCTCCTTCTCAACATTTAATAATTTTTAAATATATCAAAAACCCATTTATTGTATAAAATATACTACCCAAGAAATTACTGCAATAATCTTGAAAATTAATCTAAGTCTCTGTTTGCAGATATTAGGACCTGAGGTATAGAAAGTTATACTATATAAAGTCATACTTATCAATCCATGCTGCAGTCAAATCAGTATTTTGTTAAATAAAGTGTTAGTGATTTAATATTTCTTTAAGGTACTAAATTTTAGAATTTGTACATTGCACCTCAAATGTGCTTATGTTGCACTGTATCAACCACCAGAGTTCCAGCATCATACAATGAGATTAACTGCCTTAATCCTTTCCTACCTCTGTCCTTCAGAATAGCATTTTCATATCTATTGTTGTGTTAATTTGTTTGGGTTTTATATATTCCACATATGAGAGAAACCATCAAGTAATTGTCTTGTACTTACTGACTTGTCTTACACATAGTCACACCATGCTCCATCTATGGTGTCATGAAAGACAAAATTGTATCATGAAACAGCTGAGTGGTACTCTATTGAATACACAATTTCTGTATTCAGTCACCTGTGGATGAACATTGAGATTATTTACATGTCTTAACTCTTATGGAAAATCAAAGGCGGTGCTTTAATTACATACTCCAACTTCTAAAACCAGACCCTTTTCTTTGTAGTGAGTGGTGAGAGGAGATAAAATTCTTCCTAAAATGATGTTGATTGATGCAGCCATCTGTCCTCCAGTACTTGCTGGATCCCAAGTTTAGCACAAGAGAATGATTGTGTTGCTTGTTAATTATTCTATTGTCTAATACTTTAAATCTGCCCTGACCGTGCCTTCATCATTTCCCCCCACTTAAAAAATAAACAAACCTACCCTGTGGTTTACAAAGTTGTTCATGATACATTTATTATAAGCATTTGAAATTTCAATCTCCATCCCACCACTACTGTTATCTTCCCTCTACCATTGTCCCCATGTTCCAAAACATCCCTTTAGTCAGCCCCCAGAACAGGCCCAAAATAATTTATTTTATATTACTTGTTACCACTGAATAGCTATTGTAATGAAATTATAAAAAAAAATGTTTTAGTAAGAAAAAATTTGTGAAAACTATTATATCTAACCACAGATATTAAGTCCTTGTCTGAGGGTTTACTAAACTGTTATTTTGCTAGTAAGACCTTTTGTCTTAATGTTGTAAGTTAATCAAGGTAGTTGGCTGCTACCTTGCATTCTCATTCAAGCTGGTATGCTCCTACTGAGATGTTTATATTGTAGAGTTTAGAGGTGTCATCCCAGAACATCCAGAAAATTTCAGTGGGCAGTGAGTTTACATGACAGAGGTGGTGGAATGTTGGGCTACCAGGGCTTCCAGAATTATGGGGCAGTAGAGGGGAAGTCTTCTACCTCCGCTCCCAGAAGACCCAGAGTTTTCAGCTAAAAACTACCTGGTGTACCTGAAATGTTCTGTAGTTTGGCATCTCTGTGAAACTTGCTCATGTGTTAGTACAGTTCAGCCTAAGGCATGTCAGCCTTATTGCACATTGCACTTTTTTGCAGCCTTATATAAGATATTCCTTCGTATCACCATACAATAAACACCCTGCATCAGAAATTTTAGCTTATCACTTGATCCTTAGTTTTTCACTCGTCTGTATTGAAAAAGCTTTGTTATGAACCCCACATTTTCATTTAAATTAAGTAAATAGAAGCCCCAATTTTTTATATCTCAGTCTACTACAAGGGAATAACACATAAATCCCATTATAGTCAATACATAGACATTGTTTAAGGTGACAGTGATCATTTTCATTCATTTATTAAAAAAAAATGTAGATAAAGAGTGCTAGATCGAATTTTTTATAAGACTTGACAACAATGACCTGTGTCTCACTGTGAAATATTGTTGAAAAAAATGTTTAAATCAACTTTGCTAGAGAAAAGTAGGGAGATTTTATTAATTTGAATAACCAAAATTATTGTGATCTTAAGAAAATAGTAATGAAGAAGAACCTAAACCTTTCCTCTTTCCAATGTAGGTTATTTCTGAATGCGTGATCAATGATGCCTCTTCTAGATTTTCCTTTAATAGACTACAGCACCTCAGACTCCCCTTATAACTGCTTCCTCCCACTCTAGTCTTTAGTACCTCCCTTGTTACCATCCCATATGTGGAGTCTGCATTATTTCCCAGGAGAAGACAGGAAGTAAAGTCTATTTTATTCCAAATACAGAACATCTTAAACATCTCACTATCTCATAAAAACGGTGTAAATCTGTTGGTGGGAATGCTGACTGGTCCAGCCTTTTTGGATAACAATAGGGACATTCCTCAAAAATCTGGAAATTGATCTCCCATTTGATCCAGAAATACCACTTCTAAAAATACGGAAAGAATCGTAAAGGAAGATTCTACCAACTCTTTAATATACTGATGTCAAATGTTTCTCTTCTCTTTAAACTATATAAATGTTTGACACTTGAATCTGCCTTTTATATTTTTATAGTCCAAGAGCTATGGCAGCTCTTGCTGTTTATGTTGATGATTTCAAAACCATCAATATTTTCCTGTTACTGTCACTATCACTGTCATTCTGTTGCTCATCAATCTGCTCAAGAGGGCACCAATAATGTCTGCATTGTGAGACTTGTTGTTACTGTTTTTGACATATTAAATACACCACCGGGTAGCTTGCAAGGCTCTGCCATGAGGGCGAGATACTCTCGGTAGCTTGCTGGGCTGTCCGAGAGGGGCGGAGGAATTGAACCTGGGTTGGCCGCGTGCAAGGCAAACGCCCTACCCGCTGCGCTATAGCTCCCTACTTTAAAAAAATATTTTTACTTATTTTTACTTATGCTTGTAAAGTTTTTACTTAAAAAACCTCATGTTTACTTATGCTTGTAGCTGATTGATGTTTATTATCTCAGATACATTCACTTAAAGCAATAAAATAATCATAAATTGATGAGTTATAACTGGTCTTCCATAAATAGTTTTCCGTGGCAAGAGTAGTGAGGGGATATAATCAGGGTCACTGGGACAACGGTAGAGAGAAGTGGAAGCTTGGTATAGCACTGTGATGCTGTAACATTTTATGCTTGAAATTTTTTCATTAATAGTATTGTAAATGTCACAAACTAAAAAACTTCCATAATAAAAATAAATGAATGAGCTATAGTTATTTTATTAACTATAAAGTTTTGTAAATATATTCTCTGATATTGACAAACTAGGAAAACAAAAACCTTTACATTCTTACTTCTGCATTTGGTTCTTGGGATGAGTTTCCCAATTCTTCCATTTTCATATTTGTTATAAATTAATAGTCCATCCCATGTTACAACATATTCTGAATGTTTACCAATTCTTTCCTTTCTTCCAAAAAACCTTGGGAAGCTGTAGTAGAGAACAGCTAATGATCACTACTTACTATAAGGGGGAGTATCCAACTGTGGATTTTTTAATGATATTTGTTTTCCTGGAAGTAGTCTCAGTAAAAAAAAATAAAAAATAAATAAAAAATAAAAAAACTACCTTATCTAATAGTAAAACTAAATCAATGCCCTGGAGACTTTTTTCCCCCCTTTTTGGGTCACACCCGGCAATGCTCAGGGTCATTTCTGGCTCTGCACTCAGGAATTACTCCTCGCAGTGCTGGGGGACCACATGGCATGCTGGGAATTGAATGAGGTCGGCTGCATGCAAGGCAAGTGCCCTACCCACTGTAATATAACTCCAACCATTTCTTTAAGCTTTTTATAAAATATTTCATTTAAAGGGGATGAGAAACTGCAGTAAATGTAATATTTCTATATTCTTAAATTTCTTTCATTGTGCCAAACCCTGTGTCAAATACCTCACAAATTTGACTCTTAACAAAGCCTTGTGGTGTGGCCATATATTTTTCTACAAATAAAGAAACTGAGGAGATTCAGAAACACCTGAAGTGATTTGCTAAATCTAGAACCACACCCACTATTTTGTTTACACACAGAGTGAACTTTGGGGTTTTTAAATGTGTTACTTTAAACTAAAACACCTGAAATAAAGTACTATGCTGGCTTCTGAACCCATGGTCTTTCTGAAGGGCACACTTGGTTAGCAGGGTCCAAGAACACTTACTGGTGAATAGTTACAGATAGATACTCCGAGACACGGAAAGCATGAGTAATTGGATTTTTGATGGGAAGTAACTCTGATATTTGCTGCAAGCTGGTGCTGTTGCTTTCTACGTGACCTTTGTGAGTTGTGTCGAGTGGGTTCCTTTTTCCCCGCTGCTGCTAAATGCCATTAGTGGCAACTCAATGGCTGTGAATTTCTTTCTGTCATTCTCAGTGCTCTCAGGAGAGAAGTTTCCAAGGGACCTCTTCCATCAAAGGTCACTGGCTCTTTCTGTCATCAAACTACTGGCCTGTGATTAGAAAAGGCAGGTGGGAAGTCAATGGAATGGTAAACTGAGGATTTGGACAGATGCTGGAGAGAGTGAAATAATAATTAGGCTTCAAGACCAGGAAATCAAAAACATTATTCATCAGAGTGATGCGAGGGTGGGGCACAAGATGGATATTACAACAATTTCTATAATTTAGTTCTTACATGGATTATTGTCGTGTTCTTAGATATCACTATGGATTACACTAGATGTTAGTTCCTCTTTGAGGCCCTCTAATTGCTGGCTCACAGAAAGGGACAAAAGTTATATCCTTGAAATTGATGCTGTCAGAATTTCTTCTACTTCCCTCTTTAATTTTCATATGTTGTGAAAAGTTGTCAGAAAGTTCCAAAAGTGACTATACCATAGGGTTTTCCAGATACAAATGTAGTAAAATATGTGGAAAGAAATTCTACAATGAATAGTCATTTTTTTTATGAAACAGTTATTTTAGGATTTCAGGAAGTGGATAATAGACGAATATAAAGTCTTACAAAGCTTAGAGAACACTATAAAAATTATGCTTTATTTGTGCAAAGAGGTCGCTGTTAAATATGTTTGCTTTTAAAAAATTTGCTAATTCAAGCTACTATATTCCTGGTATTTAATCTCTTTGGGAAACATAAAAATTTGAGAGATTTTCATATATTTCTAATATTGTAGGAAATCATCAGAAAAATTTCTTAAAAAGTAGCCCTTTACTATCTCACTAAAGGATAAGTATGCATTCCATTTTTTTTTGTTTTGTTTATTTAGGTTACTAAGTATTGCTTATGGCAAGCCCTACCATGTGGCATGAATTCAAAATAGTACTTGGCGCTCAGGAGTTATTCCTGGCTATGTACCTGACCCCTGGAAATGCTGGTGTTCACGGGTAGTGCTGGGGATCAAAATCAGTCAAATTTTTGCAGGACAAGTGTCTCACTACTGTGTTAGCGCTTCAATCCATAATTGGAACTTTAAAGTCATTTCAAATATATTGCTGCTATGTTTATCTTTCTACTCTTTTTGTCTCCTTAGCAAGATTTAATTTTCAGGTCTTTCTATTTCCACTGCCCACCATTTGCTATTATTTTACACACACACACACACACACACACACACACACACACACATATATACAATGTAACTATGATATACATAATGATGATGGCAATATATATACAATGTATCTATAATACACATAATGATGATAGCAAAATATATATTAGCTCTGTAGCACTGTCATCCTGTTGTTCATCAATTTGCTCGTGCGGGCACCAGTAAGGTCTCCATTGTGAGACTTGTTATTACTGTTTTTGGCATATCGAATATACCATGGATAGCTTGCAGGCTCTGCTGTGCAGGTGGGATACTCTTGGTAGCTTGGCAGGCTCTCTGAGAGGGACGGAGGAATCGAAACTGGGTCAGCAAGGAAAATGCCTTACCCACTGAGCTATCACTCCAGTCCATCATTATGTATTAAATATATATAATGTAAACATGTATTAATCACTGTCACTGTCACTGTCATCTCGTTGCTTATCAATTTGTTTGAGCGGGCACCAGTAACATCTCTATTGTGAGACTTGTTGTTACTATTTTTGGCATATCGAATATGCCACGGGGAGCTTGCCAGGCTCTGCTGTGTGGGTGAGATACTCTCAGTAGCTTGCCGGGCTCTCTGAAAGGGGCAGAGGAATCAAACTTGGGTCAGCCGGCATGCAAGGAAAACGCCCTACCCAATGTGCTATCACTCCACCCTGTATATATACATACATGCAGATATATGTATATATATATTTAATATATCTTAAGAAGATACGTAGAGATAACTCATATGGTTTTAATTTGACTACTTTTATTGGATTTTTGTTTGATTTTTAGTGTTGAGTTGGGAATTTTTCATTAGTCTATAGATTACTGTCTTGAAGTTTATATCATTAATAATAATTTTTCAAGTTTGTAGTGTTCCTTTTTATCCTTTTCTAGTATACAAGGCATGAAATCAGCATTTAGCTATGATGGTTGGATAAAATAGATCAATTATTATTTTTGATTTGAGACTCACTTTTATTTATCACTTTTAATCTGTGTCCATTGACATTTCTGGGATGCCTGTTTTTCAAGTTGCATGTCTGTTCCATAAGTTTCTTTATCCAGTTTCTGGGTGATAGGCATTTAGGTTAATTCCATGTTTTGGCTCTTATTAGTGATGCTTTTACAAGTATAAAGGTACCACTATCCATTCAAAGGAGTGTTTTCATATTCTTTAGATAAATACATACCAGTGGTAACAACATACAACTTCCATTTTTAATTTTTAAGGAATCTTCATGCTATTTATCATAGAGGCTACACCAATTTAAATTCCTACCAATGGTAGACTAATGTTCCTTTTTCTTCACATCCTCACTGACACTTGTTTCTAATTTTTTGACACAAACCATCCTCACAAGTAATTTTGATATTCCTAAAATTAGACATTTGTTACAGGCTTAAATTTGCACTGGATGCTAAATTAAATCAAGAGTTACTAGTAATATATGTTGGATAAGACAAAGGGAATGTCTGAAAAAAATATCAAGTACAGTTAACATGTTGAAATCAAATATTAGCAGTTTATAATATGTTATATTGATTGCAAACATATTTCTGTGATAAATCTTCCCATAGTTTTATAAACTTCATAATGAAAATTTTGGCTTTGTTTGCTTGTTTGCTTTTCTTAATCACTTTACCCCTGATGCTTCAGACTCTTCTAATTAAAGCACATTGATTATTTTGAAAACATCTATAATTAAAACAAAAGGATTATAGGACCAAAGTGTTTTCAGAACTGATTTTAAAGAAAATAAGAAGAAAAAGAAAGTCAAGTATGTGATTTTTAAAAAAAATATCATCCCAATAGGGAGAAATGTGTTATTTATATACTGCTTGATCATATATATGGATTCACTGCCATGCAAAATTAGAAAAATTTTGCTATAGTTGTAATTAAAAGTCAAATATTTTATAGCAAAACAATCATATTGTAAAGAAGTAAATTTCATTCTTGTTTTTTTTGTTATTGTTGTTTCTGTTGAAAACTTGGTGAAAATACAGTCATCTTGAAAAATCTAAGTTGTAAACTCAATACGATATTGATCTTTTTGATTCCATGATTAGTAACAATTGTTATATCTTCTTCCCAAATACCTAATACCTGTACTTTCAGAAGGTTGGGGGGGGGGGCTCATCTTGTTCTCTGATTTCTATATCAACAAACATATAAGAAAAAAAATAAAACATTCAGAGAAAATCTGCTTTGTGTTAAGAATAAACTAATAAAAGTAAAATTTCCACAACAATACTCTATCACTGTATCACTGTCATCCCGTTACTCATCGATTTGCTCAAGCGGGCACCAGTAACATCTCCATGGTGAAACTTCTTATTACTGTTTTTGGCATATTGAATATACTACGGGTGGCTTGCCAGGCTCTGCCACACAGGCAAAATACTCTCGGTAGTTTGCTGGGCTCTCTGAGAGGGGCAGAGGAATCGAACTTAGGTCAGCCGCTTGCAAGGCAAATACCCTACCCACTGTGCTATCTCTCCAGCCCTTCTACAACATACACAACTATATTTCATTACCAAACTGATAGTCTTTATTTCTTCTCCCTTTTGTAACTGGCCAATCAATACACTGTAACAGATATATACACTACTTAGACTTGCATCATGAAAGGCACTCTACCTTTCTTGTGACCCCACATCAACTTCACTCCCCAATTTTCTCTCTCTCTCTCTGTGCTGTTCTTATCTTTGGAATCAAGCTAGCTACTCTGTTAGGACACATCAGGACACATCAGATTCTTATGAGCATCCCAGTCAACAAAACCAGCTAAATTCTAAAGAAAACAAAGGGGTTATCCAGAAGTTCCTAATATACATGTGAGTGAATGAACCTACCAATGATTTCAACCTCTATTGCTAAGCTCATAGAAATTACTTTTAGAAGTCAGAGTAGACATGGTATTTAGCCCAAATTTCTGCATTTTTTATAAAACTTTGTACTACAGTCTTCATGGTAAGCATAACAACTTTTTTTTTTTCATGATTGCTAGACACTATTAAAGTAGGATTGGAAACTATAATGCCCAAAAGTAAAGAGAGAGTATAGGGGAGATTGTCTGCCATAGAGGCAGGGGGAGGGTTAGAAAGGTAGGGGGCGTATACTGGAGACATCGATGGTGGAATATGTGCACTGGTGGAGGAATTGGAGTTCGATCCTTGTATGACTAAAACTCTAACATGAAATTTTTTTAACTGTATTTCATGGTGATTCAATAATAAAAAAAGAAAAAAAAGATGGGGGTGATTTTAAAATATCTGTTACAGGGTTGAAAATATCCTGACACTATATAAATCTAATATTGTTCCTTCTTTACATAACTTGATGCCATTAAATAAAACTATGCTGTTTGAAATAATTTAACAATGCTAACAGAAGAAAATATGATCTTCATGGTTGAGGGAGATAGTTTAAAGAGCTGGAATATGTACCTTGCTGGTGGAATGTTGTGTGAACGTTCGTGTGGTCGGAGGCACTGAGATAAGAAATGTGGAAGAAATGTATTTCATGGAGGGCCACGGTTCTCTCTTACTCTTGACAAAAGGTAGAGAGCCCCAAGATCTCCTTTTATTGATCATGGTACCTCTAAAGGGTGTAATACAGTGACATCACCAAAGGCATCAAAAAAGTTACAGGAAGAACATTGAGGCAGTAGAATATGCATTGTTTCCTTGCATCTGCAGGCCAGTAATCTTGGCCTCTGGAAAGAAGATACAAAACCAAAGCCTAAACCTTTCTTGGGCTAAAAGCACTTGGAGTTACATCCCAAAGACAAGGCTGGGCTGCCACAGGAAATCTACATGTCAATTACAAACTAGGCAGCACCTGAAATCTACATCCCAAAGACTAGGCTGGGCCAGAGCCTGCAATTTACAATATCAAAGATCAGGCCTGGCTAGCACCTGAGATCTGCATGTCAAAGACCAGCCAGGCTTCTTTGAGAAAAGAAAAACTGCCCCCTTTAATATACTGAAATTATTTTCTGAAGGCAGTTTGAAGGGGGGAAATGTTCCTGTCTGTAGTACAGTCTGCATGGGCTTGCCCTGATAGCTCAGTCCATCCCCAACAGTGGAAGCCCTAGGTTTGACCATTGGTACCATGTGGCCTCCTAAGCACTACTAGGAGTGATCCAAGACACGCCACTCCACAAGCACTACTGGATGTCACCCTACTTCCTCTAAAATATTAACTTCATTGAAGAACATAGAAATTTTGAATCTTGTTCTTATGAAAGGAAAGAGTACTTCTCCATATGTCATCCAATGCTGCTAAATGAAAATGAGATGACAGATAAGCCCCGAGCTAGTTAGGAATGAGTCAAGAGAAACATATTTCTTCAATTAAAATTCATTAAGGTAAAATTAGTTTAAAATACTATAAATGTTTGTTTCAGGCGTACATCATCACAGTGGTAATATCTCTCAATCACTATCCAAATTTCCCTTTCCCTTTCACTCCCACGCCCTCAACTTGGATGATCTCAGTTCTGCTGTGCAAATCTACAATGTTTTCGCAATGGGCTTTGACTAGTCTCTTGTTTCTGTTTTTGTTTTTGTTTTTTCTGCACGCTATGAGTGAGATCATTCTGCATGTATCTGTCTCCTGACGTATTTTGTTTAGAATTACTCCCTTCAGTTTTATCTGTGATTCATCCAAAAGCAAGTTTTCATTTCTCTTATAGTTGGGTGGTAGTCCATTGTTTAGATGTGACACAATGTTTTTATACCAGTTGTTGTTTGGGAAATTCCTCCTTTGGGGAAGAGGCTCTGCTTTTGTTTCAATATCTGAGAATCCCAGTAAGAAACTTTGGGTCCCATAGCACAGCGGGTAGGACATTTGCTTTGCACACAGCCCACCCGGGTTTGATTCCTCTGTCCCTCTCAGAGAGCCCAGCAAGCTACCGAGAGTATCCCGCCCACACCACAGAGCCTGGCAAGCTACCCATGGCATATTCGATATGCCAAAAACAGTGAAAAAAAGTCTCACAATGGAGCTGTCACTGGTGTCCCCTCGAGCAAATCGATGAACAACAGGGAGACAGTGCTACAGTTTCACAGTTGTTTGTTTGGGCTTTTGGGTTGACTGCAGAGACTGGCTACTGTGAAAAGGGCTAGAATTAATCCAGGTGAATATCATTGTAGTATTCTACAAGGATTACCTAGTTATCCTTCTCCAAAAAAAATAAAATTTTGAATATTTCACTGAATCATTGCTTCTAGAACTTGCTTGCAAATCTCACATCATGATATACTTCCTTTAGACATGCTCTATCTGTTCTAGGCTAACTGAGTGATATGAAACATATGTGTGAGTTACAATATATAAACAATAGAAATTTTAATTTATGAAATTTACTCAGTACTGTTTGCATTCATTATTTATAAAATCTAGGTAACTCAAATTTTATACCTTAAATATATAGTTAGTATGGGGTAAGGATATAGAGCAAAGGGATAGAAAATCTGGTTTTCACGTGGGAGGTGACACATTTGATTTCCCAAGTCACTGGGCATAACTCTGCTGACTATGAAGGCTTATTACCCATTTATCTGTAACTGTACATTAGGGTTTCTTATGTACATTAACCAGGTCAATAAAAAAATATTTAAAAATGCACATTTGGTAGCCTTTATGCATTAAAAAAATTGGATGCAGGTGTATTGATAATAAGGTGGCCTCCGGTGGTAAGTTGATATTAGTTGCATATGATGTCTAGTTGCCTTCTGCTTTGTGATAGATGGAGTTTTTTTTTTACTGAAATTATTTGTTTAGTGATATTTTCCAGTGTGTCTCTATAATCTGGTGGTATGATTTTATATTACAAGCTAATTTTAAAATAAATAATTTATCACTAACATAATAAAAAATAAAGTATTTGAATGATGATTATTTAAAACTCATTATTGGCACATTCCAGAATTTCACAATCTTTAAAAAACTGATTGACTTAAATAAATATGCAGGGGTGATTGTAAAGTAATTATCTCACATTTCTATTTACTTATTTTCCTCTACAAGCATTATTAATTCATAAAATTTTCCAAACAGTATGCCAAAGGACAAACAATTTGAGACCAAATGAATGAACCAAATTTATAATAAAGGCATTCTTAAGGTAAGTAAAGGTCACTAGCAAATACCTCTACCTATGAGGCACATCTCCTATCAACTCTGTTTTCTACTAAACTTTGTTGTTTTAAAGTATTATTTTTATTATTTTCACTGTCGCTGTCTGTCTGCACTGTCATC
This sequence comes from Sorex araneus, assembly GCF_027595985.1. Taxonomy (NCBI): domain Eukaryota; kingdom Metazoa; phylum Chordata; class Mammalia; order Eulipotyphla; family Soricidae; genus Sorex; species Sorex araneus. The sequence continues at coordinate 17,108,250 of NC_073309.1, forward strand.
CCGTTGTTCATCAATTTGCTTGAGCAGCCACCAGTAACGTCTCCGTTGTGAGACTTGTTTTTACTGTTTTTTTGAATGGGTAGCTTGTGGGCGGGATACTCGCCATAGCTTGCTGGGCTCCCTCAGGGATGAGGGAATTGTCCTTCATCTCAGTCAGCTGTGAGCAAGGCAAATGCCCTACCCATGGTTGTATTGCTCCAGCCCATTATTTTCACAGGATCAATAATGTAAATGCATTTAAGTAATTTTACTTTTAAATAGCTATGGAAAAGGGTTTTTATTTTTTTAGTCATTCAAATTCCAAATTTCATGTAAATTAGAAATAAAAGGTGCATTTAAAAAAATGCAAAAAGTTAAGAGTTTTGCTAAATACTGCTTATGTAGCCCCGGGGTATTTTTACTGAATGTTTTAAAACATCCATTTTTATATCTTGACACCAGAAGCAAAAGATGAGGACTAAAACATAGATTTATTTTATTGCTTCCATTAGAAGGCCATTGTATAAGTAAAAAAAAAAAAAAAAAAAAAAAAAACAGAGGAAACACTTTGATCACAAATATATCTATTTGAAAATTAGACTTTTTTTATGTTTTTCATGTTTGTTTTTTTTTCTTTTTTTTTTTTATTTTTGGGTCATACCCAGCGATGCTCATGGGTTACGCCTGTCTAGGCACTCAAGAATTACTCCTAGTGGTGCTCGGGGGACCATATGGCATGCTGAGAATTGAAACCTGGTCGGCAGCATGCAAGGTAAATGCCCTATGCTGTACTATTGCTCTGATCCCAATTAGACTCATTAATTTATTAGCTTAATTACTTTTTTGGGGGCCTCAACTTTTATGCTTTGTGATACATGACCTGATAATACCAGCTATCTAGCAAGAGAACAAACACTTCACAAAGATGGAAAATCACAGTGAACTTACAAATGGAAAAAATACCTAAAACCTTCTTCAGAAACTTAGAATTAATAATAAAATTCGGTCAAGTTTGAGAATAAAAATCAATATTAAAAATTATTTTATATGTAACAATAAATTATCTGGAAAAAACAGTAAAACCATAACATTTGCAATAGCATCAAAAATATAAAGGGGTGGATTGGATGTAACATAGGGTCATCATTGAGAGTATTGGGTAATTTGATGGTGGTACAATAAGTATATATGCCAAAACCGTAACAGCACTATTTAACCCTATTACTTTATGATGCTTTTTTTTTTTTTTTTTTTGCTTTTTGGGTCACGTTTAGCAATGCACAGGGGTTACTCTTGGCTTTGAACTCAGGAATTACCCATGGCGGTGCTCAGGGGACCCTATGGGGTGCTGGGAATTGAACCTGGGTCAGCTGCGTGCAAGGCAAAAGCCTGTAAAAACTAAGGCTCACCGAGGGGCGCGTGCACTCGCGGGCTCTCCGGGCGGCTGTGTCTCACCACCCTGGAACCGCTCTGTGTGCTGTCGGTCAAGGACAGGGACGGAAGAAAGAAGGCCAAACTGGTTGCTTGATCAGTTTATTTCATTTTCTCTCTCTGCTTCTCTTCCGGTTCTGGATCTCTCTCTGGATCTCTGGATCTGGCCCCCCAACCCACTCTTCCAGCCTAGTTAAATATTCCCAGCATGAGGGGTTTGGGGCGTACACGTAGGTATGGTCACCATCAATAAGGTTGAGGTTCCTTTCCCTCAGGGGATGCTTCTCCAAGGACTGACTCCCTTTCAGCTGGAGGATCCACCCAAGGGCGGAGTCCGATGAGCGTGTTTCTCCTCTCCTCAGCCAGCAAACATATAAGAGTTCATAATATTAATAATTTTGTATGGACACAATAAGAAATGCATTAAAGCTTATAGAATTGCTCTCCTGGGGCCATCTCAATCTCAGACTACAGTGCTCAGACCAGATTAGTCTTTCCTATCCCTAGCAGGGTCCTAGTCTCATCATTACTTTTGGATCATGACAGCATTTGTCTCTGATCAAGCTCTTAACTTATAGTTAAGAATTAGGCACTTTGGCAAGGCCCATCTCGATGCCAGGGTAGCACATAACTCACTGCTTGCCCTGGATCCATCCCGTCCCTCGTCAGGACCCTGTTTTTGGGGTGCTAGGAACTGAGGGCAACTGAGGCTTAAGTGGAGAAAGCAGATGCCCGGGAGGGAATAATATTCGAGGCTAATTAAATCCCAAGTTACAGAAGCATAATATTGTCTTCTCGTGTCCATACAAAAAGGACATTGCTTTAAAGTAAATTATTCAAAAGGCACAAGAAGAGGAGAAAGGCAATATTAACTTATAATATAAGTTCAGTATCCTAGAAAGGACTGACCTTACAAATTAGCAGAGTCAGATTAGGGGGAGAAGCTGATTAACTCTTTTTGGGGAAGAGAGCATAGAGAAGTGATTACATCTAAACAAAGGGATGGGAGAGATTCGGGAACACCTTGATGGGTGAGACTGGGGTAAGCCTAAACTCCGGGAAAAACCGGGACAAGCTCCTCGTGGCAAGGTGGGAGAGGACAAAGTAATGTCATCCTACAAAAGCCCTACCCGCTGTGCTATTGCACCAGCCCCACTTTATGATACATTTTAAAAGGAAATTGAAACCATAAAAAGAACCTAAAATGGGATAAATTATTTGCACACCATACATATGATATTGGTATATATATGCACATATATATGTATATGCATATATATACATATATATATATATCATCACGGAATTCCAAATAAAACCCAACTAGATGGGTGATGTCTTCACACACCTATGTGAATTTTTATTATTAAGGAATATTAGATAGTAAGTGTTGCTCGAGAATGTGGAAAAAGAAAATAATTTAACATAATCTTGGAAATTACAGTAACTAGACAAGTTGGGGTGATATCTGGATCTACAAAGCTGTTTGCTTCTCTGTTAAATAAACATCAGACAATTCAATAGATTATGAAAAACTAAGTCTACTTCCTGTTCATGAGCATACGTGAAATTTTAGATATCTGATTTTCTTTTGACAATTAAAATAGAAACCAGACATGCTACCATTATGACTTTCCCCCACAGAAGACATATTTCCTACTCCCTGTTCTGCAAAGAACCATTTGCTATACTATCTTCTTCAGCTAAATTTTCATTTTGCATTTATTCAGGCATGAAATATATTAAGCTTCCTGACACATGGCAGTAAAACATTGTGTCTCCTGTCAGTTTCAACTTGTTGAACATTCTTTTGAGATAGAAAGTAGTGGCTCCAGTTAAATGGTTAGCTCCGAGACTAGAAAAACTGACATTCAGACTTACCCTATCAATTTCATTTCCTCAAATTTGCCCAAATGCTCTTTATTCTTATATATTCCATGTTGTACCCAATTATTTCCCCCCAGTTTGTAAAGTGTCTTTTTAATCTTATCATTGTTTCTTTAGCAGCACAAATGCATCTTAATTTGCTGTAGTTCTCTTTTATTTGTTTTTTAAAATTTTTTCCATGAGATTTCTTAGTAAATAACATTGAGTCATTGATGATGCCTCTATAGTGAATAACAGAGGCACAATATTTAAATATCATATTTAAATATAATATTTCTGCCTGTTATTGTCTATATCTTTTATGTATTCAAATGTAATATTGATGTCTTCATCTTTTTTTCTTTTTTTTTTTGAAGATGACCAACCTGATCACATACCTAGTTCCTTCATCAAAACATAACTGTCCATATAACTTAGAGTCTGTCTTTGGGCTCTCAGATCTAGTCTATTGGTATAAATCTGCTTTTATATATGCTTTTAAACAATGCCACACACTTTTGATTACTTTACAGTATAATTTAATTTTGGTGAGAGATAGCTTTCAACCTTATTTTCCCTCAGGGTTGATTTGGGTATTCAGAAAGTTTTGCAAGTCCATATAAATTTTAACAGTACTTAGTACATTTATTACACAGTTCCGGGGCTGGAGCGATAGCACAGCAGGTAGGGCATTTGCCTTGCTCTCAGTTCACCCGGGTTCATTTCCTCCACCCCTCTCAGAGAGCCCAGCAAGCTACCGAGAGTATACCACCCGCATGCCAGAGCATGGCAAGCTATGCGTGGCGTATTTAATATGCCAAAAACAGTAATAACAAGTCTCACAGTGGAGACGTTACTGGTGCCCGCTCGAGGAAATTGATGAGCAATGGGACGGCAGTGATACAGTGATTACACAGTTCCATGGGAAATTTTATGGGCACTGTATTTAATCTGTGTAGCACTTTGAGCAGGATAATCATTCTAATCATTTTAATTCTTCTAACCCATGAACACGGAATATATTTCCTTTTATTCTGTCTTCCATTTTTTTCCATGATGATTTACTTTTTTGCATACTTCTTTCATCTCTGTCGTTAAATTGATCCCCAGCTTCTTGACTTTGGGATGACACAGAAATATCCCACTTATTAATCAGTTGCTTTGTAATGCTCTTCCTGGTTTTTTCTAATGCTCATTAACAGGTGATACATTTTCCAGTAGAATTTTTTAATATTATGGCTAAATTCTAAAGATGAGCACTAAACACCTCAGCTCTTTTTAACCATTATATGAACCTGGGAATCTGGGTCCAGAGAAAGGTAAACGCAGTATGCTTTCACTGGAGCATGAACTTGTTTCGGATTGATCATGAATCACTTATATTACCTAGCATCAAATGACCTTTAAGTAAACTGGAAGAGATATCAGTTTCAAACATGTTTTCATTTAAGTACCTTTTTTCTTTAGAACCCAATTCCATCTTGATTTAGGCTAAGGAGCTGTTTTCTCTAGAACCCAATCCCTCTTCCTGAGGTCCAATCCCTCAGAGTCTGACACTATGCTTAATTTTCTCTCCCTACAGCCTCTCTGCTTTTCTCTCTTGACTGTCTAGACAACCTAATGCCTAAGTAGAGGAAGGTGGAAATTCACCTGCCAGGACCTCATTTTGATGGGTACCATTCGTACATAGCACTAACATAGTTAATCTGAAATGTAATTTGTTAAATGGCTAGGTAGAGTAAAGATTCATACTTATGCAGTGTTATCAAGGCTGCCTTTGGAAAGACTGAAAAATAACATTTTTTAAATTTTTTAAATATAGCACGTAAAGGTTTTATGTTGCCACACTCCTATGATAGAGGGTAGTGAACCAAGCAGGTACAGTGAAATCTTGCTTCTTGTGATGAAATCAACTTCAATAAGATATTATCTCTCAAGACAAATTCATGGTTAAGCAGTTAAACCATGCTGGAAGATAATTTTCATGTGAAAGAAAATAGATATGTTAGGAAAGGCAGAACAAGAAGCACCAAGTCTGTCTAAAGAGTAATGAGCTATTGATGATTTTTTAACCATTAGGATGAGATTTCAACTGACTCTTTTATGATGTTTTAGATGCAATGCAATGGAATTTAGCCTGACCCTTTGGTAAATCCTATTTGGGTTACTTCTGTGATTAGGAAACCTGCCTTTACCAGTGAAATGAAGATTCTAAATATTTTCCTTTAGCTTAGATAATTCTCACTAGACTTTGTGAACTGCTTAGACAAATGTAGTTAATATAGCCTATCATTAATTTGTCAGGTCTAATTAATGGTATCAGTTACCAGATGCAGAGAGAGACCATTACACTTCCTAGGAGTATTAAAAAAACACTCAAAGATGCTGCTAAATCTATACTCTCTCAGGACCACTAGAAGTAACGGAGTGAAAAATAATAAGCTAAGTATATAGAACAGTTAGCAAGACTGAGAATATATATATGTGTGTGTATATATATGTGAATATATATATATATATATATATATATAGTGTTGACTCTGTTCAACTGTCATTGTGGGTGGATCCAAACATCTAGATATATGATACAAAAAAAATCTAAGGAACACACTTCTAGGTTTTATCAAACTGAGGTCAGCATCCGCATTATATTGTCCTTAACTTTCCTGTCTTCTAGTTCATCAGTCATTCTGATGATTAGTTAGATGAATTAATGAGACACTAAGGGAACACACACTCAAATATGCATTTAAACATAATACTTAAGCACACCAAAATACACAAATGTGTTTACTTTAAGCAAGCAGATTCAAGTTAAATTTGATATTGCTATGCCTGTCTTTCACTGATGTCTCCATATCTCCTTCACAAAACCACATCATTTTCTCCAGATGGAACTCGGACAAAATGTGCCCACCCCAAAATCTAATGAAGTGCATTACATATCTCCTTTATGTTTTATATGATGGAATTTATACCACAAAATGAGATCCCAGTTGACAAACACATGTCCTTAAAGTGAAGGTAGTGCGCTATGTTAGGTTGCTCTTATCTGAGAGCTTATCCGAAATATGCTTGTATAAAGGCAAACTTTATTTCTACCTAGTCAGAATCCTGCGAAGCTTTTAGCCATACTCACTATCCAAGTAACTGAAGTATAAATAATATTTGACTGTTTTATTCTAATTGTGTATCCCTCCATATCCCTAAAATATCTATTGTTATCTGACTAATTCAACTTTTTTCCATTATCATTATTAACTTGAATTTTGTCATTTCTGTTACTAGACTTTGACACTTTTATTAATTAGAATAATCCCTAAGTGATTATTTCTACTTAGATTATACTGTTTTCAGTATGACAGGGGTGGGGAGGGAGATTGTATGTTCTGTTTCTTACGTTTTTGCCCTTTACTCTTTCTTCAACTCACTAAATCTTAAAGTGACTCCTCTTTTTTTGTCCAAGTTACTACATCTGATTATTCCTCTTACCTGGTTACGTTTTAGAAATTTTTTTTCTTCTACAATAACTTGGCAGCTGTGATTGCATCAGTCGTCAGTTAAAAACACATGGACTCCTTGTCCAGCTGTCAAAATCCTTTTACTGAATGAAATGATCTGTGGTTCTGTTTGTCACTGGGACATATTCTGTGACGTAGTCACATGTCCTTTCAGCTCACTTTCAGGGCTGGATTTAAAAATTTTAATTTTTATGAGTTAGAACAAGAAAGACAGATATAGAATGACTGTATTCATTTGTAATGTATATATATGTGTGTAATATATATATTTATATATTATATTTATTTATGTTTATTTATATATATAAATACATATATATTTATGAAGACTAATATCCATGGTCAGGAAAAACAGGGGTTCGGAGGACTGGTCATGGATGGAACTAACCACAAGTGTGTGTGGGGTTGAGGGTAGGTAAGATAGAGAAGAGAACAGTACGACAATAATAGCTGGGAATGATCACACTGACAAGATCTGAGGGCTAACAGTAGGTAAAGGGATATTCCTGATAATGTTTCGGTATCAGTATTGCAAACCACAATGTCCAATGGGTGGAGAGAGAGAGAGAGAGAGAGAGAGAGAGAGAGAGAGAGAGAGAGAGAGAGAGAGAGGGGAGAGAGAGAGAGGGAGAGAGAGAGAGGGAGAGAGAGAGAGAGAAGTTGCCTCCATAGAGTCAGAGTCAGGCAGGGGTTGAGGGTGGTGGGCAATGGAAGGAGCCTCGGGACACTGGTGCTGGGAACTGTGCTCTGTATTGGAACACTGTATGGCTTAAATCTAATCATAAACAAATGGGAATTCAATATCTAATTTTTTGAGAGTCGTCCAAATTGTTTTCCAGAAGGGCTGAACCAGTCGGCATTCCCACCAGCAGTGAAGAAGGGTCCCTTTCTCCCCACATCCTCTCCAACAGCGGTTGCTTTTGTTCTTTTGGATGTGTGCTAGTCTCTGTGGTGTGAGGTGGTATCTCATGGTTGTTTTGATCTGCATCTCTCTGATGATTAGTGATGTAGAGCACTTTTTCATGTGCCTTTTGGCCATTCGTATTTCTTCCTTGGTAAAGTTTCTGTTCATTTCTTTGCCCCATTTTTTGATGGGGTTGGATGTTTTCTTCTTGTAGAGCTCAACCAGTGCTTTATATACCATTGATATCAACCCCTTATCTGATGGGTATTGTGTAAATATCCTTTCCCATTCTGTGGATAGTCTTTGTATTCTGGTCACTGTATCTCTTGCGGTGCGGAAGCTTTTTAGTTTAATGTAGTCCCATTTGTTGATCTCTGTTTTTACTAGATTGCTTAGTTCCGTGTCACCTTTGAAGATACCTTTATCTTCAATATCGTGGAGGGATTCGCCGACCTTGTCTTCAATGTACCTTATGGTTTGTGGTGCTGGGAATATATCCCAGAGAGGCAAAAAAGTACAATCGAAACAACATCTGCACATGTATGTTCATCGCAGCACTGTTTACAATAGCCAGAATCTGGAAAAAACCCGAATGCCCCAGAACGGATGACTGGTTGAGGAAACTTTGGTACATCTATACAATGGAATACTATGCAGCTGTTAGAAAAAAGGAGGTCAAGAATTTTGTAGTTAAGTGGATGGGCATGAAAAGTTTCATGCTGAGTGAAATGAGTCAGAAAGAGAGAGACAGACATAGAAAGACTGCACTCATCTATGGTATATAGAATAACAGAGTGGGAGACTAACACCCAAGAACTGTAGAAATAAGTACCAGGAGGTTGACTCCATGGCTTCGAGGCTGGCCTCACGTTCCGGGGAAAGGTCAACTCAGAGAAGCGATCACCAACTACATTGTAGTCGAAGGCCATGTGGGGGAAGGGAGTTGCGGGCTGAATGAGGGCTAGAGACTGAGCACAGCGGCCACTCAACACCTTTATTGCAAACCACAACAGCTAATTAGAGAGAGAAAACAGAAGGGAATGCCTTGCCACAGTGGCAGGGTGGGGTGGGGGGGAGATGGGATTGGGGAGGGTGGGAGGGACACTGGGTTTACGGGTGGTGGAGAATGGGCACTGGTGAAGGGATGGGTTCCCAAACTTTGTATGAGGGAAGTATAAGCACAAAAGTGTATAAATCTGTAACTGTACCCTCACGGTGATTCTCTAATTAAAAATAAATAAATTAAAAAAAATCTAATCATAAACAGCTTTGTAAGGGTCTATCTCACAGTGATTCAATTAACAACTTTTAAATTTTGTTTAAAAAATAAGTTTCATTTTTTCCCATCATTGATGGACATCTTAGTGTTTTAAGAATAATGCTCAAGTTTGTCTCTGTGCCCATATCTGTCTGTCTGTCTCTCTCTTCCTCTCTCTTTCTCTCTCTCTCTCTCTCTCTCTCTCTCTCTCTCTCTCTCTCTCTCTCTCTCTCTCTCTCTCTCTCTCTCTCTCTCTCCCCCGTGATAGGAATCTCTCATCTATCAGGACCTTATCCATGCAAAACATGTACACTATTATTGCACTATATCCTTGCCACCTCAAGTTTTACTTGCTCTAAAAGCTTATATTGTTTCTTCCCTCCAAAAGTAATTAATCACTGCAATTCTACATTACTAAAATAAATATACCTATAACGTTTTGTTCTTTAATTTATATGTCTGGTTTTCCTAATGTTTCTAACTATATCTCATGAGCTTTACATTTTTATTTTATCTTTTATATTTATTATTGAACATAGCAGTGTTTGTACAGATAAACACTTTGAAAAATGTCATTTACACAAATTCAGACTGGTTGAAAATGAGTGCCTATGCTAAAAGTACTGGAATGTCTTCTGTTATTCTGATGGATTTTATACTGATGGATTTTACACATATTTTAATAGTATATACAAATAATACCATATTAGTAGTCCATGTGATTTATTGCCCAAACATGGATTCATTTTAGAGTAAAAGGCAGCACCTTTAATAATAACGAAGGTGAATTGGGACTATGCTTAGTAAGTAAGACATAAAACATCCTACCTACAAGGCATGTGAGATTTTATACTTAAAACAAATAAAAAGTCTTTCCAAGAGCCTGAAGGTTAACAACTAAAACAGCCTGAGTCCAATTGCATTGCTTTTAATCATTCAAGTCCATTCTGCTTTCAAAGAATGGCTACTATTTTAACTTAGCTATATAAAGAGCTTTGTTCATATGTTTAAATCAGTTATAATTCTACACTGTCTCCCAGGATTTAATCCCTTAGGGTATATGCATGTTATAAATATGACATCAAATACTAATATATGTACTGAAAGGAAGAGATGATACAGAGGTAAGTCCCAAACTAGTGAACATTAAAATAAGAAGATTATACTAATTAAGTGAACCCTTTGGAAATAGAGCATTTCCCCCAGCTAGTCTAAGGGCGGGAAATCTTAGATAGAAGAGGGAAAAAAAAGAAAGCAGAGCTGTTGTAAGACTGCTTGGCTAGAAACCATATCCTTAGAAATTAAGATTGGTCCTTGATTAACATCAAGAAAATGGTACCTAGTATGGCAACCATAATAAAACTAATTTGACCAATAAATAACTCCAGGCTTGAATAATTCAAGAGTTAAACACCCAGTCTCAGATCTCTGTATTAATGGACAACACTTTGCTTGTCGTCTTCTAAACCCTGGACAGAGACAGTAAGTATACCTGGCCTAGATTTCTGACCTATCCAAGTCTATGAAAAAAGTCATGGTGTTTTAAGCAACTAAATATGTAGTAATTTGTTATGGGGCAAGAGCGAACTAATCCAAGTCTTTTTTCAAGGAACTGGGAGTTAGGCTGTCCAAGTGCTTAGAAGGATGCATGGACCCACCAGTGATTCTCAGCCAACTGGGGAGGCAGTCCAAGGCCAAGACAAGAGAATGTGATGCTCCCTGGAATTACCCAGGCCACCTCAGCAATGCTGAGTGGTTTCAGGGCCATAATGGACAGACAGTTTTTTTTTTTTCTTTTTGGGTCACACCTGGCAATGCACAGGGGTTACTCCTGGCTCTGCGCTCAGGAATCACCCCTGGCGGTGCTCAGGAGACCATATGGGATGCTGGGAATTGAACCCGGGTCGGCAGCATGCAAGGCAAATGCCTTACCCGCTGTGCTATCGCTCCAGCCCCCATAATAGACAGGTTTTGAGGATCACTAGAAATGGCATTATTTTTTTAATTGGAATGATGTCAGTGAGACACATGGGCGGCTTGTGTGAAGTGGGGAGGAGAAAGACAATCACTTTCTTCCGATCCACCTCGGCCATCTGGGATCCAGGGTGACTGGGTTCTTCTCTCGCCTCTAAGAAAGGAATTTCAGGAGTCGACAAGCAGTGAAGTTACAGGGTCTTTATTTGGACATTTTGAAGGGAGGGAGGGAGAGAAAGTGGGAGAGAGTGGAGAGTAACGTGCTCGAGAGAACCTGGGATTCTCCAAGATTGGAGAGAGCCCCTACACACATCCCAGCATTAGACATGAAAGCACGAGAGTACACATCTCAAGAGGGGAGATGTGGGTGACACATGTGCTCAGGCACCATATGTGCTCGGCCACGTGGGTACAAGCAGTACATGGGCTCTGGCAGCATATGAGCGCATTTCCTTGGTTCAAGGTGGCTTTTGTAGTGTTTTTCCAGCCTGTCCCCATGTGGGGCTTCTACCTAGGTCAAAGTCTGCTAAGGAGGTTGCCTAGCGGGGTAGAGCTTCTGTTTGGAGGGGGATCCAGCTTCCTCAGGGTCTGTTGCTGGCACCAGGTTAGGGTCTTATCAGGTCTTTGTTCTTGTTTTCCATAAGGTTGGCCTTTGCAACTTCAGAGCTATTACTTCCCAGGAAACGTACTGCCATCACCTGGGGTGGGGGCCTTCCCTATCTGCCTCACTGCCTACAGATCCTGCCTCAGCATCACCATGAGACACAGTTACAAATTTTCATGATTATGTTTCAGTCATACAATAATCAAGAACCCTCCCTCTACCAGAGCACATTTTCCACCACCATTGTTCCCAGTGTTCCTCCCACCCCCCCCACCTATCCCCCACCCCCTGCCTCTGTGGCAGATACTTTCCTTCTTACTCTCTCTCCCTACTTTTGGGCATTATGATTTGCAATACATATACTGAGAGGCCATCATGTTTGGTCCTTAGTTTACTTTCATCGCCCGTCCAGGGTGATCTCTCCAACCATCATTTACTTAGTGGTCCCCTCTCCATCCCAACGGCTTTTTCCCTCAGCACATGAGGCCGGTTTCCAAACTGTACAGCGATGCCCCTGGCCCTTGTCTCTACTATCCTTAGGTGTCAGCCTCATATAATGCTACTTTATATTCCACAAATGAGTGCAGTCATTCTATGTCTGTCCCCCTCTTTCTGACTAATTCCACTTAGCATGTGGCATGGAAATGCTCAAGGGATGAAGTGATACCAGTGGGAATGAAGCCCAGATTAGGCAAGTGGTAGTCATAAACGCTAACCATCGGCTATCATCCAACCTCATTAATATAACTTGCAATTGTCTACGTGGAACTAGGAAGAAAGTGAAAGGGCTGGAATACATGACATATGTGTAGGCCTTGAGTTCAATTTCAGGCATCTCAAGGGAGCACCTCCAGATATAGCCTTGGTGGCTCCCAGCACCACTTGGTCCAGGTGATGCTTTATCATCAGGACTGACCACTGAACCATCGGGCCCACAATACCCAGGCTGAGCCTCCCTTGGAGTATCCTTTTGAATACCTGAGGTACCCCACCCATTAGAAAGAATTATTTGAACAAATAAATAGGAGGGTGACTGAATATTTATAAAATCACATATTGATGTGAAGATAAAGATTAACTCATTGATATACAGCTGTCCAACTATCATCTAGAGGAGATCCTGTTTCAAAGATATTTAAATTATGTCTACAAAAATGTATAATGTGGAAGAAAGCTTAAAAGTCATTTGTTGGCTAATTCAAAGGTAAATTACTTCATTATAGATTGGTGACAGAGGTTAAATATTATTTTTTTAGGGGTACAGGCCAAATGACATGTCAATGAATTTGGCTTAATTCTGTAATTCCACTTTATTTTATAAGCAGTAAAATTAATGAAAGAAATCTCAGATAATGTCTATATACTGACCCTGATTATTTTAAATGGTTTCATTTTGTGCTTCATTTTACACATTAAATGTCACTGCACCCAAAATAGTAGGTTTAGAAACCTCATTCTCCAAAGAATATGTAAACTATTTTATAATTATTAACATTTTTTTTCTGAAAACAATTTCATCATACTATTTTCCAACTATTTTTGTCTTTTCTGACCCTATATTATATACATTTCCCTAATTCTATGGACCTCCTTTTTATCATTTTGATTTTCAATTTCTATTCAAAGTTTAATTATAATCATCACCAATATTTCAAAGTAGTAAATGTTAAAATGCATTTGAACGTGTATAGCTTAAGAAAAGAGTATATTTCTTCTTTAAAACCATATAAATCAAGAAACGGTATGACCTCTTACAGAAATAAACCCTAAGTACTTTAAAACATAATCCTGAATAATAAATGTTAAACACACAGAGTTAAATAGAAAATATGCCTGCTTGAATAAAAAAGATGTGTCCTACTATACTTACTTGCTGATCTTTGTATGCTAACTCTTCACAAATAAAGATTCTAGCCCAGGAACATAACTAATATTTTAAATAACACATTCTGTTTTTAATATACATGCAGTACATATGGAGAAAACAGTGAAATTTCTGCAACAGATGCTTGTTTATACATATTTAGTACCATTATAAAAAAGTGCCCGGAGAATACACAACCAAAGGTTCTCATATACATGCCCAGTCCTGAGCAAAATTGATTTTATTTCTGGTAATTTAAAGCATCTAATCAGTATCATTAAGCAAATAAACATGAACAAAAGGAAAAAATTACATGAACAAAAGGAAAATGCTCTGAACACAGTACAAGTTGGAAATACATGTGATCTAGAACTTGAATTTCTATTCACATCTTATTTGAGCACCATTTATTTGGGAGGTTTATGACCTGTGACTATTTCTCAATTTAATACAACTAACCACTGCATCGGTGGGTCTCCATCACTGCCATAATTGGAACTGAGAGGGCTTAGCAGCAGAGGGAGAAGAGGCCTGGCATATTAGCATTTCACACAGACGCTGAAGCTCTGAGGTACCAACTGCTGTAATAGAAGAGAAGATCGTTTACGGGTAGAAAGGCTCAGTGGATTGAGAGGGAGAGAAAAGTCACCACAGAAGACTTGGAGACAAAATAACCGTCATCAATGTCAAGCACGAGAAACAGAAATCAGTTGGAGTGCTAATCCTAGGGTAATACCCCCCGGTTCCCTCAGTGGTGAACAGCCCTCTTGTGCTTCAGTCTGGTAGAAACACAAAACGCTTTGGATTTCAACAAGGCTGAGATACATAACAGATTACTATAAATAAATACCCTATCCACAGGTGCTGTTCAATTTCAAGGAACACACTCAGTTCTTAGAGTCTCAGGTAATGTATCCTCATATAAATATTTTATTAGTCATTGGCATTGCAACTTTCTTTCTCTATATAGTTTATAGATCGATATAGATACAGAGATAGAGATATTGAATTGGGTAGTATGATAGCTTTAGACAGTTTCCTGTAACATGTTTGGGACTTTCTAGTGTCAAGTAGTTCCCAAACTGAAGTCCCTAGACAAATCGCTGTTTCCTATACATAGTAGAAACACACAGTAGAGACCAAAGGGATAGTACAGTGGGCAGAGCACTTACCTTGTAAGCAGCCAACCCAGGTTTTATCCCCCACGCACTGCCCAAAATGATCCCTGAGTGCAGAGCCAGGAGGAAGCCCTAGAACCACTATATCATCGCCCCCTTGAAAACAAAACGAAAACAAACACACACACACACAGACACACACACACATACACCACATTACTTCCTAAACCTTCTACATAGCTACTGAATCAAATTTTCTACAGTAGAACCCTGCAATCTGTGTCTTAACACAATTTGGTAATGATTGTAATCTTCACTAAAACCTGTAAACAATGCTGTACCACAAGCATGGCTTTAGAGTCACCATAATTTAAAAAAAAATAGAAGAAATTAATCTCTTAGAGGTAGAGAAATAAGGACAAAGAAACACTCATAAAATACTATGTCCACGCTCCTCCATAAAACTAAACCCATCAGAAATTCCAGCTTAGGTCTTAACGAAATATGTGAATGAACACTCATGTAAAAGAAAGTCATACAAATTCTATTCTGCTTATGAAAGCTCATTCACATGTCCTGTTATATAGTTTAGAGATTTAAATATTGGGAGTTGACATGTGTTCTGTTACGGATTTCTGTCCATAACTGAATATATTTTGGGCTAAAACAAGCGCACCCATGTTGTATTCTCAATTAGAGCCCACTGAGATATACTTGAGAATATGAGCTCTCTCTATGTCACTGTAGATATACTGTGCTAGTTCAGATGAAATACCTCTTTACTATTGTCTGCCATGGAGGCAGGGGGAGGGTGGGAGAGGCAGGGTATACCTGGGATATTGGTGGTGGGGAATGTACACTGGTGGAGGGATGGGTGTTTGATCATTGTGAGATTGTAACTCAAACATGAAAGCTTGTAACTATCTCATGGTGACTCAATAAAATTTAAAAAATTTAAAAAAATAAAGAAATACCTTTTTACTTTCTGGTTTCTTGTCTAATTGGACTAAATTTATTTTTTTGTTCCGATGGTTAACTCATTCCTATTCTAGAAAGAGTCTACTTGAGAAGAATCACACTCTAAAACTGCTTATGGAAGCCCTTCCTCTATTAACACAGAACCTCTGGTTCATGTTTGTCATCATCATCATCATCATCATCTTCATCATCATCACTATTATTGCTTTCCAGTCCAACCCCCATTCAGAAAATTACAACTCTCTTTCCAACTGAGCCCTTGTTGTGTCTCACAGCATAATGAAAATTGCACTGAAGAAGATATTGACAAGAGCATGAATGTTCAAGGTTATTTTCAAATCTCAAACAGAATTGTTAATATACAATTAGTAAATGGAAAAGGTAAACTCATTATAAAGTGACAGAGAACTTGGCTGAAATGCACTGTGGCATTCTATGAAAAGTGAAATTTAAAAGATACACAGCTACAGAGATTTCTAATCTAAATGTTAAGGTGGACCCTTATTTCTCCTAACATTTTATAGTAATGAGAGGAATTAGAGAAATTTAAGAAATAATTTTATAAAAAATAATCACAAAAGCAAAAACCAAAAGTTGAATATTTAGCTAATTTCTGTATAATCAAAGTGGGGGAAAATTAAGAAGGCATGTGTTGGAGATATTGTCAAAGGTGTGACTGAGCAGTCACTTCATAAATAAATTATGCATTATTATAGACAGTTCTCTCCAGAGCAGCAGGGAATAAAATGAGGTTATATCAGCAGAGACTATCAGATTGGACTAAAATGGACTGAGATTGCAGCCCTTCCTTCCTTCCTTCCTTCCTTCCTTCCTTCCTTCCTTCCTTCCTTCCTTCCTTCCTTCCTTCCTTCCTTCCTTCCTTCCTTCCTTCCTTCCTTCCTTCCTTTCTTCCTTCCTTCTTTCCTCTTTTCTGTTTTCAAATCACTGCTCCCCATTTCTATCTAAAGTCTCATGTCCTGTGTCATTGATATTTCTGCAAAAATTCTGCACATGGCAATGTATACCCTTTTTCAGAAGACAGAAACTTCTGCTCCAGATACTTTTTTCTCTCTGAGTTCATCCTCATCTTTAGCAAGCAGCCCCTTGATGTTAACCCCAGTTTGTTCCATTTTATTTTGTTGAGCCAAACCTTGCAGTGCTCATGGCTACTCCTATTTCTGTGCTTTTGGGTTGCTCTCAGAGGTGTCCAGAGGATCATGTGTTGGTGGGAATCAAACCATAGCCTCTGTGTGCTAAGCAAGCTTGGCTATTAGGTTCTCTCTAGCCCAGCAACTCAGTTTCATCAAAATTATTTAAGCCTCTACATATTACCCAGATCCAAATATAATTCTCTATATTTAGATGTTTGTTAAGGCAGCTCCCCACTTTTTAGTAAGAGTCTTTCTCTTAGCCTGGTTTTATGGTTTCAACCCTTTGTGGTTGAAGTGGTTTTATGGATTCAACCCCTTGTCCTCAGATATGTGAACCGTGTGCTCTACCATTGAGCTACATTCCAACATGCCTGATGCTAATTTCAATTACTTATAAAATAGCATAGACTACAAAGTAATTTTCTTCCTCTCTTGTTCTGCTCTATTATAATCTAATTTCAGCATTTTCTCTCCTATTGCTGCTATTCTTTGTAGTGCTATTTTGAGAAAATCCATTTCCTTCCATTAGTCTTGAGTGACCAGAGTTATCATCACTAAAAGTGTACTCTTTCTTGTCTCTCTGGATGGTTCTCATTTTCCATATTCATCATTTGTAATCTATGAATATTCTCATATGACGATTCGGATTATACTTCCTCTATTTGGAAGACAGAAATGTGAATAGGGTGAATATGATATTATCCTAGGAGAACTGAGTAAGTATTCCTGTCCAGATGGCAAATCACATAAATGTATTTCAATCACCCTTTACCTGACTCTAAGATCCATCAAGGCTTTGTCCATTAGTCACTGGAGACATGTCTAGTGAACTGCTGAGAAATGCATGTAGGAGAGAGACACCAAGTCTCCTAGTGTTTGGTATTTTTAATGGCTACATACTAATACTTCACCCAAGGTTTAACATCTTCCCTGGGACAGCACATTTTCACTGATCGGGAATTTCAAAGTCCACTTATGTTCCTCAATGTAAGACATTTATAAAAGAACCTTCAAGCTGTGAAAATGAGTTAGCCCAAGCAAATTTTCTGTGTTCTATTTGTATTTTCTAAGACCAAGATAATGCTATTATTTACCCCTTGGTATCATATATAAAACCATATACGTTTTTTAAAGTGTTATAAATTATGCTTGATCATAGAAATGTTGGATTAAAAATTCATTTATGCTATTTGGTGATGAGCTGAGTGAAACTAAGGCTTATCTTGTTGATAACTCTATATGTATATCCTCCAAAATTATCTCAGAGGTATATTCAGTAGAATGGATGTATTTGTAGAGGAAATGGGAATCGGTGATGGTACTCCTCCAAAACAATGGAGGAGAAATACAGACACTTGCTTAGAGCACTATGTAGATGAATGCAGTGTGCACACTGTACTGTGAGAGAACAACTTTAGGCTGAACTAAACCATCCCAGGCTGGATGCATGAGCACAGTAGAAGTGAGTTGATTCACCATCAAATGTAATGCCTCTCAGCCTTTAAAATTAATTCACTGTCATTTTACTCTCTCTGTCTATATGCATATACAAATATATATGCATATATGTATGTTTACATGTGCATAAACATATATGTATGTATGTCTTCATATATACATGTATATATGTGTGTGTATATATATACACCCTTTTCTCTTCTTTCTATCACAAATATTTTTTCCTATATAATCTATATAATCTAACAAAATCTATATTTCATTACTGGTGCCCATTCAAGTAAATTGATGAACAACAGGATGACAGTGACAGTGACATCTATATGATCCTAATGTGTTTTATACATTGGCTTCAGCTCTATATGTAGGATGTATATAAAGTCACAAACATAAGGAACAATTTGTTTCTGTTTTAAGAGCACAGAAAGATATAGCTAACTCCAGGCATGGTTAAATAGGAGACAGGTGCCAATGCATGGCGACATCAGGCTTTGCACATCATAAAAACATAAAAAGAATAAGACCTGTGAACAATTGTGTGACATGCAAGTAAAGACAAGGAGCTTCAGCCTCTCATTTTTAAGTTAGTGGCTGATTTAGTTACTATACTGAATTTAGATATGGGCATTCCTTGGTGAATCACCCTCCCTTTGTCTCTTACTAAGCTGTGAATCCCTCTGAATCCCCATCACTTTTGCCATCTGCTTCACTCGTTACAGAAGTCCTCTTCTGGGCTTTGTTGGCTCCAATTGCAATATCCACACTGAAAGCAAATCTATGGAGACTGGAAATTGTCTATTTACCTTCTTTGAAGTTCAACTAACTGATCTACAAAATGATTCTATCTTTCCCTCCCACAACCGTGGTGAATACCAAATACTAAGTGGAATAATGAATGAGTATTTAAAGAAAACAGTATGAGACTGAGTATATTTAACTCATGGACATATTTTAATTATAGCAAAAGTAATACAATGCCAAGGAAGGTAAAGAGAAGGGCCCACTATGATTTATATCTTTAGACTACAAAATGAAACAAAACCATGAAAATGTGAACATATATGTGTTCCTCCCCTTTAGTCTAATTGCCTGTTGGGACACTGGTCTCAGGGCCCGTGTCCAAGCCTGGACTGTGGCTTTATAGATTCTGCCTTTCTTTAGCTCTTTTGGTCCATCCTGGGAGTCTGAGTCCAGGAGTTAAGCAGTCAGACAAAGGACCAAGCCAGGGGGGAGATTCTCATCATCTTCACTGGAGCTGGGTACATTTCATTCTCTCCATCACAGTGGTCAACTGGTTCTCTGCTCACAGGCGCCAGGGTGGCCTGTGACTTTCAGGGATCCCCCACCGTTCTTGCTCACCCTTTTCTCTCTTAGAGATGTGCAATGTCTTAAGGTCCTCCTCACATCTGCCTAGGCTTAGGGCTGTCCTAAGAGCATCTCTTTCTCGGTGAGTGAGTTGCAAGGAGGCATGCACTGCTGTCTCTGACTTGCAGCTCTGCTGTTCTGCTCTCTGCTCTTGCTGTTTCAGGGCCCAGTTCGGTAACCTCCACTGTCCCTAGGGCTCTCTGGGTCTATCTGCTGCAAAAAGCCCCAAAAATCCCTTCTCACATCTCTTATAAGGAAGAGAACAAAGTCAGCACTACTAAGGTTTAGACACAGTACCCAAATATTCAAGGTCTCATTGTTTTGTCTCAGTCACATCCCCAAGGTCCCACTATTTTGCCTAAACCAGGAACTCAGCATTTTTGTTTTGTTTGGGGGCAACACCTGGCAGTGTTGAGGGCTTGCCTCTGACTTCTATGCTCAGGGATCACTCCTGGCCGTCATATGGGGTGATGGGGATGGAATCTGGGTTGGCTGCATGTAAGTTCCTACCAGCTGACTTATCTCTCTGGCCCCTAGCACTGTTTTCCCTAAGCTCAGGATTCATTCCTGTCCTACTTTCCAAAAATACACTCTTGGGAATATATTGAGGCCAAAGATCTAAATTAACTGTGTTTTGTGGGGGAGAAATGCCTAATACTTCTATCAATAGCCCCAAAGTGCCTTTCAGCCCTGGTTCCCCCTTTGACAGGTCTTAGATTCATTCAATATTGATACCAATACATTCTCACTGAAGGCCTCAGATCTATTTTCACTGAAGAAAAGTCCAGACAGGGAAATTTTCTTGTAAAATCTAAACATCTTGATTACTCATAAAATAACAATAGCAACAATTAAATATTAATAACTTCATTAAGAATGAACTTGTAAAACTATAGTTTAATATATTAGACTCTTTCTATTTAATTGTCTCCCAATACATTTTCATGTTTCTATCTGACTTAGAAGTTCCATATATCACAGTGTCTGTAATTCATTGAAACTTCTAGTTCCCTATTACATACCTCATTTTAAATATTTGAAGACAAAATCATTCCCACAAATATTTATAGAACACAAGAAAAGTATTATAATCCTGACACTTATAGTTTCTAAAATTTAGATTATTTCCTAGGATACACCACATTTTGAAACCATAACTTTATAAATAGCTTATATTCGTGCATTTTGAAAAAAAAGGGAAAAACTGATTAATTTTGGCACCTCTACATATCTAATCAAAGTGTGTAATCATAAATTTATTTTGAAATCCAATTTAAATGCACTGAGAACTTATATTATTTTTTCCTACTTCAGAAACTAACAGACTGTGATGGAAAACAATGGATTCAGTATTCAGTTCTGGCTAATTAGAACTAACAGCTGACGAAATAGGCATCAATTGTTGTATCTTCCATTGGCTAGAATTTTCACTAAGACATTATATTTCTGTGAATAAATACATCTGTTACTTCCTTGTTAATGAGGACATGTTTAGTGCGGCGCAGGGCTTTATGAGGACAGATTTATACATAGATTGGATCCGTGTAGTATTCAAGAACACTCAGTGGTTAAGAATGCAATCATTGGGGGCTTCAGAGTGAGTTCAACTGGGTAGAGCACAGATCAAACCTTGAATTTGATCTCCCATACCACGGGTCCTGAGCCCCAGTATTGCCAGGGCTATGACTTCATGGTGGAACTTCTCTCTCTCATTGTTGTTGTATGACTCTGAACCAAGTATTTGACTTCTTTTTTATTTTTTTATTATTTTTTTTTTGCTTTTTGTGTCACACCCGGCGATGCAGAAGGGTTACTCCTGGCTCTTCACTCAGGAATTACTCCTGGCAGTGCTCGGGGAACCATATGGGATGCTGGGAATAGAATCTGGGTTGGCCACGTTCAAGGCAAACACCCTACCTGGTGTGCTATCGCTCCAGCCCCAAGTATTTGACTTCTATTATTGTTTTGGAGTCCAAACCACGCCAAGTGCTCTGGAGCTGTTACTAACTCTTTGCTTAGGAGTGAACCCTGCTGATGCTCCAGGGCTCAAACCAGGGTTGATGAAAGCAGCCACACAGAAGCAAATGCCTTAACCCTTGTAGTATCTCTCTGGCCCCAAAGTACTTAATTTCTAAAGTTAAAATGTTCCATTTTTGAAATTGCAGTGGATATTTGCGAAATGTAATCAAAGGTTGTACTGTCTGTTCTACTATATAACTCATTGAGTAGCACATAGTGGACCAAATACTTATTTTTATCATTATTTCATTATTTGTTTTCTGGTTTCAAATGATGCACACTAATTGTTTAGAATCAGAGGTAGTGTTATTCACACCACTGTGTTTATTTGATTTTCAAAACCATTCTGTGAGGAAGGTCAGATCATCCCAATAGAAACAATGAATCCACAGTAGGTAAAGGCTACCGTAATCATTTATAGAAGAAATAACAAAATTGACCTTAAAATCTAGGTCTGAGTCTTTTTTCTACAATAAACCAGTTGATGCTTCCTTCAGAAATTGTTGCACTTGAGCCATACAGGAGTTTTTTGGGTTTACTTTATTTATTTATTTTTTTAGATCACCCAAAAGTTATAATGTTCTCGATAACTTCCCTTCAAAAGCTTCCTCTGAACTTCCTATATCAATACTTGTTCTACTGAGAATTTTTTTCTTGAGCATTTATCAAATTTTTGTCTGTGTTTTCATGAAGTGTAAAACGGTGCACATTCCAATTGTTCAAAACTTCAGGGGCCACTAAGCACGGAAGTTCTATGGAATATCAAAGTTTCACTTGTGGTATAAATAGACTTGGGAAGTTATTGCAAGGAATTCTATTCTCTCAGATTTTAATACCTGGGATGAAATGAGGTTACAAAAGAAGATTAAAATAGACCATGCAAATTTTTGAATGTCATGCTAACAGATTTATAAATTATTGTATTTCTAGGTCAGTGTTTCTAAAAGTAGAGTCCTATTCTATCACTTGTGGTGTATTTGTGCGTTTAAGTATAGTAAAGGGAGGAAGATTTTGTTGCCAAGTGTTAAAAAATTCTCTATGAAAAGAAATAAAACAAAATGTCATTATTGAGAATCTATAATTGTAACTATCTAGGAAGAGAAATAGGGTGGGCGGGGAGTGCCTCCAAAATATATTTTATATTCAGGAGCACAATTGTTTGGGTCAGAACATACCTTAATTTGAACATATGTGGATTTGTGCTTCATAATGTAATTTGGGAAATGTTATTTCGATGGACAAAAATTGATCATTGCATTTAAAGGAGGTGCTTTGCTTATGTTCAGTGTAAAGGTACTGGTATAAGTACTGAGGATGGTATAATCGCCATTCCAGCTTACTTTGAATGTTTTCTGATTGGATCAAATATTACTGTTGGATGTACAAAAAACTTCCAAGTTAAAACTATAAGTGAATGTATATGAAATATTTTTCAAGGATTTGATCTGCATTCAGGAACTTGTAGCGATGTTTATGTGAAAACTGATTACTCCAGAACAAATTATGTTTGCTTGTTCCTTGAAAGAATAGCTGTTTTTTGTTTGTTTCTTTCTTTCAAACATAGTATTTGGTCAGTAATGAAAGTTTGCGCTATTGAGTGTGTACTTAGTTTATGCCAATCTGTAACTCATAGGAAAGGGGACAGGTAATAAATATTTTTATGTGTATACATATGTGAGGGATATGTATGCTTATCAAGAATGAGAATATTTCTAAAGTTCTTAAATTTTTAAGAACTTTAGAAATATTCTCATTCTTGATAAGTTTTATATATGTATATGTTTAATTTTATCATTATTTAGTTATCATTACTTAATAATATGCCTAAACTATTCTGTACTGTAAAACTTATTACAATTTTTTTTTGTTTTGGAGACACACCTGGTGGTGGCTCAGGGGTTATTCCTGGCTCTGCACTCAGGAGTTATTCTTGGTGGTGTTCAAGAGACCACATGGAACGCCAAGAATAGAACCCGGGTCAGCTGAGTGCAAGGCAAGCACCCTTCCTGCTGTATTCTCTCTGGCCCCTGAAAAGTTACCTAATCTCTTAGAGACACAGTCTATTTTATATGGGGGGTGGGGGGGAAGGCCACAATAGAACTTCCTTTTCAATTCCTGCCTGTAGTTATGGGATTTTTGATGAGATAAAAAGGTCAAAATTTGGGGAGGCACCGGCCCCTCCCACCGCTGCCGAGATGTGACCCCGGGGGCCACACGCATGTGCGGCTCCTCCGCAGCTGCACCCGCGTGAATCCAGACCCAGCTGAACCAACTACAACATGGACTGTTCCTAGCAGATTGTTTCCTGCCAGAGAACTAAGCTGCCCGCCCGGGAGGGGAAAGGTATTTCACTCTCTAGCCTGTCCCTTCCCGGGGATGAAGGGCGTGGGGGCCGCCATATTATGATGACCACAGATGGGGTTTACAAGCTTGCAATGATCGAATATCGGGAAGAAATATCCCTGGACTTAGTTGTTAAAGTACAGAAATATAAAACCGCATGGCCGCTACTGTGGCCGTGCGACCTCATTTCTCTTCACAACAGGTCTGACTCTAGAGGGGTGCTCCCAATAATAATGGTGAGGTTTGTTTTGAAATATTGAATGTAACCAAAGTAAATAGAAAGTAAAGTGAAATTTATCAGTTACAAGGCGGGGGGGTGCGGGGGTGGGCGGGATGGGAGGTGTACTATGGGTTTTTTTTTTTTTCCGGTGGTGGGATATGGGCACTGGTGAAGGGATGGTTTTTTCAGCATTGTATGACTAAGACTTAAGCCTGAAAGCATTGTAATTTTCCACATGGTGATTCAATAAAATTTAAAAAAAAAAAAGGTTAAAGTTTGTTTTAGTCAAAATACAATTCTTCTTACTGTTTTTTTTTTTTAAACACCTATTTAAAACATTGTAAATAGTGGTAGGGAAAGCCATAAGTGATGGTAATGTCTTTCTTCAAGTGCCTGCAATTTTAAGCTTTAAACAATGAAAGCAAATATGGGAGGACAAAAGAGGAGGGATTTATTGGCCTGAGTTTAATAATAAAATTTAAACACAATATATATAGATTATAAACTTGCTGTATTAATCCACCCCAGCATGACCGATTCACCATGCCTGTTACATTTATTCCAGATAAAAATTCAAACTCTTACTAATACTAATACGATCTGGGCTGGAGAGATAACACAGCAAGTAAGGCATTTGCCTTGCATGTGGCCAGCCTGGGTTTGATTCCTCCACCCCTCTCGGAGAGCCCGGCAAGCTACTGGAAGTATTCCACCCACATTGCAGAGACTAGCAAGCAATATATTACTTGGCATATGTTCAATATGCCAAGAACAGTAACAAGTCTCACAATGGAGATGTTACTGATGCCTGCTCAGGCAAAAGGATGAGCAACGGGATGACAGTGATACAGTGACAGTGATTACTAGTACATGAGACCTTTCCTGAGCATTTTTCCTGCTATCACTTTAGACAGTTTTCTCTTAATTTCCCAAATAACCTCATTGAGAATTTGTAGCTAATTTTATTATTTTATACTTTCTTCTGACTCCTATTCAATTTGAGCAAACTTTTCTGTATACATCTTCTAGACAACCCACACCATTTGTAATTACATAGTTCGGCTCATGCCTTTTAGTTATTCTAGTTTTGAAAACTCCTATTCATGTGCAATATCCGGTATTCCAAGATGGAAATAACAACTATGAGAGTGTTCCATGTCCTTCCATGTATTTCCAGAATGCACTCTATAGTTATGGTTCTGACTCTTCCTTAAACAGAATGTCGCAAATATATGTTATGAATACATTTGCATTAGAATCGCTTTCCTTTATAGCTTTACTTTGTCTACAAATATATTCCCTTAACAAATATCTACAGAATTGATAAATTAATCTGTTTATAAGGCAGATAGGTAGCTTTTACCATACACTATTCCTATACTGTTAAAGGAAATTATATAATATAAAAGAATATTGGGTATGACAAAAACAGTAAAAATAAGTCTCTCAATGAGAGACATTACTGGTTTCCGCTCCAACAAATTGATGAGCAACGGGATGACAGACCTTGATTATATAATATAAAAGTATGGGCTGGAGAGATAGCACAACAGGTAGGATATTTGCCTTGCACACGGTTGACCTGAGTTTTATTCCTTTGCCCCTCTCAGAGAGCCTGGCAAGCTACTGAGAGTATCTTGCCCACACGACAGAGCCTGGCAAGCTACCCCTGGCATATTCGATATGCCAAAAACAGTAACAATAATTCTCACCATGGAGATATTACTGGTGCCCGCTCAAACAAACCGATGAGCAATGGGATGGCAGTGATACCGTGATACAGTGATAAAAGTATTATATATAAAATTAAAATACACAGTTTCAGGAGGAACATTTCAATATATGCTAGAAAAAGAGTTTGTGCAGACTTTTATTTAACCAATTAATGTTGAAATACTCACCAGGGAAATATTTCTGAAATCTAACTAATACATAAATATTTTTACTACAGAACTGTCATCTCAAATTTCCTGATTTAACTCAAACCAAGTAGATTTTAATACTAGAGCTGTTAAATTAGTTTTTAGCTGGGGTGTGAACTAAATAAAGACATAAATCAGCGAAGGCATTAACTTTAGGATGTGAAATAAGGTGGGGTGAATGTGGAAACATTTCATATGGATTACATTCTTTTCTTTGTAGAATATTCAGCAAGTTTATAATTCTCTCTAAATGCTGACAATAATGTTGTCCTGGCCAGTGAAAATGAAAGTCATTAAATAACTGTATCATTCAGAAATATGTTCTAACACGTATTTTTTTTTATAATTATTAATAGGTCCCAACCCATCAAATTAAGGAGTCAGTAAACCCCTAAGAACTCGAGATGGAAAATTCCATTTAAAATCATAGTCTCAAATGTGAATAGGAGTTTTAAAATAAAAACTGCTTGAGATTGAGAAAATACTTTCTCAGCAGGTAAATATTTGGTGAAAAAATAAAAATATGTTCTTAGAGAATTATAGCACTGTCATCCCATTGTTTGATTTGCTCAAGTGGGCACTAGTAACGTATCCATTGTGAGATTTATTGTTACTGTTTTGGGCATATCGAATACACCATGTGTAACTTGTCAGGCTCTGCCACGCGGGCGGGATACTCTCAGTAGCTTGCCAGGCTCTCCGAGAGGGAAGGATGAATCAAACCTGGGTCAGCTGCATGGAAGGCAAACGTCCTACCTGCTCTGCTATTGCTCCAGGCTGTCTTAGAAAATGCATACAGTGCTTCCCTCCCCTGCGGACTGCCGGCCGAGTGGCCAGCACGCCGACCCCAAGCACCGCCACCACTCTGTCTTCCGGCAAAGGTCTGTGACGCTCCCTCGACCTGCCCTACCGGACCCAGCCTGCTCCGCGGCCCTGAGCACCCCACGCTTTGACTACTGCCGGGTTGTGGGAAAGGGGCGTGGCATAATCGACAGGGGGCGTAGCCTAAGAAAAGTGGGCGTGGCCTCATCACCGGTGGCCAAAGCTCACGCGGCAGCAGATAGTTTCCTCAACATCCTATCCAAGACTAACATCTTAGCTATTCGCAAGCAGTAGGACAATAAAACACAAGACTTCACAGAAGGATTGAAGGAAACATCTCAGTAGGAGACCAGGTTCTACAAATGGCAAATAAAAAGGCAACCACTATTAACTGAGCCTATCCACAATCTTTTTTCACAACAAAAGGAAACAGGGATACTCATCTTCAAGGGCCCTCTTTCATACCACAACAATAACATGAAGAAACAGCGAAAATCCCCAGTGCAAGCAGAGGACGATCAAAGGAGTCTGGAAACCTCCAGGGGTGTTTCCTACAAACTTGACCTCTCTGAGAAAGAATTCAGAGTTGAAATCCTCAACATATTCAATCAACTCAATGCAAAGATAGACAACTTCAAGGAAGACCTGGCAGAAACAATACAACAGACAGCCGACAAAATACGGGAAGAAATGAGAGCAGAAATAAAAAACCTTCAAAAAGAAATGAAGGATTCGGTACATGAAATCAAAAACTCTCTGGCTGCCCTCAACAATAGGATGACTGCAGCCGAAGACAGAATCAGTATGCTTGAAGATGAGCTGCAAGAGGCCTACAGGCAACATCAAACCATGGCAGAGACCTCAAAATAGCTCTAGCCAGAATCAGAGTCCTAGGGGATGATTTCAAGAGGAACAACATTAGAATCATTGGACTACCAGAACCACAGGGAACCAACCCCAAAGAAAAAGACACAGTCAAACAAATCATTGTGGAAAACTTCCCACAGCTGGACAATGCGGGCATCCAGATTCAAGGCGCCCGAAGAGTGCCAGGTAAAAGAGATCCTAACAGAAAAACCCCAAGACATATCATAGTTACAATGATGGACATCGTTCAGAGAGACACTATACTGCAAGCAGCAAGGTCCAAGAAGGAAATTGCATACAAAGGAGCGCCCCTTAGACTCACAGCAGATCTATCAGAGGAAACCCTCCAAGCTCGAAGGCAATGGTGGGATATAGTGAAAAAACTCAATGAAATCAACGCTTCACCAAGAATACTTTATCCAGCTAAACTCTCATTCAAACTAGAAGGAATCATACACTACTTTGGGGATAAACAACAGCTCAGGAACTTCATAGACTCAAAACCAAATCTAAAAGAAGCACTAAAGGGACTATTGTAAGACAAGAACAACCCCTACAAGCACAACAAACCCTTGCACAAAAATGGCGCAAAATCCCATAGCAATAATCTCCCTTAATGTCAATGGTCTGAATTCACCATTTATGATGAAAACACTCGCCAAAATGGGTATAGAAGGGACCTTCCTCAATATAGTCAAAGCCATTTATCACAAGCCTATGGCAAGCATTGTCCTCAATGGGGAAAAACTAAGAGCCTTCCCTCTGAGAACAGGGACGAGACAAGGATGCCCACTCTCTCCACTTCTGTTCAATATAGTACTGGAAATACTTGCAATAGCGATTAGGCAAGAAAAAGATATTAAGGGCATTCAGGTAGGAAAGGAAGAAATCAAGCTCTCACTATTCGCAGATGATATGGTACTATACCTAGAGAACCCTAAAACCTCTACCAAGAAACTCCTAGAAACAATAGAGTCGTATAGTAAAGTTGCAGGCTATAGAATCAATACCCCAAAGTCCATGGCTTTCCTATATGCATAAATGAGAGAGAAGAAAGTGACCTTAGAAAAGCAATCCCGTTCACAATTGCGCCTCAAAAAATCAAGTACCTCGGAATCAGCTTAACAAAGGAGGTAAAGGACTTGTATAATGAAAACTATAAAACACTACTTTAGGAAATAAAAGAGGACACGAGGAAATGGAAAGACATCCCCTGCTCATGGATTGGAAGAATTAATATTGTCAAAATGGCAATTCTCCCCAAAGCATTGTACAAATTCAATGTGATCCCTATAGGGATACCCTTGACATTCTTCAAAGAAATGGAGCAAGCGCTCCTAAAATTCATATGGAACAATAAGCCCCCACGAATAGCTAAAGCAATCCTTAGGAAAAAGAAAATGGTAGGAATCAACCTCCCCAACTTCCAACTCTACTACAAAGCGGTTGTCATTAAAACAGCATGGTATTGGAACAAAGGCAGAGCTGCAGACCAATGGAATAGGGTTGAATACTCTGACATACACCCCCAAATATATGATCATCTAATCTTTGATAAGGGAGCAAGAAATGTGAAGTAGAGCAAGGAAAGCATGTTTAACAAATTGTGCTGGCAAAACTGGATGGCTACATGCAAAAAAATGGGCTTAGACCTCCATCTATCACCATGTACAAAAATCAGATCAAAATGGATTAAAGACCTCAACATCAGACCAGAATCCCTAAGGTACATTGAAGATAAGGTCGGCAAAACCCTCCACGACATTGAAGCCAAAGGTATCTTCAAAGCTGACACGCCACTGGCCAAGCAAGTGAAAACAAAGATAAATAAATGGGACTATCTCAAACTAAGAAGCTTCTGCAACTCAAAAGAAACAGTGACCAAAATACAAAGACAATCTACAGAATGGGAAAGGATATTTATGCAGTACCCATCCGATAAAGGGTTGATAACAAGGGTATACAATGCACTGGTTGAACTCCACAAGAAGAAAACTGCCAACCCAATCAAAAAATGGGGTGATGAAATGAACAGAAACTTTTCCAAAGAAGAAATCCGAATGGCTGAGAGGCACATGAGAAAATGTTCAACATCACTAATTATCAGGGAGATGCAGATCAAAACAACAATGAGATATCATCTCACACCACAGAGACTGGCCCACATCCCCCAAAACAAAAGCAACCGGTGTTGGCGTGGATGTGGGGAGAAAGGGACTCTCCTTCACTGCTAGTGGGAATGCTGACTGGTTCAGCCCATTTGGAAAACAATATGGACGATTCTCAAAAAGTTAGAAATTGAGCTCCCATTTGACCCAGCAATACCACTCCTGGGAATATATCCCGGAGAGGCAAAAAGGTATAGTAAAGATGACATCTGCATTTCCATGTTCATTGCCGCTCTGTTTACAATTGCCACAATATGGAAAAAACCAGAGTGCCCGAAAACAGATGATTGGCTAAAGAAACTCTGGTATATTTACAAAATGGAATACTACATAGCTGTCAGAAAACATGAAGTCATGAAATTTGCATATAAGTGGATCAACATGGAAAGTATCATGCTGAGTGAAATGAGTCAGAAAGAAAGAGACAGACATAGAAAGATCGCACTCATATGTGGAATATAAAGTAGCTGAGAGGTACAAGCTTACAATGTTGAGATTCCTGGCAGACATTTCTCTTGACTTAGTTACTAAAATACTAAAATACAGAAATCCAAAACTATGCTGCTGCTAGTGCGGCCTCCTGACCTCATATCTCTTCATTCTCAGCAATGGAAAACAAATTACCAAATGCTTTCTTTTCAGCAGATCGACTTTAGGGGGGAGAAACTCAAAATCAATAATAGTGAACTTTTTTTTGTTTAAATATTGAATGTAATCAAAGTAAAGTGAAAGTAAACTGAAATTTACCAGTCACACATGCGGGGTGGGGAGCTGGGGAGGTGGGGGGAAGGGGGGAGGTATATCGTGATTCTTGGTGGTGGAATATGTGCACTGGTGAAGGGATGGGTGTTTGAGCATTGCATAATTGAGACTTTAACCTGAACGCTTTGTAACTTTCCACATGGTGACTTAATAAAAGAATTAAAAAAAAGAAAATGCATACATTTAATTGTATACAGAAATATATATGCATTTGTACATGAAAGTGCTATTTATATATTTAATGCATATTACTTATGCATATAAAACCATGAAAATGAATATGCATATAGAATTACTGACAGATTTTAACAAAATAACACATAGAAGATTTAAATGTATTAATGACTATAGAATCCGTTTCTCAGTAATAAGAGTGTCCTCTTATTAAGCAGATAATTGAGAAGGCATTTATGTGCCAAACCCTGTATTATTGATTTTAAGTACAAAAACTCTTTCAATTCTCGGTAAAGTTAGAAATGGAGATCTAACATTAAATTTTTACAGACAAGGGATTTGGAATTGATATGGATTTTTTTTTTATTTACTGGGAATCCATGCTGACTTATATTTTCTTTTCACAATTATCCTTGCAATATTTTGTTCATTTTATTATGGTTTATATTTCACCATCTAGACAATCAGAATAAAACTAAATGAGAAAAATAGTAGGGGAATGTTAATCCAACTGACAGATTATTGCAATATAATAGCTGTATTATATACCTACATATATAGGTATATATACATATGTATAGTGAATTACATAATTCAATATAATTATAGTAGCTTTCTTTATGACTAAGGAGATTAGAATTTAGACTAGAAAGATGTGAGAAGATTGATAGAGAGAATTACGTGTTGTAGATAGAACAGGGTCTTCTCCAGAGTGCAAAAGCATTAGCAAGCAAGTAAAGGTACATAGACAAGAAAGCGAGCTTCGCGTTCACGGGAGAACACGGGCTTGAAGAGCCAAGTGCTATGTAAACATTGAGGAGGGGTGGGAAGAGGGGGCTCTGCACCGCAACAGTGCTCAGAGGGCCCCAGGTCCCGCTATCTGGGCTTTCAAGCCATTCCAAGCCATCGTTCAAGTCAGAGGAGGCACATGGTAGAGGTGGACCCTCATGTTTCTCTGGGCTCTTCCTGTGGTGTAAGTGAGAAGGATCAAACCCCCAACAGCCTCCTGCAAGACAGGAGCCTTAACCACTCCCACCCCACTAGAACAAAAAAAAACCCACACATTTCATAGCTAATACACACCTGGCAGTTCTTGTGTCGCTATTGGAGCCTGGCATCCCTATTGCATCCTTATTCCAGCCTCTAGCGCTCGAGAAACAAAATGTTCTCGATTCTGTTATTAAGCTCCTTTCTCTGAATTGGAGGAATCCGAATGTAAACAGATAAATTATCACAGCTGATAATTAACTCACCCGATGGCATTTGGGGGTGTGGGAGGGTGTTGGGGGAGGTTGTGTGTGATGGTGTAACACAGAGTGAATTACAGGCACACTGCCGATGGAAGGCTCGTAGTCTTCAGATCGGCTGCCCAATGACTAAGAGGTGGACAGTCTCGGGTGGACTCTGAGTCACCGCGCCCACCTGCACTCAGGCATGTACGCACGGCCAGAGGCACGCACGCTGGCTCGCTTGCAAGCACGTACATGCCCGCTTGTGTTCTCCACCAGCTCGTGCACACCAGCCCATGCATACTAGCCGGTGCATTCCAGCTCCTGCACACCAGCCCTGACACCAGCTCGTGCGCTTCAGCTCACGCACGCCAGCTCATGCACTCCAGCCGGTGCACTCCACCTCGTGCTCTCCAGCTCGTGCACACCAGCCCGTGCATACCAGCCCATGCACTCCAGCTCGTGGACACTTGCCTTTCCACTTCAGCTCATGCATTCCAGCTCGTGCACACCAGCCCGTGCATACCAGCCCATGCAATCCAGCTCGTGCACACTTGCCTTTACACTTCAGCTCGTGCACTCCAGCTCGTGCTCTCCAGCTTGTGCGCACCTGCTGGTGCGTGCAGAGCCGCAAGGGAGTCATAAATGGCCAGCGGCGGAGGTTCAGGGCACAGATACCGCAGGAATGAATCCAGAAAGACTCCCTCCATCCTGATGACAAGGAGTCAAAGGAGACGTCGTGGGAACGAGACGCAGGTCATTTCTCAAAGCTCTGAGCCGCAGGCAGGTGGCTTAGGGTTCATCAGCCTCCCCGCAGAGGCAGGAGTGGTTTTGTCCTGTTACACTTGGCAATTTCGAGCTCAAGAAACTTGCTTGGCCAATTTTAGTTTTATGTGATAGTCGTCTAGAATCCAATTAATGTTGAAATAAGACTAGTATACCCATGAGAAAATATTTTAGGACTTGCGAAATACATTTACCTAACTGTGAACATGCTCAGAAATTAGAGCTGGACCGAGTGATAACACAGCGGGTATGGCGCGTGCCTTGGCACACAGCCCGCCTGAGTTTGCTCCCCAGTACCCCCAGAGGGTCCCCTGATTTCAGCCAAGGAGTAATTTCTGAGTGCAGAGTTAGGAGTAAGTCCTGAGTATCTCCGGGTGTGGCCCCCAAAACCAGAGAAAATAAAGGGTGTGTGTGTGTGTATCTGATTAGAGGCTTTGAAGAACGGCAAAATAATCTAGTAGAGATATGTAGATACAGTAATATACCGTTGTTGGCCATGAGCAGAATTATATTTCTCCCTCCTGGGATACCAGAAATGATTCATTTGGAAGTTAGCATCAGTTTTATAGTTAAGTAATAATAAAAAGAAACACAATGAACCATAAAGCTGAGGCCAGAGATTATAGTGTCCTTAAAATATTCCATAGCTCTATCTTCACATTCGGTAACCTGTCTAAATACAGATTCCCATTTGTAAATTAGATTGTTTAAAACGTGCTCACAAGGAATCAGTGCTGGTTATATTTGGGTCAAAGGTCTTCTCTGTTTTTTCCTTCCCAATTGTAGAAGAGACTCAAGTTTAAAGAGATTTGCAAGCAGTTGACCTCAGGTCTTGTGAATTTATTTCACTAGTTACAGTTAAACTATGACCACAGCAGCCCTGTAAGATCCCTTAATATTCTCTTTGAATTTTTGTAGCAAAGACATCTAAAGTACAGAAATACTAAGTAACATGTCCAAGAGCCTACAAATATTGCAGAATTTGACCTCAAGAAATTATACCATGGTTTATATTTTCACTCCCTTATTAAACTGTTAAGTTCCTTGAAAGTAATGAAAGTTCCAAAGAAATCCAATGAAGAAAAGTTTCTCAGGATATGGGGGAAAAAATCACATTAACAGTAACTACTTGATTAGCAAGTATAGTTCACTGAACTACTAATTCTTACATTTATTTTAAAATTTATTATTTATTGAATTATAATTGTTTTACAACTGGATTTTAAGGTATAGAGTGATTATTTTATACATGTATATTTTGCAAAGTGGTTAAAACAATGTTAACTTGTATGCATTTTACCTCCCATGCATTTAATGTGGGGTAGGAGTAACAAAGCCATTTAAATTTATTCTTAACTCAACCATCTGTTTTTACATCACCTCCACCCTTTTTCACATTCTCAGGACCCTCTTCTTCAGCCATAATCTTAGTTTTGTAGTGAATGTTTCTGGACTTGTTCTTACTGATTTTATTTCTATTTGTCAGTTTTATGCCCTTCCATTGCATAAATGGATTACATCCTCCTTTTTTATTTGTCTTTTCTTACCTCTAACTTATTTTGATTCACATCATTTTCTGGAGTTCTTTCCAGTTTGTTGAAAGTGACAAAGCATTGTCTTTTTAATAGTTCATTTGTATTCCTTTGTGTATTTAAATTAGTGATTTTTTTTTTTAACACTAATCCCTGGACCAGTGCTGGTTCATGAATTACATCGTCTTTCTCTCACCATCTGTAGCACTTCGATTGTGCAGCTTAGGTATTTTAAGTAACGGTGCAGTCAACATTGTGTTAGATCTAACTTCTGCACTAATGCTTATATAGTCTGTATACCCGGAAGTGGGATTGCTCTCTCTTATCAGCTGCTTCTCCACCCCTTCCTTTTGTTATTGTTGTTGCTGTGATGACCAGAAGTGGCACACACATCATTACTGTGTGCCCACACTGGGTTGCTGTGCACACAATTTGGTTGCCACTGAATCCCATCCCCAGGTTTGTCTTTAGCTTAGTGAGGGGAAGTCCCAGGCTATTTAGTCAAAGAACGCTCTTGAAAGATCGGTGCCAGTCTCCAGGTATAGGAAGTATGGTGCACAGCCTTAGTTCTAACTGTTGGTCAAGGGCCAGGATGCAGGACAGGTGCCAGCCCTTAGTGTAAAAAAAAAGGTAAACAATAAGGCCCTAAAATGTCTGCATCAGTTTCTATTCTCACCGTCAGTACACAGTGCTTCCTTTGCCCCAGACTATTGTCAGCAAGTGTTCTTCATTTTGGTATTGGGCATTCCCACGTGTGTGGTATCTCATGTGGTATTAATTTGCATTTTTCTTATTATCAGTGATGATGAACACCTTTTCATATGCCTCTTGGCCCTGTGAATGTCCTCTTTTGATAAGTGCCTACTTCAATTTTCTGGCTATTTGCAGAAATTGAGTTGTTTTTATTACTGGGTGGTAGTGTATCAGGGCTGGAGCGATATCACAGCAGGTAGGGCATTTGCCTTGCATGTAGCTGACCCAGGTTTGATTCCTCCATCCCTCTCAGAAAGCCCGGCAAGCTACCATGAGTATTCTATTCTGCCTGCACGGCAGAGCCTGGCAAGCTACGCAAGATTGGTGTATTCAATATGCCCAAAACAGTAACAACAAATCTCACAATGGAGATGTTACTGGTGCCCGCTCAAGCAAATCGATGATCAATGGGATGACAGTGCTACAGTGCTTTGAATTTAATTTAATTCAAACCAAAATATAGTAAATGTTATTTAAAAGTGTATTTAATGTTTAATATTATAACTTTTATAACATCAGTTAAAAAGGAATATAGAAATATAAGTGTAAGAACATAATATATTTGTTTTATAAAAACTTTTAAAAGTAATGACAATGGCAGTGCAGTCTATGAATCACTTAGAATTAAACATGATATTAATATATCTCAACATGTAAAATGAGTATGTTGTTGTTTTTTTTTTTTTTGCTTTTTGGGTCACACCTGGCTATGCACAGGGGTTACTCCTGGCTCTGCACTCAGAAATCACCCCTAGCGGTGCTCAGGGGACTATATGGGATGCTGGGAATCGATCCTGGGTCGGCCGTGTGCAAGGCAAACATCCTACCCGCTGTGCTATTGCTCCAGCCCCATGAGTATGTTGTATTACCATTCTTCCAGTTCTGGAGTTTTTCATTCTTTTTATCCCTTAATGTCATATTTGATTTTATATATGATATATATAGATTTGATTGTATTTTTTGTATGGTCTAATTTTATTACTCCAAAAATTTGTTATTTAGGAGTCATCTTTCAATTGTATTCAGTATAATGACACAATACTCTGTGGGTGGTACCCATATATTTTGCATTTTATGTTTTATTTCCTTCATAAAAGATATGAGGGAAATAAAAATAATGCAATATATACTTACAGAGTGCTTTATGCACTTAAATGATGTAAACACTCAAAACCAAAAAATGTGCCAGGGAGTTTCCCCCATACCAACCAGCAATTCTTGGATACCAGCTGTGTGTCCTACAATTCAAGTCAATTATGACAGTACCAGGAGGTGGTGCCAGACTTTACAGTTTAAGATGCCAGTCCTACCAAACCACCCACTACTCTAGCCTCAGCCTCCAGTCACAAGCCCCGGTTGTTATCTATACGTCTGAAAGATTGGCTATAAATCAAAGGGTCTCACAATTCCCACTAGTGTGAATTCAGTTAAGTTGTTAAAGCAGCTCACAAAATTCAGAGCAGCATTTGGCATACTATCTCACCAATTTATTATAAAAGGGCAAGAGCAGCTACATTAAAAAAAAGGCATAGTGAAAGGTATAGGGTAAGAGTATAGTCCTCCATACTCTCTTTGGGGATGTCACTACCCAGTACCTCTGACTCACGATTTAGGAACTCTCTGAAGCTTATTCTTATACAGTTGTGGAGGCTATTTCATTGCATAGGGAGGATTGATTAAATAATTGACTGTCGGCAACCAATGCAACTTCCAGTCACTGTATAGTTTCTCAGAGATTGGAACTCCAGGCAAGGACCTTTCTTTAGGTGGCCTAGGGGCATTCCAGAAGTTTTCTTGCAAACATAACAAACCCCTTCTATATCCCTCAATACTTTGGAAATTCCTAGGGTTAAAAATTCTCGGGGTTCATGTGCTGCTTGCGCCCACGCGGCCGAGCACATGTGGTTTCTGAGCATATGTGTCGCCATCATCTCCCCTCTTGAGATGTGTACTTTCATGCTTTCATGTCTAATGCTAAGATTTGTGTAGGGGCTCTCTCCACCCTTGGAGAAGCCCGCATTCTCTCTTGAGCAAGTTACTCTTACTCTCCTCTCTTCCACTTACCCCTTCCTCCTTCCCTCGAAAACCTCTAAATGAAATCTGTTTACTTCAAAAAAAAAATTCCCGGGGTTTTTGGGACC
This sequence comes from Sorex araneus, assembly GCF_027595985.1. Classification (NCBI taxonomy): domain Eukaryota; kingdom Metazoa; phylum Chordata; class Mammalia; order Eulipotyphla; family Soricidae; genus Sorex; species Sorex araneus. Next base: position 17,145,459 of record NC_073309.1, read on the forward strand.
CTGGGCTATAGTCCCAGAAGTAGTATTACTGGGCCATGTGGAAGCTCAATTTCTTGTTTTTTGAGGAATGCCCTAGTCTCAAAAAAAGCTGAGCCAGTTGGCATTCCCACCAACTATGAAGGAGAATCTTTATCCCTGCCAGCACCCCTGGGGCCCCAAAACACACAGCAGAAATGCCATCTGCACTTCTATGTTTATTGAAGCACTATTCATAATAGCTAGAATCGAGAAACAACCTTACTTAAACTATGGAACATCTGTAGCACTGTCATCTCTGTTCATCGATTTGCTCTAGCGGGCATCAGTAATGTCTCCATTGTGAGACTTGTTGTTATTGTTCTTGGCATATCCAATATGTCACGGGTAGCTTGCCAGGCTCTGCCGTGCAAACGGAATACTCTTGGTAGCTTGCCGGGCTCTCTGAGAGGGATGGAGGAATCGAACCAGGGTCGGCCGCGTGAAAGACAAACACCCTACCTGCTGTGCTACTGCTCCAGCCCATGGCACATCTACACAATGGAATACTATACAGCTGTTAGGAAAAATGAAGTCATGAAATTTGTTTATAAATGGATGAACATGGAGAGTATCGTGGTGAGTGAAATGAGTAAGAATAGGGACGAACATAAAAGGCTACACTCATTTGTGGGATGTAAACAAACAAATAAACAGAATATGAGACTAACACCCAAGGACAGAAGAAACAAGGGCCAGGAGGACTGGTGTACATTTGGAAGCCTACTTCAAGTGCTTGGGGAAAAAGCAGTTGGGATAGGGAAGGGACCACTATGACACAGATAGTTGGAAATGATCACTGTGGATAAGAATTTTATGCTGAAAGGTAAATGAACACACATGATAACCTCTTAGAATCTATATTGCAAACCATAATGCGCAAAGGAGAGAGAGAAAGAAGGAAAGTACCTGACATAGAGATAGGCCAAGGGGAGAGTGGCAGGAGAAAAAATGCGGACATTGGTTGCCAGAAGTGCACACTGGTGAAGGGATGAGTGTTGGAACATTATATGAATAAAATCCAATTATGAACAGCCTTAACAGCCTTAAGTCTTCTGGTGATTCAATTAAAAAATATCCTGAGGGTTGGGGGCAGGTAAGAGTGGGTAGGGTGCTTGCTTGCCTTGCACATGGCCTAAGACTTGGGTTAGACTCTGGCTGGACTTGGGTTCAATCCCCAACATCTATATGGTCCCCCAAGTACATTACAATCAATCCCTAGCACAGAGCAATGAGTGAGCACTGAGTACTGCTGGGTGTGGCCCCCAAACAAGAACAAAGAAAAACAACATGAAAAGAATCTCTAAGGGAATGAAGGGGATGAATACCCTTTATATGAATACCTAGATTTAGCATATAATATCACTGTTTTCTAGACTTCTTTATCACATCTATTTTGATGCCTAAATCAAACTTAGGACATCCATGTTATAACCTCTAATCAAGTCATGAAACACTCATTTCACTAATTTGTATTATCCCACATAATGCTTCAATTTGAAGCATGCTAGTTACTAATTTATTGTATAATCCTTAGGAAATCTTAATGCCTATCAGCATTATGTTTATGAGTTTTATGTCAATATTACACATAATAAAGACAGCATGAATCCCTGAATTTGAAAGAGGTTAAGTATGTACAAGAGATTCTATTTGGGGAGAAGTATAATTGAAAAGAGCGTTTTGTTTGTTTGCTTTAGTCTTACCACTTATTTCTAATTTAAATCTTTCATGATATTCAATTAATATTGGTTAAAAGTTGAAAATTAACTTCTTTCCCTCCATAATTTACTTCCTACTACTTGATTTCACATTTTTGTATGCTGCCAGCCTATTCAAGTAATATACCGAGCATATTTTAGTGAGAATCTTTTAAGGAATTAAACCATTTTCTAAATGACATTAAAAACTGTTTGACATTAATAATGAATCTCAAAAAAAGGCAAATTATAGATTATACTTGAGATCTGCAGCTCTGACAGACCCAGTTTTCTTTTCACATCAAATGTTAGAACTATTGACATCTTAATAAAGTGATTATATAAATGAAATGTTTTAAAGGCATTAGAAAAAATATGCATTGATTTGAAAAATTGTCATGTTTTACTTGCATTGGACATCCCCCCACCTCCCCCCCCCCCAGAACAATGACCTGAATTTCAAGAAAATGCAAGCAAATTATGAGGAAACTCTTTTTGTGGCTAACCGAATCATTAAAATGAGTAACAAGAAAAAGAAATGGTACATAGCATATAGCATATTAGAGTCATTTATCAGTGCTCTGAAAGGAAGGCTTAGTCAATTAAACTTATTTTTGTCAAATAGCGCTAAATCACACTTCATAATAAAACTAGCACAAGTGGCTTTTTGTTGTTGTTGTTGTTGTTTGCTTGGGGGCCACATCTGGAACTGGTTAGGGCTCTGCATGCAGATATCAATCCTTACAGCGCTCAGGAGACCAACGGGGTGCTGGGAATTGATTCCAGGTCAGTTGTATGCAAGGCAAGAACCGTGCCCACTGTATTGTCTCTTTTGGACCCTTTAAATGACTTTTTAAAACTATAGGATGATAAACTGTCCTATCAAAGGTTACATGTCGATTCTTTCCTGTCTTTTATGTTATACATGCAGGGCTCCCCCCACTTGGTTCCATTTTCAGCCAAGAAGTACCATCTGCCTTGAATTAGCGATCTTTTGCCATTTCCCTGTTTCAGTGGTCTTTGAAACAGAGATGACTCCTCTAAAGTGGTGTTGTCATCATTAATGTTGTTGGTTTTCATGGCATATCTGGCAGTTCTCAGGGCTCAGTTCAGTTTCCTCTTTGGGTTCACTCTTGGCAGACTGGATGCGGTGGGGGCGGGGCATATGGTGGGTCAGCCGCATTCAAGGCAAATGCCCTACCTGCTGTACTGTCACTCTGGCTCTTCTCTAAAGAATTTTTTAAATGTTACCTTTTGGGGGGAATGGAAGAATTCAGTGGGTTCTTGGGGAATGTCTCTCCCAGAGCTATATATGGCAGTATTGGGGTAGGGGGATCACGTGGTATGTGTTAGACCTGGGGCTGAGGGGGTAAACCTGGGGCCTCACACATATAAATCATGTGCTCTGTCATCTGAACCCCACCCTCAGCGCTGAAAAATCCATTTGCACTTTATGTCTTAGGACCTTTGTATGCCCTGGATATGCTTTCTATCCTACAGAAAATTCAAATTTAGCATTACAGAGCGATTTCTTAACTATATTCAACACTATCTAGCTGGTGTTGCAAACGTAAGCCGAATTCAAAAATAGCATATTTAGCCAATAAAATTAAAAGGCAGATGCTAAAGTATCAAAGTAATAATGAGAACTGAGCCCTCCAGAAGGCGTAGTGTTCCCCGGTAGCTTATGTGAAGTGGAGAGGAGAGTGTTGGCAGCCTCAACGAGAGCGACTACAGCTTCCCTTTCTGCCCATCTTGATCACCTAGAGAGTTTCCCGGGTAAGTTGAGGACTGATGAGAGTGTGCTGAGACACCCACCTGGGACAGGCCTTACATCTCACCAGTGACATGAGGCAGTTGTTACACTGTCCCACTTGTTCTCCCCCACTTGGGAAATGGCTCCCAGATACCCAATTTCTTGGCCCCTCATGTGACACAGGCTGGATTGAGGAAATGCAGAAAAGGAAAGTCAGTGCCAAGTCTTATCCATGCTCTTCCAGTCCATCGCCTTCTCTCACAGAGAAGAATTTCAGGTGGAAACAAATAATGAGGAAATAAAAGTTTATTTGTCAAATGAGGGGAAGGAGAGAGGAGGAGAGGAGGAGTCAGGCACTCAAGATCGAACACAGGCATCTCCAGAGTAGGGGCGGGGATTGAAGCCCAGTACACAATGCAAGTAGATCAGTAGTGAATCCCAAGATGATTGCAATGAATCCCCACGATGCCAGGAACAAGTTAGAACATATCACAACTGGAGATATGCAGCGACTTCCCCAGAATGGGGCAATGCGCCTTTGGGTAAGAAAGCACACATCGCAGGCAGAGATGTGGGCAGATGCTCCCTAAGGTAAAAATTTCTTCAGAATGGGGAAATGTGTGCCTTTGTCTCTGCCAAGGTAGTTTACATTCTGTTTTCCCCACGCCCCCCCCTGCCACCAAAGACTGTTGTTGAGGTAGTTCAAGTGGGGAGAGCGTGAAGCTGTTGAGGGTAACCTTTTAGTTCAGCCTTTCTTGCCATGGTGAAACCTCTTTCCTTGGTTCAGCCATACCATTCCATACCTGAAATTTTCCATCCTTTTTTTTTTGTTTGTTTGTTTTTTGGAGAGGATCATATCCAGCAATACTCAGTGGTTACTCCTGGCTCTGCACTCAGGAATTACTCCTGGTGGTGCTTGGGGGACCATATGGGATGTCTGGGATCAGATTGGCTTCGAGCAAGCCACTTTACTCTCTGTAGTATCATTCTATCCCCTGGAATTCTGTATCTTAAAGGTTTCCCAGGCTTTGGTCCTCAGATGGGTCTTGTATCTCAAAAGCCTTCACGCCTTTGGATTGGTTTAAGTTTCAGACAGTGCAATAGTGGAATATATATTACCAGGGCTTTCCTACAGCCTTGAAAGCCAGGAGGATGAGAAATAAGAGGAAAAGGAGGAGGCACATTCCTCTATCTTCTGTTCTTCAGTCTTCCTTCTGATTTTCAATCTTTGTTAAGAGGAATTAGGCCCAAACTAATCAATCCCAGTACTTTGTTATGTCTTATATTCACTTCATAAATTCTCACGAAATGCTTTCTCTGTGTTTAAGGCATTGCAAACACAACAGTTAACAATTTACAACCAGTCGCCATGGTGTGTACGTTTTACTGAAGAATTGGAAAGTATCCTGTTACCAACCATCACTGAAGATCATCTCATAGTAAGTGGAGTTTGAGAGAACACTGAAAATGATACATTCTAGGGCCAATTTGTAGGACTCTGGAAGATTTGTAGATAAAAATGTCTTTTTAAAGGTTGAATTGCTTTTGCTTTATGAACCACACCCTACAGTTCTTTGGGCTCATTCCTGGTTCTTTGTTGAGAGATCATTCTCGGTGGGCACAGAGGACCATATGGAGTGCTGAGGACTGAGATGGCTGCATGCAAGGCAAGTGATGTACTACTTCTACAGCCCCAGAAAATGCCTTTTAATACATAATATTATCGGCTCTAGTTTCTAAGCAATTTCCACTGATTTGGGGCTGTGAATTCTGTGAGTATAGTTTTTTTTTTTAATCTGTTTGGCTATCTAGACCAAAGCAAACCAAACATAAAAATGTTTTGCTGCTAGAGATATTCATAAAGTAATGAATTGATTGTTAATTGTCAATAACAAAGTAATCACACAGGGAGAGCAGAAGTCTAGAACATGAAAAGGCTTCCTTTCTTGCTGTGATGCTGTTTTTTGGAATTTTATTTGTTCTTCAGGGAAAAGAATGGCTTCTCATACTCTTGGTGCCTGTTAGTATAATTTTGAAATTGGTGCTCAGAGTTTATATTTGATTCACTCCTGGTGGTGCTCAGGGGGCCATATAAAGCGCTTTGACGCCTAAGTATCTCTCTAGCCCCAAGCCATTTGTTATTTTAAATCCATCCCATAAACATTTATTTAAAATTGACATTTATTTTTTAAAAAGGAAAATATTGTATTTTGCTCATTCAGTGATATTTGGTTTTGGTTTTGTCAATTGGTTATAACACTGAACAATTCTCATGAATTGTGAACTGTGGAATTATATGTCTGGATAGTGCTTTTGTATCCATTTATACAATGAGTCTCTTGTGATACAATCTAAGTTTAGAACTAGAATCTTCAAGTTACCATATAGGTATCCAAATGCGTACAAGAAATGAAAAATATATTCACTGCATTGTTCAATAAGTAAAAGCATATTAATTTACTCTGAAAGGAGTCCTATTGCAGACTACTGCCATTATTTAGATACTAGAATTATGTTTACATTTCTTATTGGTTATTTAAAATGTTAAAATATAATTTTATCCTTGGTTAAAAATGAAATTTGGTTGAGAAGAGCTTTCAAAACATGTTGTTTCTAAAGTGGAAAAAAAAATACAGAACACATCCTCCGTGAAGAAATTGTTAGAAATAATTTGAATTTCCTATTCTTTGTTCCTTTCTGCCACAACAAATGCTCTCTTGAATAAAAAAAGGATATTATGGCTAATATGTACTCATCTTCTCAACGGCATGTGAGAAAGGAAAATGGAAATTATTTGTGGTCTTGTCAATAAGAGATAATTTCAGAGGATGATTTTTTTTTAACAATAGAGGCTATTTCCAGTGGTGTTGATGATTCACTCAAGGCTCCTCCTAGAGGTGCTCACCCAACAGTGAGGTCACCAGGATCCATACTTTGTATTACTCCCTTGTGCCAGCCTAGTTTGTGACAGCACTCAAACTCAGGGCATTGCTCATGGCGAGTAGGTGCCTTAACACCTGCACTGGCCCCTAGAGGGATAATTTTCAATGATTTGCAAAGTCTTAATCTCTGAATACCATTATGAGGCCCCCACCCCATTCCTCTTGCTCCCATACGAAATGCTTTCTAAACTTCCTTTCTTGACATATCACTTTGGGGAAGTCTTCAAATCTGCTTATGACTCTAGTTAGATTTCAGTCTTTCTTCCAAAGGATGCTGGGCTCCATTTTTGCCGAAATAAAAGCAATCCCTGGGGCTAGAGCAATAGGACAGCGGGCAGGGTGTTTGCCTTGCACGTGGCCGACCGGGGTTTGCATTCCAGCATCCCATATGGTCCCCTGAACACAGCCAGGGGTAATTCTTGAGTGCAGAGCCAGGAGTAACCCGTGTGCAATGCCAGGTGTGACCCAAAAAACAAGCAAACAAAAAGCACTCCCTTGAACTTCCCTTGCCATCTTCTATATTGTTTTTGTGTGCATATCATATGTCTGCATATTTACCTTAAAAATAATAAATGTTGTTTTGAAGTCACACACTGTGATGTCCAGGGTTATTCCTGGCTCTGCACTCAGGAATTAGTCCTGGTGGACCATAGGGAATGCTGGAGATTGGGCCCAGGTCAGCCTTACACAAGGCAAGCACCCTACCGATTGTACTCTCTCTGTGGCCCAGATTTTGGCTTTCTGACCCCCACACACTCTTCCTCATAGTTTGAGATCCTATATTTTTTAACAAGTTGTTTTATCTTCTAATGTGACATCCTTTCTGGTTTGTTTTCTGGATCTAGGGCACACCCAGCAGTGCTCAGGGATTACTGCTAGCTTTCAATCAGGGATCATGCCTGACCCAGTTTAGGGTGCAGGGATCTGTGGTGAAGGGGATTGAACCTGGGTAAGGCACATGCAAGCAAGCACTTTCCTTAATTTCTATACTCTTTCCAGACCCAGTGTGGCATTCTCCTTCCCTGAAGCTGATTGTATTGCTATATGATAGGAGAGATTTCATGACTGTACTCTATCATATTTACATTTTACACTGTATTTGTTTTTATAGCTAAATATGTACTGATGTCCCTTAAGATAGGGTTTAAGGCTTTTGGGGTCCAGAGAGATAGTGCAGTGGTTAAGGCATTTGCATTGCATGTATCTGATCACAGTTTGATCCCTGATGCCACATGTTTCCTTATAATTACCAGCTGCAGATCTGAGGGTCACTCAGCATGACTTGCTGTGGCTTGGGTGCTAATTGTTATACCAGTGCTGAAGTCCAGTGTCCCAGTTATGAAGTCCCATCACCTTTTGAAATAGCTACTGCTATTTCAGGCAAAAGTCACAGATAGGCTTTCCCTTAAGTAATAGTGAAGATGACATTTAGTACATGCACAATTCATCCAAGTTTGTATTTAAATGTAAAATTGAGGTTTAGCCTAATTCTGAGTAGTGTGTTTTATCATCTTCTTTGAAGCATGTAATGACTAGTATATCACTAGATTGACATGGCCCTTCCATTATTTGGATAAAAATTTAAATAACTAATTTTAGAACTATAGATTTCCATAGGGCCATATCATAATCAAAATAACTGAGGAAGAATCCTTATTTTAGTGGAAACAAAGTTATAGTTATACAGTGAGAAAAGTCATATAAATTTAGACTAAAGAAAGAGCGTTGATTTCTTCATAATGAAGAACAGCTTGGCATTAAACTTTACAAATAAGTAAACAGATGAAAAAAATTATAAACACACATTCTTTCTGCAATTCATTCGCTTTTTTATATGCCCTCAGTGTGATTAGGGAAGAGAGAAGAAAATTAGTCTGTGATTTTAAAATGGTAGAACCAAAAGTGTTGAATGAGAATCCAAAAATATAAAGTACCCATTATATACCATATTCACATCAATGTGTGCCTCTGCTTTAGAGGCAGAGCATATTTTGTTTCCCTAAAATTATGTGTCCAAGTGTCAGGCTTCCCAGGGAAAATGCAAAAATATTCAGACTCTGTTCAACTGGGTGATTTGTCCATTTGTACAATTTAGAGTGTAAGAATCAGAGAAACAGCTTCACCGGTTGTCTTACTGTTTTTTGGTTGTTGTTTTTTAATAGGTTGGCTGGTGAGTGTATAGTAGTGAAATCCATTTCTATTTCTAATTGTTATATTTTTTAGGTTTAGGAGCAACTCGGGGTACTCAGGGGTTACTTCCGGCTGAGTGCTTGGGGTCACTCCCAGCGGTACTTAGGTAACTACGAGATATTGTCTGTTGAATGTGGACTTGAAAAGCTTGCACCGTAGCCCTTTGACTCACCTCCCAACCCCAGTGCAACCTATTTTTGAAATGAAACTTAACGTTAGAATTGAAGATGTTTAAGACCAAAAGCAAAAGCTCACTTGTTCAGCTGAATGTGGGCAGCCTACAGGCGTGAGTGTGACTGTTGGATTGGCATCTCAATTCTTTGTGATTTTTATAATTTATTTTCTCTATCTTTTGATCTTAACATAGAAGTCCCCTTTCTACTTTGGGGAACATAATGAGGTGGTCCAGTGGCTTTCAGTGTTTAAAATAGAAGAATTGGAAGATTTTCATTATTTATATAAAATAGCTTGTGTATTAGGTTTAGATGCAATCTCAGCAAATGAAATGTTATGCAGGAGCGCTACGCATTCAATAGCTGGAACAGTTCTACTGATGGCACCCGTCCACGAATAGCTTGTGGAAAATCATTGGTGTCGTGGTCTTTGGAGAAAAAACATTGAAGCTGTATTTCAGGCCTCTATGTGCTTTAGCTTTATCAGTTTATATATTTAAGTTAATTTCTGATGGCTCTACTCATTAAATTTTGAAATAATGAAAAAATGTTTTCAGAATAATAAATGCACGTACTAAAGATGATAATATGTAAAATATGCCTAAGCGTTCGCATAATCAACCGGGTGGTAATTTTTCTCCTTCTGTCCACTATGGTAATGATTTTTTACAGGATTTTGTATGGAGAAAGCTTTCAGTAAGTGCTTTTCTTAATATACAAACAAATCTTACTAGTATGTTCTTTGTAGCTTCACTATATTAGAGTATGCCTATAGTTTCTCTTAAAAACTGGGTTTGTACAGGCAAATGGAGTTTTATATATATTATATATATATGAAGAAGATTATGTACACAAATGGAGGGTTTTTTCCTTTGGGGGGGTTCACAACTGGCGATGCACAGGGGTTATTCCTGGCCCTGCACTCAGGAATTATTCCTGGCTGTGCTCAGGGGACCATATGGGATGCTGGGAATCGAACCCGGGTTGGCTGTGTGCAAGGTAAATGCCCTACCCGCTGTGCTATCACTCCAGTCCCACAAATGGAGATATATATATATATGTATATATAATATAATATATATGAAGATCATGTACACAAAAGGAGTTTTATATATATATGAAGATCATGCATACACACATTTATTTATACATATATATTAGAAGATCCTACTTAAGTAATTGTACTAAAGTAAAATTTGAATCATAAAATCACAGAAATACTTAATAGAAGATAGTGGTCTCTAGGGCAAATCAATAGCTGGAAGATTTTTAAAAATTAATAAAGCATGTATTTTATATATTCTATAATCAAATCTATGTTTATATTAAACATGGTATTGTATATGCACATGCACGTGCCTATGTATATAAATTCTTTAAGTAAAGTATACATATATAGTTACTGCAAGGAAATGGCAATTAAACATACAGAAGCCAAGTAATGGATTTTTTGCAACAGATTTTTCAATCACTTGCAATCATTCCACCTCTTCTTCATCTAGTAAATCTTCAATTGACTTTAAAGACAGTTTTGCAGAATCTATTTTCCTCACAGCTTTTGGGATGGCATGTTTAAAATATATGCATTTTTTCACATTTAATCTTGAAACTAACAAAATAAAAAATCAAATAAAGACTGCAATTGACTGCTAATGAACTTTTGATAATATTGTCTGTGGATGTCTTTTCATGTTTCTTCTAGACTTTAGACACATTTTTTCTTCTATTTCAAAATCCAGTTATTTAATTTCTGTTTCTAAGGTCTGATTAATAATGACAGCATTTTGGAGGGCATGCTTATCTAACGTGATTGCAATTTCAGGATTTGGAAAGCCCTTCATTTCATTAGCAGCTTGTTTTTATTTTTTATTTTATATTTTTATCGAGAAATGTTTTCTTAGAATCAGCCTAGAACGTGTACTTTTTGGAAGGACAGCTAAGGGTGATTTCACCTTGAATTAATAATTCCAATTTTTATTTCTCTGCATAAAACAAATGGATAAAGCTATCTCCCATTAAAGACTATGAGGAAATGCAAATAGTAAGGAAGATTTATGTCTGTGTCTTGTTTTCATTACAAATAATCACCACACTAGGTCTTCAAACAATTCTGTGTAGTTGTTAATGAAGGACTTCTCCTTCCCATTCATCATATGAAGAAACTATCACTTCAAATAGTTAAGCATTTCATCAGAGACCAGAGGTAAGTAAATAGTATACCCAGGGTAAGAATCAAACTATCTGACTTCCAGTCTAAACTTCTTGGAGTATCTGTCTCCTGATCTGAAAAACACTACTCTCCCCATCTATTATACTTGATACACAGCAAAAGAAAATACAGGGCCAAGAGAGATAATACAGCAAGTAGGAGAACTTGCCTTGCCCATGGCAGGTTTGATCTCTGGGACGTCAGATGGTCCCCAAGATCACCAGAAGTGATACCTGAATACAGAACCAGGAGTCAGCCCAGGGCACCACCAGCTGTAGACCCCCTTCCTCGAGAAAACAAAATAAAAAACACAAAATAAAAGACACAATCTCTATAATTAGCACTCCATTTCCAAAATGTGTGTGTTCAATGTATGTTGGATTAAAAAAACACTGTTTATGATGTTTATATATATATATGTTTATTATAACTATCCACTCAAACCTAGTATGGCTAACTTTATCATATTGTCAGCTTTCAATTTTTCTGTACATCACTTGCTCATAACTAGTGCACGAAAGTGTAATAAGAGTCAGATGCTCCATTTTCAAGTCATAGCATATCTGTGATTTTTTAATGACTCATTGCCCTTCCCTTTGCCCATATATAGTTCCTGGATTCTCAGTTGTCATAAATGTGAAACTTTCTAGAAGAATAATATGAACAAGTAAATTATAAAATTTAATTCTGTGTCTTATTTTAAAATTTTAAAGTTAGTAGCAATTACAAAATTTATAGATTGTATTTATGGATTCTTATGAAACATGTTTGGTCTAGTGTATACTAAATACTACCTTAATGCAAAATTTTCTCTTCTATGGCAAATTATATTTCTAATTTGTTATATTACTACTTCATTCTGTTGCATATAGCTTACTTTTGTATGAGTAGACTTTTTCTTCAAACCGTTTTTGATTTCTTTGTTATCTATCACAGTCACTATATCACTGTCATCCCGTTGATCATCGATTTGCTCGAGCGGGCCCAGTAACGACTCCATTCATCCTAGCCCTGAGATTTTTAGCAGCCTGTCTTTACTCGTCCTTCCCAATGGTGCCGCATTAGAGGCTCTTCAGGGTCAGGGAAATGAGACCCATCATTGTTACTACATTTGGCATATGAATACACCACAGGGAGCTTGCCAGGCCCTTCCCTGTGTTGTTATATATAATGCAGGAATATTATTAATTTCATAAAAAGAACAAAATAGCCAAAAATAAATTTACAATTCCAATAAGAAAATAATGGGAGTTTTATTGTCTTTCTTCTAATAAGGTGGCAATTTTAGAATGTCAATAGGAGTGATGCAGTAGCTAGTGTTCTCATTCATTGTTAAAGCACTGAAAATATTATATTCTTTTGTCATGCATTTTGTTTTCAGCAGAAGCTACAATGATTTTTGTCACTAAGTTATTTTACTACTTTGTTAACACATATACATCAGCAAAAACAGCATTATTAATAGAGTGCGGGTAGCATTTTTAATAATTATCAAAATGAAAAATGAATAGTCTATAAATAGAATTTCTCAAAAACATCAAAATTCTAGCACATATTTTGGCCATGGAAAGATGACTTTATTTTAGAAACTGTGCTTCACTGAGTAGGTTAAGTGTTGGCAAGAATTTGTCAGTTGGTATTTGTGTGGGCAAGAGTATCTAGGAGGTGTAGAGTTTTTGAAGAAAATATTGGTTAATATTTGTCAAGTAGCTCTAAAACCTTACTTAAAAGCAAGGTTTTAGAACTTGAGATTCCATATGGGGTTACATAATGCATAATGGAATGTGGGGATCATAAAAAAAATTGGCAACAGTAAAGATTTCTGAACGCGCAAACACCAAAACTTAATTCAAAATCAAGTGTGTAATGAATGAGTCTGAGGTATTTCTGGCTTGGCTCACCCTACTTGCATTTCTTGGGCAAAAGGGGGCTGAAAAAGTTTAAGAAGATCCGTTCTAAAGCCACAGCACGCCATATGTCTTGAGAGCTCACTATATAAAAGACATTTGCAGAAATATTTTGTTGGACTTTGGGGAAGGGATAAGAGCATGGAGAATGGTCGAAGGCAGATAGGATAAGACATTTGAGGTGTTACCTTATACAAAGACTATGTGGAGCTGAGAGAATTCTGCAAGGTTGAACACACACAAGTCACAAAGAAAACCACAGACCTAAAATGAACACTCTCTTCATGTCTTGTTACAGAATATGTAGCACTGTATGTTGTCCTGCTGTTCATAGATTTGCTCGAGTGGGCACCAGTAAAGTCTCCATTGTGAGACTTGTTACTGTGTTTGGCATATTGAATACACCACAGGTAGCTTGCAAGACTCTGCTGTGCAGGCAGGATACTCTTGGCAGCTGCCGGGCTCTCCGAGAGGGATGGAGGAATCAAACCTGGTTCATCCGCGTGCAAGGCAAATGCCCTACCTGCTGTGCTATTGCTCCAGTCCATAGAATATGATTCATAAAAATATGTGAGAAAGGAGTTTATTTGTTATAAAGCACTTGACTGCTAGGGGTCAAAAACATAATAGGCCGTCACAAGGGAAAAAGCCAAAAACTCTCAATAGCAAGCTGATTGTTTAGCACAAAGTATAAATATGTCAGTTTTATATTTTGGGGCTCTGATTTTCTATTTTGGTTTTATTCTCTGACATATTCTACCTTCACTCTAGCAAGACAGCCTTCAAGAGGAGCAGGCTTAAAACTCCCTGCTAGGCAACATTAGTGAAAAGTAAGATATTTCTTCTGAGTTTTTAAACCATAGTAATAAAATAAGATTATGATATTTAGACATATTCAACTGACTTTTTGGAGACATCACTGCCAACGTATCACTGTCATCCCATTGTTCATCGGTTTACTCGAGCAGGAACCAGTAACGTCTCTATTACACTCAGTCATGAGATTTCAGCAGCCTCTCCGTATTCATCTTTCCCAATGATTGGAGGCTCTTTCAGGGTCAGGGGAATGAGACCTATCGTTACTGTTTTTGGCATATTGAATACTTCACAGGTAGCTTGCCAGGCTCTGCCACGCGGGTGGGATACTCTCGGTAGCTTGCTGGGCTCTCCGAGAGGTAAGTATATATATTTTCCTGTATTGGGGATATGAATACACCATGGGGAGCTTGCAAGGCTCTCCCATGCGGACAATAGACTCTTAGATGTGTCAGGCTCTCCAAGCGGGAGAACTAGGCTATTAGATCCTTAGCATTTTTATAATTAGAAAACTAATAATATCTGACACTAACATCTGATGGGCTTGCATTGTGTCACATTATTAACTCGGGAATTGGGGTTGTTGACAAACTTTAGTTATAATATGTGAGTGCTAGGAAAGTCTGTCAATGGCACGCTAAATTAACTAAATAATGCTGGATGAGTGAGGTAACTGTCTGGTTTGGAAGGGAAGTAAATATATTGTTACCACAGAAGAACGTAATAAATGGATTATTTGGGGAGATGAGGATAGGAATTATAGAAACCACAAGGAATGATGGGAGACCCTCAAGGCTAGGCTGACTCTCAGACATACAGGAACACATTGAGGAAGCAAAGCAAGATGCTTATGGAACCGTGACCAGGACAGAGTCAGAGAGATGCAAAACTTGTCCTCAATTTCTTCCTCACCTTTTGGGTCTGGTGCCATGTTTCATTCTGAAACTCTTACCAGTTATTGAGGCAAGAAAATACAGCAGGTTCTCAAGTATCTTGGGGGGAAAGTGGGCGCAGAGGAATAGAGAGGAAACACCAAACAGAGCAAATGGGAAAACAGGGGGTAATGGTCATTGGCACCTGACTGGGATTATGAGAGTGTCAGCTCACCTGTGAAGCAGTTTTAAAAAGTTACAGGTGATTGTAAAGGAGCATTGGAAATACATTTTTAATTTTAGTTGACGGTGCTTTGCATCCTGCAAGTTTCAGGGAATGATGCTATGTAAAACAGGACAAATTGAAATACATGAATCTGCTAGACATTACGACCCAGCTCCATGTGACATACCCTTCCTGTTTGTGATTTTTTTTCTGACTTTTACCTTAATATTTGCCCTGCTCTGATTCCTTATAATATTTCTTATCTATGTCATCACTTGTCTAGTGCCATTAGCCAAGATTAGTCTAATTCAATGAGCATGTATATATGTATATGTGTGAGTGTGTGTGTGTGTGCGTGTGCATGTGTGTGTAAGCACATGTGTTTGGAAGAGATTTTACACTTGATTAGGTAGAGTAGGTAAAATAGATTGCCCTCCTTATGGATTTTCTGAACGTACCATTCTGTATGTAAATAAAAAAAAATTTGAATGGATGAGTCAGGACAATCAGGTTTTCTGTTTTCTGAACCAGACTGAAATCTGGCTGGTGGATTGGAACTTAAACCTTACTGTCTTCCACTTCTGAGCCCCAGGGACCTTGATTGGATCTACATCATGCTAACCATGCTGAATGCAGAGAATGGGGCTTCTCAGTCTTCGTAACTATTTGAGCCAAATTACTTACAGTGCAGTTATTTCTGCATAGATACATCCTATTGTCTATATTGCTTAAGAATTTTGGCTCCTGGACCCTCTGCACCGAAAGCCTTTGATTCCAGAGATCTAACACATTTGGGCATCCAGTGCAGCATCCGATAGCAATGCACTGGGACTGCGAACTGGGCTACAACTCTGTACTGCCGGGGGTGGATTTTTTTCCTCCCCACCTTGTCTTCCTGCACGGAAAGCGGCGGGCTAGCAGCACCCACGTGGCAGGCGCCATCTTCTATGACTCCAAACCCAGAGGTATTTGGTTTTTACTTTTGGTGCTCCCAGGAACTCATGGGAAGGGGGCGTAACCGGCACACCTTCGACCCAGATAAATCCGGAGCTGCGGAGCATGAATCAGACCCTCTGCGCCTAAAGACTTTGAATTCAAAGACTTCTTACAGCAATGCACTGGGACTGTGAGCTGGGCTATGTAATTTCTGGCAGAATTTTCCCTGGACTTTATACAGAAATCCAAAACCGAGCGGACATGGCAGCGTCCGTGCGACTTAACATTTATAATTGTCAGCAATGTGAAACGGTTCCTTTTGAACAGGTCTGACTTGGGGGGGGAACTCCAAATAATAACAGTAAGTTTTTGTTGAAATATTGAAGGTTTCTAATGTAGCAGCCACCTCTCTGGACTGTGAACTAAGCAAAAGCCCCAAGCTGGCCGACGCGGCATGGCGTACACCATACTATGTGCCGGGAAGGGGGATGAGGGGGAAAAGAAAAAAAAAAAGGGGGAAAAGGAAAAAGGAAAAAAAAGAGACAGTTATGTACTTGTAGCAGTGGGGCTACATATCTCTTCATTTCCAGCAATGAAAAACTAATTATCAAATGTAGTAGTTCTGTCTCTCTTGGGTGGAAACTCAAACAACTATAGTGAGTTTTGTGTTGAATTATGGAATGTGATCAAGGTAAAGAAAAAATGAAGTGAAATTCATTAGTTATACAGTAGGGGGTAGGGGGTGGGGGCAGGGGGTATACTGGGGATTTTGGTGGTGGAATATGGGCACTGCTGAAGTGATGGCTGTTTGAATATTGTATAACTGACATATAAACCTGAGAACTTTGTAACTTTCCACATGGTGATGTAATAAAAGTTAAAAAAAAAAGAATTTTGGCTCCTATAACTACATCTGAAAAGGCAAGATGTCTGCTACAAATTTCCTAGCCATGTGAATTTGAAGGACAGTGAAATACATTTAGAAATCAAACGCCTGACTTGTAAACAGTTTTTCCATCTTAGTTTGTTGGGTCCTTGGTTTTATTCCCTACCATTTGGTCACACACTCTCTCTTCTTGAAAGTACGTGTAAGTTTGATTAAGTATATTTATATCTAGTCAAGTATAGAGGCACAATTACAAGTTGTATTTGCGGGCTTGGAGAAAAAACATTTATATGCCGAAACCCCTCCCCCCCCTTTCGAGAAATGTCCTAATATCACTGTCACTGTATCACTGCATCCCCTTGCTCATCGATTTGCTCAAGTGGGCACCAGTAATGTCTCCATTGTGACACTTGTTGTTACTGTTTTTGGCATATAGAATACGCCACGGGTAGTTTGCCAGGCTCTGCCGTGCAGGTGAGATACTCTCGGTAACTTGCTGGGCTCTCCAAGAGGGGCAGAGGAATCGAACCCGGGTTGACCACATGCAAGGCCAATGCCCTACCTGCTGTTCTATCGCTCCAACCCGTCCTAATATATTTTTTTAAAAAATTTGTTCGAAATACCGAATTGAGAGTGTAAAATGTAAGGCCTTGCACGTGGCTGCCAGTGGCTGTGATTCCAATTCAAATCCCCAGCACCATTTATGGCCCATCAAACACAACCAAGGAGGCACTCGAGGACAGAGCCAGGAGTAGCCCCTGAGTACCTTCAGACATGCCCCAACCTTCATTCCTCCCACCAAACAAAAAGGAAAATACTTATAATAACTTACCCTTGATTTATTTCTTTTCTAGTAGTCGTATTACCAGACTTGCAGCTTTCACTAGCCGACTGAGGATAAAATTAATGGGCCTGCAGCACTCGGAGCCTTTGCTTTGAATTGCCTGCCGATAGACTGAGTATCTCAGGTACTAGCCCACAGGGACCCCTGAGTACTGCTAGGGTGGCCCTCCCCCGCCCCTCCAAAGGAAGATATTGACAGTCACTTGCACATCCGTAATAACTGGATGATAGAACATCTGTCGCCATATGCAGGAGGCATCTCAAGTAATATTTGAGATCATTCAAAAGTAGAGCAATCGTGTGAGAAGGCCTACATTCAATGCCTGTCACTACATGTTCCCTGGGCACTGAAAGGTCAGGCTGACACTGCTGGGCAAAGTAGTGCCAGTAGTGGCCCCTGAATAGTGCTAGAGATAGCCCCTAGGAACATGGATAAACACCGTGATCACTATTCATACGGGACTTTTTGAGATTTTTGTGGAGTTAGAATTTTATTTTAATTGCATTCATATTCTATGGTTTTATATTACGGTTGATACTGGTTTCTCCTGCACACAATCCCAACGATTAAATAAAATCAGGAGATGGGCCTAAAGTCATAAGAATCCAGTTCTCATTGATTTGTTTCATTTGTTTGGGGCCAGAGTAATCGTACAGCTGGGAAGGGCTTGTCTTGTACCTGGCCTGCGCAGGTTTGATCTCCAGCACCTCATAAGGTCCCTGAAACCACCAGGAGTGATCCCTGAGTGCAGAGCCAGGAGTAAACCCTGAGCAAAGCCAGGTATGAACTAAAAACAAACAAACAAACTCATCTGTTTAAAAAGATATTTCAGTTATAAAAGTATCATGAATAAGGGTGGAAGAACCCTGAAGACTTTCTGCATTTTTCATCCTTGCCAATTTCTGAACACAGTTTAAAGTGTTCAATAGAGATGTTTATTAAACAAATTTGCTGATCCCTGGTATTTTAGCAACAACTAAAACTCTAACCTCTGCTGTATTTTTGTTTAACTACAAAAAATTTTAATGCAAAAGATGCAAATAGAAAATAAAAAGGCTTTTTTTTTACTGCAGCAAGTTGATTTTTAATAAAAAGGGAATAATGCTGTTTGAGAGTATCAAGCTCTATTATTGGTGTACATTTAGACATTTTCTAGTAGTCATGTATTCCACTGTGACCTACCCATTGATTCTCATCGCAGCCAACAAAGCAAGACTTTACCTTTGCTTAGTCTGATGAACATTCCCTCTTCCCAACTCCCTTCTTGTCTGCCTGCTCTCAGGCTTTCCCTCCCCCTCCTCTCCCTCTCATCCTCCCTCCCTTTTTCATCCAAGTACCGGACCTTGCCTGCACTCTAATTTGCCCAGTGCTGCCCACATTCTCATTCCCTGCCTGATGCTTATACCAAGGACAGAAAATGCCTCTAAATTAATCCATCACACTGGCGCAGATTCTAATGAGTGGGAAATGCCAAAAATGATCCATTATCACTGCAATTGGAAAATCATTATATCATAGTTCAGCCCCAGCAACCAGTAAAGGAAATCTCTGAAGCGTACAGTGAAGGCTGGATACGGAAACCCATCTCCCGTCCTGGAGCTGGCTCCGTGGGGGCGCTAACTGATTTATATGTCCACACAGCTATGCCCATCCACATGTACAGACATTACCCCAGAGTACTCCTGTGTGCTTATCCCTGGTTTTGAAAAGGGCCTTATTCACCCTGGGCTGAGTTTTAGAAAAGGTCACTTGACCAAAATGCAATGCCACAGTGCCCTCAAGTGGTCTAATAGATTTAGAAGAATTATCCTTGTTTCAAAAGATTTTTCTCTTAGCGTTTGATAAAAGAGAACATAAATATATATGAGTAGCATTGGCAAAAAAATATCAATCTATTATTATTTTTTAAATGTTTATTTGATCTCATCATTTGTCATCCTATTCCCCTACTCTATATAATAGTTTAGTAACCCTTTAAGCACTCTTTGGAAATATGTAAGACCAGTTAGTTGTTCCACTTAAGGTAATACTAATTTCTTACTCTCCTGCTCATTTTATGTGAAAGGTAAAAAAAAAGCCTCCGAATATGTAAGGACAAATATGAGGTTAAAATCTCTATCTTTCACTTCCTAGTAAGAGAAAAATTCTTCCTTTCTAGGTAAAGCTAAATTCCTAGAAAAAGCAAATTCCTGTGGTGAATTTACATTTCTGTCTCAGTTATTTCAAGATTTCTCAATTTCAGTTCAGGAGTATTCAGATTCATCCTTTGTTTTATATTGTACTGAATGAAGAAAAATGTGCACCTCTATAAAGTATTACTTAACTTGATTAGTCAATTCAGCAATCACATACATCATTTAAGATACTTATTTTTTCATATGTGATATAATTTTTTTCCTTCATCAGCACTGGCAAGTTTTATTATGAAAAATGTCATGATGTTTAGGGGATTATGAAAAATTTCCTGGTGTTTAGGGGAATTTCATGTGCTTTTCTTATCTGACTTTTAAACCCTTCTACCATTCTAATTAAGTTTGAAAGAATCACTTACCATGGAATTAATTTCAGAAGGAAAACAAATTGATGAATGGTCACCAACAGTAAAATTAAATAAATCAGGTTAACAAATGTCATGATGACACATATATATTAACATAAATTTATATACAAATTATGATATAAGTCTCAGGCGGTCCCTGTACAACAAAAGAAGAGAAAAAGAACTGCAGAATGTTTGCATTGTAATTATCCAAGAAGTTTCAAAATGTTTGATGAATAGAAGAGAGGGACCAAGTGGAGTTGAAGACTTTTAGTATCCTCAGTGTCATGATGTCCATAGCTCGTAGAATGATAATGCGAATGATAATGTGAATAATACCTTGCAAATATGTAAATCTTACTATTGGCAATTATTTGAATCTAGAGAAAGGATTGGTTATATTCCTAAGGTGTGGAAAAGGAGAGAGTCAGCCCTTATGGATAGAGTCACCCTTCTACAGGCTGGGTTATGAAGAGGACTGTCTGTGTAGTGGTTCAAGCAGTCTGCTTCAGCACTTGGCAAATCAGATTCCAGACTTTGAGACATGGCGTCCAGGAGTTCCTGTGCCATCCTAGAAGCTTTAAAGTGTCTCTGAGGCTTCCTAAAATGAGGAGACTTAAAGACCAACTGCCTATAATGACCTTGCAAAAGATATGACTGTAAACTTAGGAACCCTGCTATGTTTTGGGTGTTTGTGTTGTTGAAGAACCAAGATATACATCCACAGCCTCACATATTTGAGACTTTACTCTTACTCTATACACAGCAGGCAGGACATTTGCCTTGCACGCAGCTGACCTGGGTTAGATTCCTCCATCCCTCTCGGAGAGCCCTGCAAGCTACCAAGAGTATCCCGCCTTCATGGCAGAGCCTGGCAAGCTACCCGTGGCATATTGGATATGCCCAAAACAGTAACAACAAGTCTTACAATGGAGATGTTACTGGTGCCTGCTCGAGCAAATCGATGAGCAATGGGATGACAGTGACAGTGACGATGATGATGACGACTCTACATTGAGCCAGTTCCCTGGTCCTATAAAGCATAGCTTAGGGCAGAGTGCCTAGCTGAGAAAATACCAATGAGTTTAATTTTAATTTATTTTTATGATGATGATTTTATTTCTTTTTTTTGTTTGCTATACCCTGAAGTACTCAGAGGTTCACTCTTGGCAGTGCTCAGGTGCCAGCGATCAGATCTGGGTTGATTGTGTCACAAGGACAGATCTTATCCACTGTAATATCCCTCTAGTAGTTTAATTTTTATTGTTTATAGATATATTCAGATTTTTTAAAATGCTATAGCAATGCATATAGATTATAGGTTTGATTAAATAGGGACCAGGGCCCGCATCACTATAGACAAATATTCTGTTCTTCTAAATTCAATTTAGAGGAAATTTGCATAGTAAATTTGCATAGTAAAACTTTTCATATTTTTAAGAGACATTGATTTCCCGAAGTTATTAATGGTTACATAACTTATCTGCATCTCAGTGCTGTCATCATAAAATGAGAAAATATTAGCTCTTTAGGAAACTCCTGAGGTCATTTTATTCACTAAACTTTTCAGCATGTTAATTTGTTTAATATATACTTAACTAGTTTAAAACATATTTATATTATGCAATGGCAGAAATCTGTCACATTGCAAGGTAAGAATTAGTGTAATATTATGCTAAATAAGCAGATGCAAGATCTTTAAAGATCTCATAATTTCCTTCTGAAGAAAAGTAGTAATTATGATTATAGCAAGGTTTGACCAGAAATCTTAAAAGGTATGTGGTAGATAGCAGATTTCTCTTAGTTTTATCAGCAAACTGTAATTGATGATTGCAAAATCTTCCCTGGACCTTCAGGAAGTTTACTGGGTTTTTCTTCTTTTATTGAGATTACATTTCATCATTATTCCTAACAATGTGTCACCAAATTCCGGTTGTGGACCCCAGAGAATCTGAGGGAAGTGTGTTAACATATCATGCCAGAAACGTATATCTGGCTTCTCTTGGATCTCTTTAAATATGTTTCCCACCACTTCTATGAACCTAAGACCCCGCCAAGTCTCATGTGTTACCTCTGCCTGATCGTGACAGGCCGTTTAATGTCTCAGGCCTTTGCCCTGACTGTTCCGTCATCTGTACTGGCATTCCCCTCAGTTTGCACCTAGCAACATCCTGTTATTTGTAGTGCTCATTCTCTCCCCAGATCTCCTCAGTCAGGGAAGGTCCCTACCCTGGCCTGCCTAGACCACTTGGTGCCTTTTGTTATCACTCACTTGGTTTTGACTTACACATATTATGTATCCACCCATTCTATTCACCTGTACTTCTACCCACTTATTTCGAGCAGGAGTCAAAGCAAATATTTGCCTTGCAGTGTGGGTAACAGAGCAAGATGAGGGTTAAGGGATTCAGCGTTTGGTTTCTGGAAAAAACAAACAAACACACAAACAAAAACGTCTATCTTTGGTGAAGCAGTCTGGACAGTTGAACTCAATTCACTCATCTGAAAGATTTAGGCCATAGACAGTGCACTAGCTTTATAAGGCTACAGAGATTAGAATTGATTGTATCTTTCTGTGCCAACTGCCAGTGTTCTGTCATTTAGGACACTCCCTTGAAGCCTAGATACACATACACACAGACATACACACACATACACACCTTTTTTAACACCTGCATCTCTCTGTGTAATCAGCATGTGACACTAACCTCTTTGAGGTTGAATTCCTGCCTCCTGCCTCCTAAACTGACTGTGTTTTGATAGACTTCCACCATGCAGAAATGGGTTGCATCTCAGGTACTGGGGTAAATTGGGTTTCGACAGTGACAGTTCTTGTTCGGGAGACTCGGCTGTTTTCCATCGTCACCAAGATAGCATCCATGACTGAAGCCCAACTAGCACTGGTACAAAGAGCTGAGAACTTTTGTTCAGATGCTCATGAACTTCACTATTGGGATTGGCAAAATTACTGGTCATTTCATCCTTTTTTTCTTTACTGAAAGAAAAGTTACTGTTTTGGAGAAAAATGTATTCTAGTCTGGAAATGTATGCTGTAAAACTTCTATAATGCATGCTACAATAAACTGTACTTGATCACAGGGATGCATCAATTTCTAAATCTTAGAGAAAAAGTACAGTTGACAGGGCTCTTGCTTTGCAATCAATCAATCTGGGTTCAAGCGCCAGCACCCCAAACCATCCGCAGAGTTTTACCAAAAGTAGGGCTTCTAAGCACAGAGTCAGGAGTAATCCCTGGGCACTGCTATGTGTGGTACTGAAAAAAAATCTAATGTATCTTGTTTTCCTTTACATATGTCATATATATGTATATATATATATATGTATATTTCTATTAAATCACCATGTGGAAAGTTAGTTTCCAGGCATATCTCGGTTATACACTGCTCGTCCCTTCACCAGTGCCCATATTCCACCACCAAAAACCCCAGTATACCTCCCACCCCTCACCTCCCACCCCCACTTTGCGTAGCTGAAAAATTTCATTTCATTTTCTCTTCACCTTGATTACATTCTATATTTCAACATAATATTCACTATTGTTGTTGGAGTTTCCCCTCAAAAAAACAGCCCTCCTGACAAGGAAGCATTTGATAGTTAGTTTTCCATTGCTGAGGATGAAGAGATATGATGTCGCATGATTTAGGATTTCTACATTTTACTACTTTAGTAGTTAAGTCCAGTGAGATTTATGTTAGAAATTGCATCATTTCCCTTCCTGGGGCAGCATGGGGCTCTGGCTTAGTTCACAGTCTAGAGACATTGGTGGAAGCAGTTGCTGGTACCCAAAGTAGTTTAGCTGGCCTCCAGATTGTGGTCATCAGCAGCAGAGTGGCCGTAAAAATAAACATGTGGCCACTAGGGTCGCATCTCAGCAGAGCACGCACCAATATTGCCCTGGCCCGACTGTCATACATTTTAAAACACTCATTCAAACATTGTGTGGCTAGTTTAGACTATTCTCTTTCACACTCCATTTCCAACCTACTAGAAATCCATGCTTACTCTTCTAAAAAAATATATCTAGAATTTTTATATGGTATCTCTCTCCCCAGCATTCCATGTTTACATCTTTTGCTGATGTCCCCCTTACCCTGCCTTCCTTAATATATCAGCCAAATTGCTTTGGTTTTGACAGAATTGTTAAACTTTCATTAACTTCGAACAAACTGCACACTTTAAAGTGTATGCTTAGATGTTTTAACATAAAAATTCTACTTTTGTGAAGCCATCGCCACAATCAAGATAATGGATATATCCGTGACCCTCAGATGTTGTGCTTGGCCGCTTTGCAATTCTCTTTATCTTTTCACTCTCTCCACAACCCCGACCTCTGAATGGAGTCCGACCCTCAGATTTCTATCTGAGGTCAGATTGTATTTTCTAAAGTGTTATGCAAGTAGACTCAGTGTATGTTTTATTTATTTGCATGGCTGTGTGTTATTTCACCAAATAGGAAACAAAATAGAGAGACTGCATCATTGTGTGTGTATATGTATGTGTGTGTGTGTGTTAAGAACCAAACAACAGTTTTAGTTGTTTATATCATTTTCTATGACCACCAGCTGCATTTGAGAGCTGCAGTCATTAGGTATAATATTCTAGATAATTCTTGGTATGGGCAATCCTCAATTTTAGTTAATTTGCTGTGTGCCATTGTATTGCACTGTGGTTTAAATTTGAATGCCCTTAATGGATACCAGATGAGCACATTTTTATGTGCTTTTTGACATTTTAGGTGTCCCATGGAGAATTGTCTTTTAAAACATTTTTTAATTAGATTTCTATCATCTAGTTAATGTTTGAGAGGTTTTTCATATTTTGGAGTAAGACTTTTATCTGATATGGGGTTGCTATCTGTATGTGTTTTAGCTTCTTAACTACTGTGCTTTTGGAAATTAGATACCCAGTTTGTGAATTATCTAAGAATTATGATTTATGACATTTTATGTAAGACCAGTATAATATATATTTCCCATTCCCTCCCCTGGAAACATGATATGTTCCAGTTACTACTTTAGATTTTTAAAATTTTTACTTATATTTTAGAGATGACAATGTATCTTTCAGCCTTATAACCTTTTCTAAACTCAATTGTAATTTGTACTTATTTTCTACTAGATATTCATATTCATAAATATAGTGTTCCCATTCTTTCTCATCTCGTTTATCTATTTACTCTTTTGCAAAGTTTCTAATTGTTTTTGCAATATTTTTATTTATTTACTTACTGTTTTTTTTTGCATTTTTTTATTAGTTTATTTTTAATTAGAGAGTCATCGTGAGGGTACAGTTACAGATCCATACATCTTTGTGCTCATGTTTCCCCCATACAAAGTTCGATAACCCATCCCTTCACCAGTGCCCATTCTCCACCACCAGTAAACCCAACATCCCTCCCCCCCTCCCCAGTCCCGTCTCCCCCCACCCCACCCTGCCACTATGGCAGGGAATTCCCTTTTGTTCTCTCTCTCTCTGATTAGGTGTTGTGGTTTGCAATAAAGGTGTTGAGTGGCCATTGTGTTCAGTCTCTAGTCTATATTCGGCCCGCATCACCCTTCCCCCACATGACCTCCAACCACATTTTACTTGGTGGTCCCTTCCCTGAGTTACCCAGAATGAGAGACCAGCCTCCGAGCCATGGAGACAATCTCCTGGTACTTATTTCTACTATTCTTGGGCGTTAGTCTTATAGACTATAAGATTTACTTACTGTTGCCTTTATTTTACTTCTATATTTGTTTCTTGGTCCTCCAGAGTAGTGTTACATAGAAGGGCTAATGTGTCCCTTGTTGGGTGTGTGTCTGTATGTGTGTGTGTGTGTGTGTGTGTGTGTGTGTGTGTGTGTGTATGTGTGTGTGTATGTTTGGGGGCCGTACCCAGTGATGCTCAGTGCTTACTCCTGGCTCTGCACTCAGGAGTCACACCTGTCATGCCTTGGGGACTATACATGCTTCTGAGATTTGAACCTGGGTCCACAATGTTCAAGGCGAACGCCCTACCCAATTGCTGATTGATGCACTGGTCCTTCTAATCTTACTTCTTATTCTGTGGGTATATGTTTAATTTTTAAAAAATAAATTATATCACTGTCACTGTTATCCCATTGCTCATTGATTTGCTTGAGTGGGCACCAGTAACGTCTCCATTGTAAGACTTGTTGCTGCTGTTTTTGGCATATCAAATATGCCATGGGGAGCTTGCCATTCTCTTGGTAGCTTGCCAAGCTCTCTGAAAGGGATGGAAAAATCGAACCCAGGTCAGCCACGTGTAAGGCAAATGCCGGTCAAGTATTGTTTTGTAGATTAGTTTTTTGTAGATTATTAAATTCAGTTTTCTTGTAGTGAATTTGGTTGGCTTTAGTATAAGTAGAACAATCACAAAATAAATCACAATTATCTAAACAGAGCCACTCTGTTTAGATAATTGAGGTTATGAAGGATTTATGTTCTTAAAAGTTCATATATGTAATTTCAGTTTTCAATAGGTTTTATTCATGTTTGTGGTCTAATTTTCATCTAATAAAATATTTTTTCTATGTGAATGACTCCTTAAACAACTATGTAGTACATGTCTTCAAGTGAAAGTTTTCATTATGTCAATCTTGTAGAAAGGTACTTTAACTGGTATAAAATTATAAGTCAACGAGTTTTTTCTTCTTTTATTATTTGAAAAGATGTTGCATTCTATTTCTTTTCTGCATTTTTAATTGCAACTTGACCATTGGCTATTATTTTAATTCTTATCCCTCTGTATGTACTTTACATGGCTTCTTTTAACATTTTTCATGCTCATTGGTTTTGAGGAACTTCATAACTTTGTGTTTTTATGTATCATTAGCAACCTTTATTTTGGGGAGTTTTTGGAGTTTTCTGTGACCGTTGGCTTCATGAAATCTAAGCTTTTGTCAGATTTGGGTGTTTGCAGGCTTTTAATTTTTTTTCTTTTAAAGCAGGGGGAGAGAGAGAGAGAGAGAGAGAGAGAGAGAGAGAGAGAGAGAGAGAGAGAGAGAGAGAGAGAGACAGACAGACAGACAGACAGACAGACAGACAGACAGAGACAGAGAGAGAGACAGAGACAGAGACAGAAGACAGAGACAGAGACAGAATGCTACCATAGAGGCAGTCTGGGGGGGCGGGGTTGCCTGTAAGGGAAACTGGGGTCATTAATGGTGGGAAATGGACACTGGTGGAGGGAAGGGTGTTGGATCATTGTATGACTGAAACCTGATTATAAGCAGCGTTGTAACTGTATATCTCAGGCAAATGACCTACCCACTGTGTTATCCCTCTTGACCCTGGTCAGTACATTTTTGTTTGTTTGTTTGGCGGGCTCCATCTGACAGTGCTCAGGGTGTTTTCCTGACCATGCACTCAGGGATCAATCCAGAAGGACTTAGTGTACTACCTAGGGTGCTGAGGATCCAAGCTCAGTTGGTCACATGCAAAACTGGTGTCTGGACATCATATTTTTAATACTTATTTGTCTATCCTGACCACATATACTGAACTTTCCCTGTTTTTACTGATTAAATTAACATATTCATTTTATATTAGGTCCCTCCAGCTGGTCAATCTGTACCTGTGGGGCGAGTGCATCAGTAGCCTGATGCGCCTTAAGACTTCCAGATACCCCCAAATTGCTGCTGTGCCTTTGGCCAGACCCCAACCACTCGGGGCCAAGTTTACCAAGAAATTAAACGGCCAAAAGTTAGGTATGTGGGAGACATACCACAAACTACCTCTGGTTCAGTTATATAAAGCTCAAAGCCTCCACCCCTCTTGGAGAGCCTGGCAAGCTACTGAGGATATCCCACCCATATGGCAGAGCCTGGCAAGCTACCTGTGACGTATTTGATATGCTAAAAACAGTAACAACAATGTGCTCTTCATGTTCCTGGAGTGAGCAGATGCCATTGGGCTACACTAGCATGTGACAGGGACGAATGGAGATGTTACTGGCACCCGCCGAGCAATTGATGAGCAACAGGATGACAGTGATACAGTGACAGTAATATGACTATTGAAACATTTTCAAGTACCTGTTAATGTCTTAACTCTTATCAAAGACTGCAAATCTAACAAAAGACACTGAAAACATCTCTAATTACAAAATATAAAGTAGGATGTTTGCAAAGTCTGTTCCACAACTGGGCATTCTCTGAGAATA
This sequence comes from Sorex araneus, assembly GCF_027595985.1. Classification (NCBI taxonomy): domain Eukaryota; kingdom Metazoa; phylum Chordata; class Mammalia; order Eulipotyphla; family Soricidae; genus Sorex; species Sorex araneus. The sequence continues at coordinate 17,173,657 of NC_073309.1, forward strand.
CTAAATTGGCGTTCTTTTCTCCTCAGAATTAGTCATTTGCATGTAATAAGTACCTATAAAACCTTTATGTATTTGTTTAATCCTAATCTCTTATAATTGTTTATATTACATGCACTTAATTTATGCATAAAGCTTCTCAGAGGCAGAGAGAAAAACCTACTTAAAGAATCTCTGATTATGTGAAGGAGCACTGCTGTGAGGGGAGAGTGAAGGACTAACCATGAGTTCCAGGTATAATTATGAATATGAATGTTTAATCTCTTAAGCCTTAAGGAATTGAATGCAGCTAAACTTGGGGAAAGATCACTTGTCACAAACCCAGAGTTTGCCTAGACTAGGGAAAAGATAATTGTACTGAGAACTATAATGTATTCTTTTTTTTTTTTTTTTGCTTTTTGGGTCACACTCAGAGATGCTCAGGGGTCACTCCTGGCTTTGCACTCAGGAATTATCCCTGGCCATGCTCAGGGGACCATATGGGATGCTGGGAATCAAACCCAGGCCGGCCACGTGCAAGGCAAACGCCCTACCCGCTGTGCTATCACTCTAGTCTGAGAACTATAATGTATTCTTTGGGAAAAATCAGTTGTAGAAACCAGTAGAGTGAGGTATTGAACTGGTCTTTTCACTGTCAATTGACCACAGTATCATGCTCTTGATACCTAAGGCTTTCAACAAGTCGCATGTAGGTAACAATACTGAGTCACATTCTCAATAATACACACTATTCACTATGAGAAGATTTCTAGAACTTGGAACTTAAGTTGTGATAAGTACTGGGTAGTGCCTTGATATGAGAATGTCTGCTTTGTGCTCATAAACAATATATTTTGAGGTTGTTTATTTTTAATGTGTTTTCAGTAGTTAGTACAGAGGAGACACAACTTCTGCTCAAGATCTGCAATGGTAAACTTTCAGAATTGACTATCATCTTTTGACATACTCATATAAAGAAAGAATATAGATGCATACATATCTTTCTGAATTAATATTTTTGTGTTCTTGGTCTGTCAAGAAGTGGAATTGCTGGGTCAGGTGGATATTTATATTTTTAATTTTGGGAGACATGCTGTTTCCCATAGAGGCTGAACCAGGAAACAGCCCCACCACCAGTGGCAGATGTTTCCTTACCCGTTGCAGTCCCACCAGCGGTGGTCGTTTCCATTCTTTTGAATTTGGGTATTCTCACTGGTGTGTGGTGATAACTCACTACATTGTCATTTTGGTTTGAATTTTCCTGAGAAGTGATTCTGACAACTGTACTGAGATTACCAAGTTGGAAGAGTCAATTTAAGAAATGAATAGACTGGAAGGAATATAAAGACAGAAGGATGGTGGTTAAGATGTCACTTTGGTGGGCGTGGAGGTCTAGTAAATTTGCACATCAAAGCTATGAACATTGACATTATTGTAGCCTTGTTAACTCAGATATATGTATAAGAATTTTCATAATGTATGTGTGAAGGATATATATATAGAGAGAGAGGAGAGAGAAAAAGAGAAATGAGTGAAAAAGAGAGAGGGAAGAAGCGAGCGAGAGAGAAACAGACTGACAGAGAGAGACACAGAGAGAGAGAGAGACAGAAACAGAAGGAGTCCCATGTTTATCTCCTTTGCCTAGTACTATCCCCTTGGCTTCAAAGTGAAAATCTCATCTGTGTAGAAAATTCAGATTGAAGAGTCAGATTGATGCTGATGCCATGTTGCAATTTTTCTTCCCTACAATATTCTTGTGTTGACTGCCTCTTGGAAGAAACATGATGGAAGGGACCAGCCTCTCTCACTTTCTCAAGATATTTTTTTTTAATGAAAACAAAATTTGGTTTTAAAAGAATAAAGTTTGTAGAACAACAACAGCAAAACAGGCTAGATATTACTCTAGGCTATGGATATATGAAAGAATATGTAACTTTTATAGAACTTTTATAGACCTAGACATACCTTCAGATTCTTATTTTTTTTTAAGCTTTTTGGGTCACAGACGGTGATGCTCAGAGTTTACTCCTGGCTATGCACTCAGGAAGTACTCCAGGCGGACCTCAGGGGACCACATGAAATGCTAGGGAAGGAAGTGAGTTATCAAAAGGAAGGCAAATGCCGTATTTGCTGTACTATCATTCCAACAGCACCTTCAGATTCTTAGTGACTTTTATTTATTACAACAGACTTGTTGGGTAGGATTTAATTTTATTTGAATTTCCAAGATGAGAAAAGACAAGACACAGGAGGATTAAATAATATATCCAGGGTTTCACAGGTATAACATTGAGCGCCTGGGATTTGGACCTCTACCTTTTGACGAGAAGACTGGCTGCTTAACTGTTCTATATTTATAGGAAATCAGGGCATTCACTTTGTAGGTGTAAGAGCTTACCGTGCACAGAAAGGGGATAGATAAATCAGTACTTTACTTCTAACTATTGTGAATGGCACAAATGATGACATTTATGGCATAAGTTTTTATTTAAACTATCACTCATCTGTGTCTATACCTTCTTTCTGTTTCTCTTTTCAAATAAAATATTTTCTTTGAAGTGGATTTTTAAATGTCATCTGCTCTATAATCTCTTCTCTGGCCTTAAAACTCTTTCATGCTTCTTGAATTTGGGCAGGAGACTGTATCGGAAAGTTAGACAAGGATAGAATATTAGAGTAATGAGCTGGAAATTGGCATTTCTCTTAGAAATAATTTGGTGTCCATGGGTAATTCTGGTCATTTCTTACATGGTTAAGTTCTATTGTATTTTTCCAGCTAAATAATGGAGTTCATTCTGACATGAACATTTGAACAGGTAGCAAATATAAATATATATATATGTGTGTATATATATATATATATATATATATGCTCCCACTTTTTCTGATTTTATTTGGATAACATTTATCGTCATCATTAGCTCACAATGGAAGACTTTTATAGTAATTGATTATCAAGGAAGAAAACATAGCTTTTGTACTCAAATTATCCAATAATATTTTTTAAGATTGGATAGTTCACTATCCTCTCCATTAAATTGTCTTTAAACTAGCTAACACGAACTAAATTAGGGACAAGTAGCAAAATTCTGGCAAACTATCCAATAACCATCTTGGGGGGAAGATAAGTACATACTTTTCTACTAACTTAAAACACAGAAAGTATAAATTATTGTACTATCATATTGGGGCTGGACTTTATTTCCAATGGCAGTAACTGAGAAATTTTTAATGGTAGTATTCCTATTTCATTGGATCCTCTCTATTTTCTGGAATCATTGGATCCTCTTTAGCCCATCCGGAAGAGAGCAATGCAGAGAGTCTCTGGTCTGCATGCCTGGCTCTCTTCCCGGGGCCCCTTGGAGGGGATGGGCTCCAGCTTCCCTCCCGGCCCCGATCAGAGCTCCCACAGCCAAAGACCTCCGGAGCCTTAGCCACACCCATGCTCAAGGCCTCTCTCCACAAGTTCAGACGAGCCTCATGCATGAAGGTACCGGCAGAGGAACCCAGGTGTGTGGGACCTGGGGCTGAGACCTCCAAGCCTGCTCGGATTGGGACTGGGCCTCTTCCGCCCAGATTTCCCCATTTTCCAGTAGCTAGGCGGTCATACCCAGGGACTGCCCCTGGCACCCTGTAATCCCATCAATGGCCAATATCCAAAGACTTAAAAGCAAGATCCCGGAAGACATCTTTTAGTCTAGTTCTCCCTCTGAGAGAACCAGCAGGCTACAGAGAGTTTCCTGCCCACATATGGGAGTGCTTTGCAAACTCCCTGTGGTGTATTCATATGCCTAAATCAGTAACAATGCTGGGTCTCATTCCCCTGACCCTGAAAGAGCCTCCAATGTGGCATTATTGGGAAGGATGAGTAAGGAGAGGCTTCTTAAATCTCAGGGCTTGGGGCTGGAGTGATAGCACAGCGGACATTTGCCTTGCATGCAGCCAACCTGGGTTCGATTCCAAGCATCCCATATGGTCCCCTGAGCACTGCCAGGGTAAATTCCTGAATGCAGAGCCAGGAATGACCCCTGTGCATCACCGGGTGTGACCCAAAAAGATAGATAGATAAATAAATAAATTAATTAAATTAAATTCAATTAAATTAAATCTCATGGCTAGGATGAATGGAGACGTTACTGAAACCTCTCAAGAAATTTGATAATCAATGGGATGATGATGATGACGCTAATGGTGATGATTAATTTTTAAAGATTAGGTTACTTCTTATAACAGAAGCTTCAGTCTGAATTTTCCTACACTTGATCATTTGATTTTTTTTTTTTTTTTGCTTTTTGGGTCATACCTGGCTCTGCACAGGGGTTACTCCTGGCTTTGCACTCAGGAATTATCCCTGGCGGTGCTCAGGGGACCATATGGGATGCTGGGAATCGAACCCGGGTCTGCTGCGTGCAAGGCAAATGCCCTACCCGCTGTGCCATAGCTCCAGCCCCGATCATTTGATTTTTTAAAATTTCTATTTCAATCCTAAATTGTGACCTTCTAACATATAGAATCAATAATTGCATTACTGGTAACTGCATTCATCACTTGTTGCATTGATAAGGCCTATGTTAATGTTATTATACATTGCAACATATGAGTCTTAAAGAAGTCTTCTTAACTTGGAAATATCCTCAAATGTTGATAAAAACACACAGTATATATACTGTTTGAGAATACCAATATTCTGAGAATATGTTTATGTAATATGCATACTCAGAAATTTGTGACATATTTGATGAACAATGTCACACTCTGCTTTATTGCTTGGCATTGACATTTACACCACTTGTTTTATTCATGTTTTAAGAAATGTGACTCAGATTTCGCAGAAACAAACATGTCATGTACTATTTCAGTTTTGATATTCCTTATATAAAAGAGGGTTGTATATTTCAAAGAATTGAAATCTGTCTCACAGTTGATTTGCAAAACCTCTGTGCTATGAGTACCACTTGCGCCTTTGTGTTCACTTTGCAGCTTGTAGAGTGTATATGCATAAAATGTTCTCTAGGGCTGCTGGAAAGAAGGTCTGAACCTATTTTTGCTCCAGGGTGTCACGCACCTATGGCAGAATAGTTTCTAAGTTCAGGGGGAAAAGAAATTAAGCATTATCCAACTTATATTTTTAGACAACTCTGCTACTAAAAGTCACATTGAGGACCATAACACTGATAAAAAAATGGACATGGTTTGCATGCACAAATTAATAGGAGACAATTCTTAATATCTAATAGATACCAGAACTGGTGATTTGGTCATTCTAAATTATAGAGGAAGCAAAACTAACATAGGTTGTTTCCATCAAAAAAATCAGAAATTATAAACTATACTAAATAGACTTGGGTTAAAATGAAGACTGTTTACTAGAATTTGATACTGTTATCCTCAAATTTGTGCCTGTTCAAAACAAAGAAAACTTTAAAAATCTTGGGGCCGAGTAGTACAGTAGTAAAAGTACGTGTGAAACGCTTGTTCTGCATTCTGTTCCATGCATTCTGTTCATGTTCTAAGCATCAACAGGTGCAGCCCAAGAGGCATTGAACCACAGGCCCAGTTCATTGAGTGTCACTTACTGAGGGGCACCAGACTCCTCTGAAAATCAAAATATATTTTGTTTAAAAGAAAAAAAAATAGTCTGTCATGATGACCTGAATCTATTGTATGGGCAAAAGGACATGGTTTTTATTGGGTAAACAGAATATATTCTTAATGAACTTGTTATAAATACTACCCCATTTTAGAAAATAATGCTAAAAATCAGATCATACAAATTTCAGTTTTGTGTTACCCTTAGATACTGAAAAATATTTGTCTACCACTAGCTTTTAGATTTGTTAAATGAATTAAGAAGGCCAATTTTTTGATATTTTGTGTCAGAAATACAGATAGAAAAGTTCCCTTTATAACTTTAGGATGTGGATTACCTTCATTTAGCATGAATTTTGCCATCATAAATTGCTCCTTAAATTTCATTTAAAGAAGCTATTTTCAAGGGTTTAACATTCTAAGAATATTAGACCTTAGGAAAGTAATTTTGTGGAGCTAAGAAATGTAATCAACATAGAACATTTGAGTAAAATTATTAAAATCCACAAGTGTGAAAAATGAAGAGTATCCTAATTAAAGAAGAACAGATCTTGATTTATGTGAAAATAAAATTCAAAATAAGAAACATCTAGTAATTATACTTCTAACAGCTCAAGGAACTGCAAGAAAAGAACACTGAACCTCTTAATTTCATTTCTGGTGTTTTGAGATCTTAAAATATTTCCAGTGTGCCAGGTGACAATTTCTATTTTGTAGATTTGCTTCCTTGACTATCCTCCAAATATCTTTAATTTGGGCTTGTTATTTTAATACAATTCTGGAATTTACTTACTAAGTGATTTTATTAATAGTAGCTAATATATTTTAACAGGAGAGAGTGATAACAAAATTATTAACTCCTGTTTTTTAAAAATGCTGTGTTTTCATAAAGAATACATATATTACCAGTGTATAGATCAAATTCTGTGTTATATATTTTTAATATATATAATTTATATATATATAATTTTTTCATTAAATTTCTTATTGAGTGTTCATAAGATCACCTAACTATATGGTGAGTCCTAGACGACATTTAAAACTTGGGAAGAAATGCATCAAGCAATCTCCTATGTTTATTGCATTACCCAATTTATGTAAAGCTGTATCACCAAATCAGCCCACAGAGAATGGTATTCTCATAGCATGTAATGTTTAATAAATGTTTCTGTAAAAGATTTGCTTTTAAAAAATAAGGAGGACTTTGTGATAAAATGAAGAAGGTTACATATGGCAAAGAGAACATCATGCATAAAAACTATGATAGTATAGTAAAGTTTTGGTATTGTTTAATGGAAGTAACTGTGAGAACATTCCGGGATGTGAGATGCCAACCTTACCTTTGGCAGTTAATTACTGGAAAGTCCCATATGCAGTGTAAATTAAAAAGGATCATGCAAATACATTCAAATATGTTGAAAGTAAGATAAGGAGCCTCAGAGGCATTTGTGTTTGTATTGGATGAAATAGATTGATGGAACGAAAATTGGGAGCACACACATTAGGTGAATCAATAAGGATTCTTCGTGTGTTACAATGATCAAAAAAAAAGACTCAGTTTTGTTGAAATATTGTATGCAATCAAAGTGAAAGTAAAGTGAAATTTATTAGTTACACAGGCAGGGGGGCTTAGGGTGGGGGGCTAGGGGCGTGGGGGGGTTAGGGGTGTGAGAGGGTGGGGTGGAGCTATACTGGGATTCTTGGTGGTGGAATATGAGCACTGGTGAAGGGATGGGTATTCGAGCATTGTATAACTGAGATTTAAACCTGAAAACTTTGTAACTTTCCACATGGTGACTCAATAAAAATTTTTTTAAAAAAAGACTCAGTAGATTAAAGGGAAATATTCATTAATGGAAATAAAATGAATAATGGTAATTAGATCGGTGAATAAGCTATAACATTCAGGCTATACTTCTTTTCTGCTATGTTGGTGAAGGTATCAACTTTTAATTCATAGTAAACTTAAGTGTAGAGGCAAGAAGTATTAGTATATAGCTCAGGATTTATTCATTAATGGAAATATTCATTAATGGAAATAAAATGAAGAATGGTAATTAGATCAGTGAATAAGCTATAACATTCAGGCTATACTTCTTTTCTGCTATGTTGGTGAAGGTATCAACTTTTAATTCATAGTAAACTTAAGTGTAGAGGCAAGAAGTATTAGTATATAGCTCAGGATTTCATAGGTCAGTAATTTGTCCTCACTAAATGAGAAGTCATCTCAGCAACCTTACCTTTTCATCATAATTCCTATGTTTCATCTTTTGAAATTTGGTATCTTCGAGATGACTCTCAACTGTAACAACAGGAATTACTATTCCATATGTCTGTAACATAGCAAGCTGACTTGGACTTGATCACATGATTCTAGGAGTTCCAAGGTTTAAAAAAAAATTGCTGGACTTACTGGAACTATGGTTAGGCTAGTAATAGGCCCATTGAAGATTATTTGACATTCCAGTTTTCAAGGAGTCACAAATCTAGCCTGGATGTATCTGAGAAATGGCCTTTTGTTGATAAGAACTAGCAAGTCACATGAAAATAAGTTTCTTCATGTCTAAGTAATATTGCACAAGTGGTACTCATAGCACAATTTTCATGACTTCCTTGAAAAAAGTAAATGCATGTTGGGAGTCTTTGCTGCAATTCTTATTTTTAAATAGTGTTGTTTTGTTTTAGTAAATGTCTGTACTGCCATACCAAATAGAATATACTGCAACTTAATTAGGACCATATTTTCTGTAGTTATGGAATTTGGAAAGTTTGAGATGACAACACCAGCATGATAAAGTTCTGGTGAGGTCCTTCTTCCTGATTTACAGATGGCTGGCTTGTAAAACTGGTAAAAATGGGCAAAGATTGCTGTTTAGGGGGCACACTCAGCAGTTCTCAAGGGTACTCATGATTCACTACGGGGGGCTGTTTTCCTGGTGAAATTCAAGGACTCACCAGGTACTGAGGATTGATTAATCCAGGGTTTCTGCATATAAAATATGCACTGTAACAATAGCACAATGAATTACTTCTCAAAGGCCCATGCTCTGTCTGTCTGTCCATTCATCTGTGTATGTGCGCGTGTGTCTGTGTCTGTATGCCCATGCACAGGGTTGGAGCCATATCTGACTGCTTAAGATTTACTCTGGCTCTGTGTTCATTTCTGGCATTTTAAATCTTTGAGAGATTCTGTGTGATGTGGATTCATTCCAGATTAGCCCTATGCAAGGCAAGCACCCTGCCTGCTAAACTGTCATCCTGGTCTACTTTTACATATTTTTACAGGTCCATTAATTTCATTCATGATTAAAAAAATCCCTTTTAGTAATTTCCTTCAAAAACACCATTTGCAAACTCTGTGACATAGGGGAGTTTGCAAATGTATAAGTTTCAACCTACAGATTTGGGGGTAATACATATATTTACTCCACAAAATTTCACACTAGCTAGCTAGCTAGATGGATTGATCTGAGTCGCATTTTTATTCAAGTCCAAGTCATTTAATAGCTTGATTTGAGTGGGATAGTATAGGTAGAAACAGAGATAGTGTCTCAGATTCTATACACTGAGAGTTGGTAGGCTATTTTTGTGGATTGATAAATTGATAAGAAGAATTTATGGACCATTGGTGAAAACCATAGATTCTAACTTTGCTAAGTTTAGGAAGTTGTACATGAGATAAAGAGAAAATGTGTGCTTTTGATCTCAGGGACCTCCTGTTTCTGTGTTCAGTTGATAATAATAATAATAATAATCACTTGTATTACTTGTCATCCTGTTGATTTTGATTTGCTTGAGTGGGCGCCAGTAACGTCTCCGTTCGTCCCTGTCACATGCTAATGTAGCCCAATAGTATCTGTTTGCTCCAGGAATATGAATTTTATGGGGTTCAAATATAGTGTGAAAAATGGGAACACCTGTTAGGGCAATTGGAAGCCACCCTAACAGCCTCCATCCCTCTCAGAGAGTCCGGCAAGCTATCGAGAGTACCGCGCCCACATGGCAGAGCCTGACAAGCTACCTGTGGCGTATTCAATATGCCAGAAACAGTAACAACAATGGGCCTCATCCGCCTGAAACTGAAAGAGCCCCCAATATGGCAGCGTTAAGAAGGATGAGCAAGGAGAGGCTGATAAAAAATCAATAATAATAATAATAATAATAATAGAAACACAATAATCTAAGACACAATTAACATATATTTTCTAAGATCCTGCATTGTGACTTTGCTAATGTTGATCATAGTTTGTCTGACATTGTTTTCTCTTTGATAATAATAACTGACAATTTTTGAGCCTAAGCCATTTAATTTAATTAGAAACCTTTCCAGGAATAAGAGTATAGTGTTTTATAAAGAGCCTGTACTTCTTACCTAAAGCTCAATATATTTGTTATATGGTTCGACTTTCTTGTCAATACATGTTAGGTATATATTCCAGTGTCTGACTGTAAAATTGCAGTTTATCAATGTTTTTCACTTCAAAGGTGTTTGATTTTAAATAAGTTTTGATCTACCCTTGGTCTGAGGGACCTTACTCACTCCATCACCTAAACTTTTTTTTTTCAGTACAAGTACATATTCTTCTCTCATTTTATGGCCACAAGGCAATTCCAGGTCAGGTGCTTGGGAGTAGTTATCAGAAGTGCTCAGGGGACCATCCAGTGACAGGAATAAAACCCAGACTTCCTGCATGCAGGTGCTCCATTACATTAAGCTGCCTCTTCTATTCCTTTATTATTGATAACGTTTCAAAGAGCTATAACCTATCAGTATTTGAAGTGTATAAGCATTTGTTGTCTCACAGTTAGAATTTTTTTAGGTTCTCATTCCTGAAATGGAATAGAGTTCTGTCATTATTTTTCCATCCCTTACATCAAATTAAATATTTAGGACTTACAACAGTGAATTCTACATATCAAATGTTTGGTGAACGTTTGAAAAATTGACTTGTACAAAGGGTTATAGAAGTATAAACAATTACCCTGCTTCATACACTTAATAATAAGTAAATCTTCATTCCTGAAGAGAGCATACTTTGATCAATCTTTGGCCATAATGCACGTAGAATAAAGATAATTAAGATCCACTTCATTCTAAAGTGAACTAAGTAGTTCATGTTATGTGACCTCAATACTTGTTCTCTATGATTAAACATTCCGGTGAATATTTCAAGGTGATATGTCTTGATGCTGCAGTGTCTTAGCCCATATTGCATCTATGTTTTAAAGTGATACATGCCTATGTATGTTTATGTTTTGTTTAACTTCACTTGAATATCACATATGATAACACTCAAACATTTGGTTCCATGTGCTATATTTGCATAGTTCTCTTTTGAAAACGGAGCTCTTAATGCATTTTAATAGCTTTATAATTTTTTGACAAATAAACACCCTGTTACATTCTGATGGTGGACCTGGTATTGTTTGGCTGAAAACAACATAAGCAAATATACATAAACATACATAAACAAACATGCATATGAGTGAAAATATACCGATACCATTTTTGATAATGATCCCTGTTTTAATAGTTATTGTCATCAATTTCTACAAGTCACCAGAAGCGAGGGCTATGTTTGCAATAGTTTGTATAGTACCTATTTGTATCATCACTTGTATCACCTGTTGTCCCATTGCTCATCAATTTGCTCAACCGGCGCCAGTAACGTTTCCATTCATCCCTGTCTCATGCTAGTGAAACCCGATGGCATCTGCTAACTCCAGGAATATGAAGAGCATACAAAATAATTTTTCATGTACTCATTGATTTTTTTCCATGTAAAAATCTATATTATTAGCGGGCCAAGAACAAGTATTAATGACCTTGATAAAATAACAGGACAACTCTTTCTGGGTACTCTGTAAATGAAAGATAATATGATAAGGCCTATGTCCTTGGGGTATTCTCATGGACAGACAGTTGAAACGCCACCACATACTCAACATATAGACCCCTGTGAAAATGCTCTGATAGTATAGAAAAAGACATAGTTTATTGTTATCCCAGAGAGATCAAAGAGGCGAGTAAATTATTCTATCATGAAATTATACACATTTTTGAGTAAGACTAGTTAGAGAATCATTCACAATAAAATATATATGAAATAGAGGTGTGGGGGAAGAGAAGGAGAAAGAGAGACTGTCATATGATGAAGGCCTGCACATACTTTTGTGATGTGACTAATTATATTAATTAGAGTGTCAGTAGTTGAAAGACCCAATACCTTACAAAACAATCCCTGTGTAGTTGCTTGCAACTATTTGGAGAAAATATGTTTTTTTAAACTTTTATAAAGTATACCCCTTGACAGCGGACTGGAGCGATAGTATAGTGGTAGGGTGTTTGCCTTGCATGTGGCTGACCTAGGTTCGATTCCTCCATCCCTCTTGGAGAGCCTGGCAAGCTACCGAGAGTATCCCATCCACACGGCAGAGCCTGGCAAGCTCCCCGTGGCATATTTGATATGCCAAAAAAAAAAGTAACAAGTCTCGCAATGGAGACGTTGCTGGTGCCTGCTCAAGCAAATCGGTGAACAACAGGATGACAGTGCTATAGTGCTATGCCCCTTAATAAAGTATTAGAGACTTAATGTCAATTACTTATGACAATATGAAGTGCTCAACACTTAAAAAATTTCTACTATGTGGAGCAAAAGCAGTACTAAACTATTCCAAGTATTTGGTTTAATGAAACATCGTTGCTAATGTAGAAATTACGTGACCACAAATGCTGTGCTAACAAAATCATTTCTGATGTTACAAAGCTGTTTTGGACTTGATGGGGGAAAATAGCTGCAATAGGCTAGGTTAAGAGAAAGTTAAGAGCAAACAGAATGGGCGGAAGGGTTAGGTCACTGCATATGGTCCCCTGAGTACCACCAGATTTGTGAAGCACAAAGCGAGGATGGGTGTGGCCCCCAAACAAGCAAAATAACTAGCAGAATTAAAAGTCATAACTTAGTGGGCTGGAGTGATAGTGAAGCAGTTAGGGTGTTTGCCTTGCACGCAATTGACCTGGGTTTGATTCTCAGCATCCCATATATTCCCCTGAGCACTGCCAGGAGTAATTCTTGAGTGAAGAGCCAGGAGTAACACCTGAGCATCACCGGATGTGACCCAAAGAGAAGGAAAGGTCATAATTAGTCATAAAAAGTCATAAATTAGTGAAAGAGGCAACTTAAAAATTATGAAGTGGAATTGTTTCGATTTTTAAATAACAAAATAATAGTAGTTATATGATGCGGAATTGTTAGTCATGGGATCACTATTCCATATATTTTCATCTTTCTCTACCAACTGCGATCAGTGCTTTTACTGTTTCAGTTTGGTGAGCTTAATTAAATGGCCTATTGCTAAAACACACATTTTAAATTTAAGAGATGTATTTTTCCACAGTGAATTTTCTTGAAATGACGTTCTGTGGATAAAGTTTAAGTATTAAAATCTACAGCTTCAAATATTGTCATTTGTTTTCTCTTAACAAAGAGATGCAAATAGTCGACTAGGGAAGAAGCAGCTATGAGGCAGGTATCAGATAAGAGAAGGAAAAAAACCTTCTACCTTGAATAGCTAGAGAAGCAAAAGGAGGACATCACAGTTCCTTTGCATCTAGCATCCACCTTTGTGGTCAGTTCAGTGACCTGTCAGTTGACCATAGTGTGGCAGTGACTCTGCCACACATTTGGCTGACTTCATTCATGCATTTGACTTTTAACGAGAGACCCCATTCACGTATCCAGCAACGGACTGACAGTCAGCCAGACAGTGGGGCAACTAGATCAAGACTCTAATCCTTCAGTAAACTGGTCCAGATTCTTGCACACAGCAGTGTTCGCAGAGTTCCCTGAGCAGTAAGAGCAGTCAGGATATTAGAATACACTCACGGTGATTCATTAATACAAAAGTAAAAAACAGAACAAAACAAAAAATAATTTCAACTAACGTGTTGAATATTAACTAGGGTATAAATACATAATGTAAATATATTACAAGAAAATTTCATATATGAAGAGGGGAGAAACATAGAAACTAACCTAAATAACCCTGAAAATGTGTTTTCTCAAAATATGAGCTTAGATAAAATATATAGATTTAGATGTAAAGATATATGGAGAGAAAAATATATTTCTTACATATGAGAAATATATAAAATGGCACATATTTTTGTATACATATGCATTTATCATGCAGTAATATTTAGTAATTGTGAATAAATATCCTGGTGTTAAAGGAATGATTGTTCTATTTTTCTGAGAGAGGGACAGGACAAATTAGGGAAATATTAGAATGGATACCATGTGAATTGAATCATATAAACACAAAAATGCAAACATGTATGTACTGTTTTTAACTGATATATGGATCATCAACATCATAATCATCCTGTCATCCTGTTGATCGTCAATTTTCTTTTTTTTTTTTCTTTTTTTTGGGTCACACCTGGTGATGCACAGGGGTTACTCCTGGCTCTGCACTCAGGAATTACTCCTGGCGGTGCTCAGGGGACCATATGGGATGCTGGGATTTGAACCTGGGTCGACGGCGTGCAAGGCAAACGCCCTACCCGCTGTGCTATCGCTCCAGCCCAGTCGTCAATTTTCTTGAGAATTCTCAGTAACATCTCCATTCGTCCTAGCCCTGAGATTTTAGAAACCTCTCTTTACTCGTCCTTTCCATCATGCCATACTGTAGGCTCTTTCAGGGTCAGGGGAATGAGACCCATCATTGTCACTGGTTTTAGCATATGAATTCACCATGGGGAGCTTGCCAGGCTCTCCCTTGCAGGCAGCTTCCTCAGCTACCTGAGAGTTTCCTCACTAATACAGACCATAAATATCTCCAAATAGAAAACTATACAATTTCCTACCAGACAGAAAATCCAGCAAGGCTGTGGGGAATTATTTTGGGGGGGGCACATGTCACGGCCTCCTGACAAAGGGCATTCCTGAGAGAACATCAGACCTTTCCCTCTGTCATGAGGCCCAAAAGACCAAGGTAGTGTCGTAGTGAAGCCACAGCTTTGGTTTCCTGAATTTGAATCCCAGTTTTCCCTGCCATGTTGCTTGGAACAAGTTACTTTGGCCTCTCCAGGGCTGCATTTACTCATTCGTATAATGACTGGAAAATGCAGGCTACCATCTTGAAAGAGATTATTTATAGAAAATTATTCCAGAATTACTCTGGGGAGAAAGGGTTGCTATCTTGGGAGTAATTATTTTATTCAGAGGCATTTCCAGAGCGGCATCAGGACACCATTTTGGAAGAGATTATTAGGAGAAAGTTCCAGAAGTACTATGTGAGCAACTGGAATGCCATTGATAATCAGACATGATTTTAGAATCTCTGTAGATAGAAGGGGCTTAGAGGCAGCCGTTTTGGCAGAGATTTCTTAGAGATGGTTCTAGAATTTCTTAGAGATGGTTCCAGAATTGCTATATGGAAAGAGGGACATAGAATTGGCCATTTTGGAAGGCATTATTCACAGAAAACTTCCAATATTACTGTACTGGTAGAAGGACACACTGGCAGCCATGTAGGAAGAGATTGAGAGAACCGAATGATTTATTCAGGTAAGAGGGGCATCCAGGTTACCCGTTTGAGGTTCTGTTATTGCTCTTGAATAATAGGATACAAACATCTCTTTGAAAAAGATTCCAGAATTGCTATTTAGGAGGAAGGGGCATATAGGCAGCCATCTTGGTAAAGATTTTTCAGAGATGGCTCCAGAATTACTACCCACGAGAGAGGGCTAATACAGAATTTCACCTTGGAAGAAATTATTCAGCGGGATTTTTAGAATTCTTATGTAGGTGGCTATCTTAGAAGAGATTATTCGGGGGTGGTCCTCAAGAGTCATCCAGGTGCCATATCAGTAGAGGTTATTCAGCCATTTTTGGAGAGACTACTCAGGGAAGATTCTAGAAGGACATACATGTGACCATCTTGGAAGAATTTTTTCAGGAATAATTTCTTTATTACTATGATGGATAAATAAGAGTACAGGTGGCCATTTTGGAAGAAATGATTTAGACATGGTTCCATTCTTACAATGTTGAAGAATGTAGAAATTGTTTTTGGAAATTAATATGCAGAAAATTCCAGAACTGCTATGCGGGAAGAAGAGGCCTGTGGGCAGCCACTTGCGGAGAGGAAGTTGTGGAATTGTTAGGCTGGAGGGAGGGCATACAGCAGCCAGTCTGGAAGAGCATTCAAGAAAGATACCATAATTACTCTATAGGATGGGAAGGGTTTGCTTGCAGCCATTTTAAAAGTCTATCTAGAAAATTCTAGAAATAGAACTTTATCAGAGGGAAGGACCTACAGGCAGCCATTTTGGGAGAGAATATCCTGAGAATATTCCAGAATTACTCTGTGGGAGGAAGTGGCATGCCATCAGCCATTTTGGAAGGGTACTTTGGAGAAAGTTCTGGAATTTCTGCATTGGAGGGAAGAGCATCTAGGTGGTCATTTGGCAAGAATCAGAGAAAGATCCATTATTACCACTGTAGCAAGGAGGGGCTCATAAGTGTCATCTGGCTCCGATCACTATGAGGCTCCAAAAGGGCAGAGAAGTCGTCACCACAGAGGAGATTACTCAGAGAAGGTGCCGGAGACTTGCAAGGGGGACCTGCAGGCAGCCGTCTGTAATGGCTTTATCTGGTGGGCTTTGTGGGTGGCTGGCCTTGCCTTTCTCCTATCAATAGTACCAGGCATTAGTTACGCTTGTTCCTGACCTGGCTCTCTGTGTTTGCTCAGAAGCCCCTCAGATGTCTGCTAATTTGGGGTGTTAGTGGGGTTTCTTCCACAAGTGAATATGCATACCAAGGTCATTGCTGTTATTGTATTATGTTTGGGGGCCACACCCAGTGGGTGCTCAGGACTTTCTCCTGGCTAGACTTGGGGGATCGTGAGGGGTGCCAGGGTTCACACCTGGGGCAGATGTGCCAGACAAGTGCTCTGCTCACCGTACTATCTCTCAGGCCGAGGTCATTGTTTGAAACATGCGCTGTTAGAAACGTTTTAAGATCGCTAGTGGAGAAAGGGTCTCCCAGTTTGCTCTGCCCTCCCGAGCCTGGTTTTGTTCACATCTGGTGACCTCTGCAAGATTGGCAGGGGGGCTCACTTGAATGGAATTCACCTGGGAAGTAGAATATGAAGTGGATATATGGCAGAGAAAAACAATTTCTAATGCTGGAGCAATGGCACAGCGGGTAGGGCGTTTGCCTTGCACACGACCGACCCGGGTTGGATTCCTCCGCCCCTCTCGGAGAGCCTGGCAAGCTACCGAGAGTATCTCGCCCGCTATGGTAGAACCTGGCAAGCTACCCATGTGTATTCCGTATGCCAAAAACAGTGACAAGAAGTCTCACAACTCCACTGTGAGATGTTAATAGTGTCCGCACGAGCAAATCGATGAACAACGGGACAACTGTGCTACTGTGTATTTATGGATGCATGTTTATAGATACTACATTTTTGGTGGGGGAGGGTTTTCGAGTCATACCTGGCTGCTTTTCGGAGCTTATTCCTTACTCTGTCTGTGTACAGGGATAACTCTGGAAACCATATACAGTGGTGGAGGCCAAACCTAGCTTGGCCACATGGTAAGGCAAGCAACTGACCTCTTGTGATATCTCTCACAAGCATCTAGTTTTTCATAGCCTTTTCATAGCCTTTTTCTCTTGCAGAACAGAGAAATGGTGGCACTTCAAAAACATAGACTGGGACTAAGTCATGGCATTCTTTAATAAAGCAGGAATTCCTTTAAGAGAATGTGGAGGATGGTTTGTGTGAGGAAAGCTCAGGTTGAACTTAAGCCTCTATCTTCTTTCACTGATAGAAAATAAAATGTTTTTTTAAAATGATGTATGTTGATATGACAGAGAAATCAGCGACAGAGTTCCAAATAAGATGGTTTGGGGGAAAAAACAGTTTGATAGATTGATTCTATTGGACTGTGAACAGAAAATAATGACCTAAGTATCAATAGTGATAAAAATAAATGATTGAATCATTGAATACATATTTGATTAAATAAATCAATGGTTTGAGGAGGAGTGAAAAAATCTACAATAAAAATAAACCAAGATAGAGTAATCTATAATTTTAAGTATGTCTGCACCTTCCCTGTCCTCTGTGAAAATAGACTTGGGAGTGGAGAACACGATGAAAGTAATTATCTTTTTTTCATGTCTGAATTGTGATGTGCAAAATTTCATTCCAACCTTGGAGTGACTGGGGTTTAAACAGGCACTAGAAAATAGTCATAGCTCAAACATGAGAGATATTCCAGAGATATTTGACAAAAAGCTTGCCTTTGACAGAGCTAGAATTTCCTTCATCTCGTTTTCTTTTCCTTCTCTTTTCTTCACTAGGGATGATTTTATTGATAATACTTAAACTCAGCAAGATAATGAATTCTTCTATCTTTCAGAAAATATGACAGTTCTTAAGACCCATGTTAGAGGATTACTTGATTGAGAATAAATATATATATATTTTTTTGCCTTTTGGGTCACACCTGGCAATGCACAAGGGTTACCTCCTGGCTTTGCTCTCAGGAGTTACTCCAGGCAGTGCTCAGGGGACCATATGGGATGCTGGGAATCGAACCCGGGTCGGCCGCATGCAAGGCAAACGCCCTACCTGCTGTGCTATTGTTCCAGCCCCAAGAATAAATAATTTAAACATTTTTTTTTCTTGCATGTATTGTCCTTTGAATTGGAGGAAGGGAAAAGACTGGAGCAATAATACAGCATGTAGGGCGTTTGCCTTGCATGAGGTCAACCTGGGTTTGATTCCTCCATCCCTCTCAGAGACCCTGACAAGCTACTGAGAGTATCCCACCCACACAACAGAGCCTGACAAGCTCCTCATGGCGTATTCAATATGCCAAAAAAGTAGTTACAAGTCTCACAATGGAGACATTACTGGTGCCAGCTCAAGCAAATCGATGAACAGTGGAAAGACAGTGCTACAGAGGTATATGCATTGTCCTTTGAATTAGCAAATCCAAACCATGTCCAGCGCTCAGTGTCTTATCCTGGCTCTGTGCTATACCTTGGTGCTAGGCAGTGCTGCGAATCCAACTCGAGTCAGCAAATGCCTTGACCTCTGTAATATCTTTCATGTCCTATATATTCTGCTTGATTTTAGAAAATCCCAGGGGGAAAGAGAACTGTTAAAAGCTCAGTGTGTGGTTTTCATTTCTACAAATGTTCCTCTTTATATCTAAGTTCATTTTAAATGGGCTACATGATCTGTATCAGTATGGTTCTTGCAATATCTTAAAGAGGGCTGAAACTTTTTATTGTAACTTTTTGAAACTGTATGTCTGCCTTTGAGGATATGGCATTTGAAGGATATGGCATTATATATATTATATATATATGCATATGCTTATTATTGCTTGGTCTATTTTTATTGGTTCACAGAATACATAGGGTCTCACAAAACCAAGTAATTCTAGTAATTTGAAATATAGTAACAATGAATTAATGTATGGCTGACACCACTGATGCCAAAGAGTTCACTGGGATGACAAAAAGTTTTGGTAGTAATATGGAATTTTGAAAATAAAATTTTCCTAATTTTTAAAGAAAGCTGGATAATAACTATTACTATCATTTCATTATTATTATTTACTCTGCCTTAAAGGATCATAGAGCAAACCATATGTTTCTAATGGTATTTCTTTTTATTTGGTTTAATTGTCATAAGAGTGCTGAATACTGCAGGGAGTCTGTAAAAGTGGCATGTACAGTAGACAGTTGTTGCTTGAAAATCACTCATCTATGCAAAATAGCAGGTACTATAAAAAGTATCTTAGAATGCAGTAAAAGGGAAAGGGCAGTTTCTCATGACGCTTTTGATGTAGGCCCAAACCGAGGCTATATATAAGATTGACAATTGGAAATATGAATGATTTGTTTGTTTTTTCTCTCTGTTGATATTTACCACTGCTACCAAAGTAATATCTTCAACCTTAGTTGGACTCTACCATTGCTCAGCTCCAAAGACTTGCCAGTCAAGTCCAAAGAAATATCTAATTATGATGCAGGATAGCTGATAATGACTCCTTGTTTCTGCTCAAACACTTATGCTGAATCCTAGTCTTGTGTATGATGGTATTTGGAAGTGAGAAGTTCAGTGGAGATAAGGGAGTGATTGGTTTCTTAGAGTGGACCCTACATGAATGGGATTAATTCCCTCATAAAACAGATTCAAGACAGTGTTGCCCATGTGGAAATATCCACCACTAATGTGCTGAAACAGTTCAAGGGTGAATAGAGGCCCTGGGTGCTATGAGGGGGTGCTTTCTTTTTGGTCCCTTGGTAAAGAGAGATTTCCAGGAAGGAAGTAATTTTTATCCCCCCAGAAGGGGATGATAGGCCAAATAAGTTAGACAACCTCTGTTCTAGAGAGCCCCCTGATTTCCTTCATTTCCTTCACCATTTAAGGACAGACAGGAAACACAGCAGCTGCCTTTGAAACAAGAAAGCGGGCCCTCACCAGACACGACTCGGGCTTCCTAGCTTCAGAGCTGTAAGAAAGATATTTCTGTTCTTTAATTAAGCTATCCAATTTATGGCATCCTATTAAAGCAAACCAATCAGGCAAAGACATGAGCTATTTGGACTTTCTTTTGAGCTACATATTTCTTATCTGTAAAATGGAGAGTAGTGAAACAATGTCATAATACAATACTATAGTAATTAGAGGAAATGTATGATGAGAAGGCACTTAATAAAACATACGCTATTATTTCATCATAAAAGGATAATGCCGAAGTCTTAACCAAAGCTTATAAAAAGATAAAAAAGAAAAACAAACCCTAACTCATCGGTGAATGCATTAGCTTCCAAAATATAGTAACAAGGTTAGATAGTCACTCATAACTGTTGAACTAAAATAGATTTTAAAATATTTAATAATTGATTATTTTAACTATTTCATTCAATATTTATTCATTCACAAAACCATTCTCTATATATTGCATTAATTTCTCAGAACTTGAGCATAACTATAGTGATTCTAGTCTTCAAAAGAAATAGTTTTATAGATGGACATTTATCAACACCTTTCTATATGTTTACTGGTCATTTCGGGGAATCAGATATACAAGATGAAATTTGTATTTTTATGGGCTGACCATGCTGGAAATTTATGTAATTATTTATTTCCAAATGTATTTATTTTTAAAAATAGACTTTTTCAATAATGAAAATAATAGTTATATCTAGTTTATACTTCCTCTCATTTAAATTACTTAAGAGCATTAGTGGTTTTTGTGTTGGTGTAAGTGGCAGTAGCAATAGGGGTAACAAATTAAATTTAGTATGAAAAGCAGAAACTGAAGAAAAAAGAAATGAAGGAAGGAAGAAAATTTGAAAGAAGAAAGTAAATATTGTTGTGTATAAAGAACCTTTCTTTTAACATTTTTAACATTGTATAAGAGGATGCCTTTATTGTTGTCATCCAAGGACTTTATGGGTTTTGTGCCCACAACAGGTATCAACGTCAAATACGTGATTTTATTTTTATGATAAAGTGCAGTATCATGGTCCTTCTTGCAGTGCTGTCTCAGTCAGAAGTCTAAAGAGATATATACTCAGACAGAAATAGTCTTCAAATCCATCCAGAATGAGTCTTTTTTAAAAGAGGCAGAAAGGGAGAAAGGAAGTAATAACAACAAAAATGGATGGAAAAAGGGTGGAAAAAAATTTTAAATAATAGTATGAAAGTTACCCAAGGAAGAGGCAAAAGGAGTTGTGTCTAAGTAAATGATAATAAATAAGTATGTATTTCAACTTTGAACAGGAAAAAACTTAATTTTCCATAAACTCTAGCTATGAGAAGAAAGGTATGCAATTGAACTTGCAGAAAGTCTGAAAATGTACAGTATCTGAGAGAAGTTAGTCACATTTAGCTCCACCAATATTAATGTGCTAGTCAATGTATTTTGCAAAATTAAGATATGTATATATCTGCTATATAAAATATATGAGTACATCATGGCATTTGCTTCTAGGGAAACATGTCTGTCCTGGGCATGTTTAAATGTCTTTATTGTTGTTATTGAGCAGACAAGTTCTTACTGCATTTTAGTTATTAACCCCTTCGATTTTTAATTTTTTTAATTTTATTGAATCACCTTGATATATAGATATAGTTACAAGCTTTCATATTTGGGTTACAATCACACAATGATCAAACACCCATTGCTCCACCAGTGCACATTCCCTACCACCAATATCCCCAGTATATCCTCCCCTTTCCCACCCTCCCACTGCCTCCATGGCAGACAATATTCCCCCCCACTCTCTCTCTACTTTTGGGCATTATGGTTTGCTGTGCAGATACTAAAAGGTTATCATCTTTGGTCCTTTTTCTACTTTCAGCACACATCTCCCATCCTCTGGCACACCAATATCTTTTCCCAGTCAGTAAATCACCTTTTTATTTTTTAAGTTTCCTTCACTACGCAGAAGGCTTTTAGCTGGATATAGTCCCATCTATTTTTGTGTTAGCTTTTGTTGTGAATGGGGGAATGGAATGAAGGACGTAAAAAATTATTCATAGTGGCTGAAGACATAGCTCCCTGGTCTCGAACGCATGATGTATGTGCAGATTTAATCTTGAGCACCACATAGTCCCTCAAACAGAGCCAGGAGTGACTCCCAAGCACCAAGCCAGGAGCAGCCTCTGAACAACGCCATTGTGGCCCCAAAACAAAATAAAAATAAAACAAAGCAAGATACATCTTGTTTTTTAAGACAACACAATGGATATAATTTGCAATTATGCTAAGCCGAGTAAGTCATAGGAGAATGGATAGTTTTACACACTAAATTAATAAAACAAATGAATGATAAAGAAGAGATACAACAGCAAGAGTACTTAGACTTTGCCAAAAATAGTGGTTATCAGAAGGAGGCAATAGTAGGTCTTAGTTTAATAGTTCCTAAGAGTACTAGAACCTTGGTGTAGGTGTGATGTGGTCTATATATTTATCAAAGTACTAAGCAATGGCATAACTGAAATATGGAATTCACTGAATAAATGGAAACAACAAAAATTTTTAAAAAATAATATGGGGCCAGGGATATGGCTCAGTGGATCAGAGGCCTGGAATGATTTGATCTTTATCCAAAAGATCAGTTGGACTAATCTGATAACCTTGGAGAAATGCTTTGTTACATCATTTTACAGGAGCAGGACAGGCCTTTTATACTGTGTGCATAGCAGAGAAGAGCCATTTGACCATTTGAACCAACTAACAGCTGCCCTTGCCTCTTTGCAAGAATCATTATTGCACATCGCTGCTAGAGAGTCTATACTAAAGGCACTGTATATTTACTAACGAAATTATGAAAGGACCGCATGGCTGCTGGCTCTCTCTCTCCACCACCTGCATTCGGTACTCTCTGGCTGCTCCCCCCACCCCAGGGAAGTCGATGGCGATGGGCAGATGGAGGAAGGAACGAGGGCCAGGCTGGTTAGTCTCAATTGCCGTTCGTTCCAGTCTCATCTCCCTTCTCTCATTCTCCAGCTTCTTCCTCCCCCATGCTACTTTCACTCTCCTTCTTCATACCACTTCAGTCTCCTTCTGGCTCCCTCAGCCCATTCTTACAGTCTAGTTAAATCCCAAATCATCAGTGGTTGGGACTTATATGTAGGTGTGGTCATACAATCAACAGATGTAAAGTTCTTCCCTTAGGGGAGTCTTCTTTCAGGTCATTCCCCAGGATGACCTACCCAAGAGTGGAATCTCATGGGACTGTTTCTCCTCTCCTTATCTAACAAATATATAAGCATTCATAATATTAACTATTTTGTATGGGCACAGTAAGAGATACATTAAGCTTATAGAATTGCTCTCATGGGGCCATCTCGATCTCAGACCACAGTGATCAGGCCAGATTGCTATCCCTAGTAATCTCATTGTTACTTTTTGGATCATGGCAGCATTTGTCCATGACCAAGCTCTCAGCTTATAGTTGAGTATTGTGGCACTTTGGCCTGCCCCATTTCGATGCCAAGGTAGCTCACAGCTTGCCCTGGGTCCATTCAGTCCCTTGTAGGGACCCTGCTTTTGGGGTGCTAGGGACTAAGGGTAACTGAGGATTAAGTTGAGAAAGCAGATGCCCGGGAGTGAAAATTATTTGTAGTCAATTAACTCCCAAGTTACAAAAGCATAATATTAACTGCTTCCTTTGTCCATACAAAAAAGGACATTGCTTTCAAGTAAACTATTCAAAAATTATAAGGAGAGGAGAAAGGTAATATTTACTTATTACAAGTCCAGTGTCCTTAAAAGGATCTGACCTTACAAGTTAACAGAATCTGATTAGGGGGGAAAGATGATTACCTGGTTGGGGAGGAGAGCACAGGGAAGTTTCAAAGAAACACAGAGGAATGGGAGTGAATCAGGAGCACTGTGATGGGTGTAACCCAATAAACCTAAGCTCCCTGTGGCAAGGGAGAAAGGACAAACTAATGTTATCCTAGAAGGTACGTTTAGCTTTGCTTATATTTTTACATGCTTTCTCGTAACTGAAAATATGGTACTTTCAAGTATCACTGTGACGTTCTTAGGAAATAATTTTAAAAATCTTGTTTCATGTGACTTTTTAGTCATTATCCTCTTCCCCTTTGGTATCATGGTATTTGGGGCATGTGCATAGTTGGTGGCTGTGCTTGCACTCGTGTGCTCACAGAATTACATATCTTAGTTTTGTTTGTGCACATTTCTTAGAGATTTAAATGTTGTTGTATCACTGGGTCATCGAAAAGACAGGGGTGCCCTGATCACATTCAGGTGACTACTTTGCCAGTGCGCTAGCTGTGGATGCCACTAGCTTCATTTTCTGAGTTCTAGCTGTCAGGGGAAGGAGTAGAGAGCACTTACCTTGCGAGTGGTTGAGTCATGGTCCATCTCTGCCATCCCATAAGATCTCCGGAGCCTGCCAGGAGTGCTCCCTGAGAGCAGAGACAGGAATAAGCCCTGAGCACTACCAGTGTGGTCCAAAAATAGAAAGCAGCATTGGAGCTGTATTTTTGCAGGAAGGTATTTGTAGGTCAAATTAATCACACACACAAAAACAAAATAAAGAAAGAAACACACAATAATGACAATGAAAAAGATGTCCTGAAAGATTAAGAAAAGAATTAGTTTCAACGTATTAAATATTGAAGGAATGAACACTGATATTAAAATGCTCTGGAAAGAATGAAATGAACATATTCAGCCTCATAACTTCAGAATATATCTAAGTTTGTATAAAATTAGGAGTTAATACAGAATTCCTATACACCACACCACATTACTAATTGGGCTGGAGCGATAGCACAGCGGGTAGGGCGTTTGTCTTGCACTTGGCCAACCCGGGTTTGATTTCGCCTCCCCTCTCGGAGAGCCCAGCAAGCTACCGAGAATATATCGCCCACATGGCAGAGCCTGGCAAGCAACCTGTGGCGTATTCGATATGCCAAAAACAGTAACAAGTATCACAATGGAGACATTACTGGTGTCCACTCAAGCAAATCGACAAGCAGTGGGATGACAGTGACAGTGACACATTACTAATTGGCCCACTACTAAAATATCAGGAGGTACAATTAATAAATGCATATTAATATGAGCCCCTATGTTATTTAGATCTCCTCAGTTTTTTATTTTACTGAGTCTCTAAACTCAATGTAATCATGTCTCTTATTGGGTGGGAGTAGACTCAGACATTCTTGGGAGTCAATCCTCATGGTGCTAGGAAGAACATGTGGTATGGGAATTAGCCGAGGTCTAATGCTTGCAAAGCATGTACTCAGCCCTTTGAACTGTACCTGGCTGTATTTGTTCTGTCTTAATAGGCTATTTTTGATGCTAACATTTTCTTATACCTCCCTTGTTGTCTAAACAAGTTTATTTTGGGGAAAAGCTCCTCTGGGGTTTTGTGATATTTATCTGATGATGTCAATGGAACTCTTTCTTTGGGAGGAAGGTGGCAGTGGTAACATGCCATTTTCATTGCATGGCATCCAAGATAAATACATATATATACACGCACAAAATTTAGTTTAAACTTATATATGTGAATATATCCTAATATTTATCTACATTTATCTATATATATATAGATATACTGTTCTGTAATTTCTTCCTCTTGAAGTTGCCCATCTGACTGATGTAGTGTTTGTGAGGTTTCTCCCATTTTTTAAAAGAGAGAGGTCCTCCATCGCAATGTGTAGGGTTCCCAGTCATACTCTGCCAACCATTCCAAACAGTTCAATGTTTGGCTTATTGGTGTGGCTGCACTGGGGGGCGACCAAAGAAATCTCACTAGTAGGATTGTGTTGGAGTTCAGGCCCTGGCTTTTGAAAGACATGCGCCCCTGAGATATCTTCCTGGAGATATTTCATTTTTAAACTATTCCTTCTCTTCTCTTCCTTTATTTACATATAGCACTAAGAATAAGTTTATGCAGACTTGAGGAATGGACGTTTATCTCTTCCTCCTTGATGCTGGGCAGAATTATATAGTATATAATTTAATACTATATTTAATACTATTTTGCATAAGTAGCCTATGAACTCACACCTACTCTCACATTTTTTTGGATCTGTTTATATCTGTATAGGCTCATGGAAAGATTTATATTAGGGGTTACAATCCAGTTCTACATTGTCTATACTATTGTTAAAATTTCTCTCGCCTCAGACAGTTGAAACTCAGTTGACTTCTGTTATTTTGTTTTGCTTTGTTTTTGATTCCTGTTTTGGATGTATCCATTAAAGTTTCCGTTGTTTTATTTTTAGAATACCAACTAATTTAATAAGCACTACTATACACTGTTCAGGCCCAATTTCTATAGTGTCATTTCTCCAAATGATACTTTGTTCCTCATTTTGGAGAATAATATAAAAAAAATGAAGTTTTGAGTGCTAGATATGTTCTTGCTATTGAAATGATATATATTCAAGATTTTCTCCTAAGAGAGCAAAAAAATGTGTGCTTATACTAGTCCTCATATATACACATATTTATACATAATTATGTACCCAACTGTTCTATATTAACTTAAATATGATTCCATACTGATGTATATAATTTCATTCATTACCATAAGGATTATTTAGATATTCTTCCTTGATTATCTGTCACCTGTCACTCCAAAAGTGAGAAACTCTTCCACCATCTGCCATTCATTATTCATTTGTTCAGTTTCAGTGTACATGCATAATGATCTCATAATTTTAATTTGTAAAGATAAGAATAATTCCATCAATAAGATTATAGTGCTTCATACATTTCATTTTATCTTTAATCTTGCAGATTTAAATTTTTTCCTGTAGGTACTTAGGTTACCATTTTGTTGGTCTTTAATCCGTTCTGAAATCTCCTAAACATAAACATCAATATTTATTAAATAATCATCATTAACATTCACATTTTTTCTGAAATTTCTCACAAGTTTTGATATGCATGTAGTGCCATGTATCTATCATTACAGCTTGATACACGTAGATTTACTACTCCCTAAATTCCTGTTTTATAAATCCTCAATATCTCATACCAATCATAGATGCTGATCTGTTTACTCCTTATATACATTTACCTTTTCTAATATGTTATATAATTATATAATATATTAGATAATATAGTATACATTCTTGTAAAACTGTGCTCTTTTGATTATCAATAACATTCTAGAATACAATATGCATCCAGATCACTGTGTGTATCAATCCTATATTTTTTTTGTTTTTTGTTTTTTGCTTTATTTTGGATTACACCCAGTGATACTCAGGGGTTACTCCTGGCTCTGCACTCAGGAATTACTCCTGGAAGTGCTGGGGAGACCATATGGGATGTCAGAGATTGAACTCGGGGCAGCCGTGTGCAAGGCAAATGCCTTACCACTGTACTCTTGCTCTGACCCCCATCCTATTTTTTTTAAATTCCACTATTATTTTTTGTGTACATTACAAATTTTTGTTTTAAGTTTTTTTACCTAGTAAAGAATATCTTGGAACTCAACTGCCACCAGGCTCACAGCTGATCTCCAAACGCTCGGGCCAGGCCTCACCCATGAGTAAATCTATTCCTGGACAACTCATAACTCACATCACCCATACTCCACATATACCACACACATATTATGGGTTTCAAAGTAGGAGGCAACCAATCTTACAGGGAATTTTTAAATATCTATATCTATATATACATATATATGCGTATCTCTCTCTCTCTCTCTCTCTATATATATATATATATATAAACACAAGGTTCAACCTTCAACAACGCATTTGTTATCTCTTATGGAAGGGTTTAATGGCCCCTGGGTGAAATAAAACAATCTTCACACTCATCTAAGGAAACTTTTTTTTTGTAGCATTTTCAGCGGTCTTTCACAACAAACAATACAAATTAAATTATTTGCAAATTAAATTATTTTGCTTCTTCTTTGGGGCAGTGGTTGGGGTTCAGGATGGAAACATCTGATATATGATATTGGGAAGGTGTAATGTTGGTGGGATTGGTGTTTGATTATTAAATGTAAACAAATATTGTGAACTACTTTTATAAAATAAAAACAAAAAATGAAGAAGAGAATATCTTGGTTTGGGGTTTCTAAACTTTTTAAAAGTGAAAAAAGGATATCTTGGTGTTTTTCAGTCTTTAGCAATTATTATTATATTGCTATAATCATTTTCATGCAGGTTTTTGTTCGGATGAAAGTTTTTAAATCAGTTTTCCATTTTTTGTCAATTGATTCATAGTTCAAAAATAACTTAGACAGTTGTCCATTCTTCTCTCTTTCCCAAGTGTTCTAAAATAAAAAATAAATGTGTTTGTGGATTCATGGATAGCACAGCGGGTAGGGCATTTGCCGTGCATGTGGAAAATCCGGGTTCGATTACTCTGTCCCTCTCAGAGAGCCCGGCAAGCTATGGAGAGTATCCCGCCCGCATGGCAGAGTCTGGCAAGCTACCCGTGGCATTTTTGATATGCCAAAAAAAGTAACAACGGGTCTCACAATGGAGACGTTACTGGTGCCAACTCCAGCAAATCGATCAATGGGACAGCAGTGCCGTGCAGTGCTAACATCTTTTGCAAAATTCAGTCTTTTCTGCTACAGGAAGATGAGCTCTTGCACTATCTTAAAGTACTTGAAACCTGAACTTTTTATATTTTTCTAAATCTAAACTTGAAACATAAATCTTAACTTTTACAACTTAAGACACAGGATTCATCTTTTTCAGGTTGCCATTTACTTATAGGGTTCCCATATATTTATAACCTATAATTGAAACAATAAATATCTTTAATCAAAGCCCCAAATACCAGATGTAATTTTTGCTTGCTTTATAATTTTATTATATGGTTTTTTTAAGTTTGAATTCCTGAGTATAGCAAAATATTCTTTTTTAAAATTTTTATTAGAAAATCACTGTGATGTACAGTTACAAACTTATGAACTTTTGTGTTTGCATTTTACTCATACAATGATCATTTACCCATCCCTTCACCAGTGCCCATTCACCTCCACCAATGATCCCAGTATCCCTCTCACCACCCCCACCCCATCCCCCACCACTCCACCCTGCCTCTGTGGCAGGGTATTCCCTTTTGTTCTCTCTCCTTTTGGGTGTTGTAGTTAGCAATAGAGGTATTGAGTGGCCATCATGTAATATTCTTGTAATTAAAATCTTGACTTACTATTTCAAGAGTATTGAGAAAACATTATTTATAGTGCTTCTATAGTTCTTCTATGTTGACATTAATTTTTTGAGAATAAATTATACCTCATTATTAAAAATGTGTAAATTTTATTTCAGAATATTGGGGAACACAGAAAGGAATCACCAATCTTATCAGGATCAGAAAATTATATATTTCTTTCTCCATTGAAATTATATGAAGACTTTGTTACTGATTTTTGACAAAAAAGAAAAATAGCAAATAACTGTACTTAATTCTCATGTCATACCATGTCATACCATAAATAGAATGTCCCAATTTTTTTTAGAAATGGGAATAATTATATTACTAAAGCAAAAACAAGGTATATATGCACATTTTAGTGGATGCGAGAAATTATTAGAATTCTAAAATAATTCCTAATGGCTAATATTCTTAACCATCTAATATTAAAGGGAAAATTAAGTTCTCCCACTCTGGAAGTACTATGAAAATTTTTCCCTAAAAGTTCAGTCTTAGGTTCTTCTTTATCACATTCTTCTCAAGAGTCGAAAAATAACCATGTCTTCACTTGCTATATCTGTCTATATGTGGAGAACTCTAATATTTGTAGCACTCTCTATAGCATTGTCACCCCATTGTTCATCAATTTACTCGAGTGGGCACCAGTAACGTCTCACTGTGAGACTTGTTGTTACTGTTTTTGGCATATCGAATACACCACGGGTAGCTTGCCAGGCTCTGCCTTGCGGGTGGATTCTCTGGGTAGCTTGTTGGGCTCTCCGAGAGGGATGGAGGTATTGAACCTGGATCAGCAGCATGCAAGGCAGATGCCCTACCTGCTGTGCTATGGCTTGCCATGTACTGGCTAAACATAGAGAAAGACTACTTAAATCTTACAACCTCTTTCTTATGTACCACTTCACTTAATCTACATATAAACAAACTTGATTTATATAAGTTTTCAGAAAGACTTGTTTGCATTTACTAGACTGTAAGATAACATAGCCTCAGATAGTTCAGGTTTATTGTGTTACTCCCATCACAGTGCTCCCATTCCTCTGTGTTTATTTGTAGCTTCTTTTTTAGTGTTCTGTTGACTTGTAAATATTGTTTTTCTCTTCTCCTTGAGTCCTTTGCATAGTTTATTCAGAGCAATGTCCTTTTGTATGGACACAGGAAGACTTAGCAAATGCTATGTTTTTGTAACCTGGGAGTCATTTAACTCTACATATTTTCCTCCTGGGCATCTGTTCTCTAGACCTAAGCCTCAGCTGCCCTTACTTCCTAGCACCCCCCAAAGCAGGGTCCTGAGGAGGGACGGGACGGACCCAGGGCATGCAGTGAGTTGTGTGCTACCCTGGCATCGAGATGGGCCTGGCCAAAGTGCCTAGTGCTTAACTATAGGTTAAGAGCCTGGTCATGGACACTCGACTACTTCCTTATTCTAAGACAAAGAGAAAAAAATGGAGGGTTTCAGAAATGTATTTGACAAAATGAGAATATGTTACGGAAAATGAGCTGAGGACGTTGGGGAGGGGGTGTGGGAAATGCAATGCAGCCAGTTAAAAGGTTACTACTTCAAGTGTGTGGCAGACCTTTGCAGGGCCTTTGCAGGCGCCTAGAGATCCAACAAGTCTGCCTATAATCTATACCTCTGACTGTGAGCTTTGGCTGTGACATCTGAACCTAATTTCAGATGTCAAGCCTGTGACACTCCAATGCCCTTAATCCACATCAGAGATATAATATTTTGTAAATCCATTTGATCTCCAAAATTGAGATCTCTTAATGTGTTTCAAGAGACACATTTCTTGTCTCAGGGGCTCTGCTTCTTTATTGGAAACATCCTGAATTCCTCGTTCAGAAAAGGAATTGTCTTAGCAAATGTCCCCTGTTCCCCGGAGAAGTGTTTTCTTTGTTGTTTGTTTTTTTAAACAGGTTTTTATTCTGTTGTCTTTGCCTGCTTGACTAATAGCAGATTGCGTTCTCTGGAGCCATGCTAAATATATAAAGGACATCTTATGCTAGACAAACTCTGTTTTTTTTTCTTTTAATAAAATCACTAAATTAGTGGATAAAGAAATAGATAGATGGAAGAAACTATCTTTATTTTAGTAAAACAAAATCTTAGAGGGACTGGAGAGATAGTACACTAGGTAGGGCACTTGCTTTGCATGTGGCCAGAGAGGGTTCCCTTTCCTAAGACCCACATGGTCCCCCAAACACATCCGAAAATAATTTCTGAGTGCAGAGCCAGGAGTAATCCTTGAACATTGCCAGGTAGGCAAAAAAAAAACCTAAATAAATAAACGATCCCCAAAAACAAACCAAAAAAATGTCTTAGCAATTTGCAAGTATACAGAAAGATCTTGCTTGAAATTTTAATTTCAGCAACTCCTTTGCACTTAAAGTCCTAGTGAAGGGTATCTCAAAGAGGCTAAATAAGTCTACCTTCATTTGTTAATTGAGGAGTCTGTGGATAACCAACAGATGTGTTTAACTGTTTTTTTTTTTTCATTGTTTATTGTTTCACTACTCAAAAGCATTTAGAAAGGCAGAAATTGGTTCACTAAGGTTTACAAGACTGGTAGTAATTCTCTACCTCAAAACTTCAGTTATATGTAAGTCTAAGAGGCTGACAAGTGCAAAGTTCATTTAGTTTCTTTTTCATTTAGAGACTATTTTAGTTTCTTTTATATCACTGCATGGCAGGAGCAGGTAAAATAGTGAATTTTGTCTAGAATTGATCTGAGAATCTTGTGTGTCATATCTGATGATCTCATCTAAGTTCAGCACACAGTTAATTACTTAACTGTAGCACTGTAATATCACTGTAGTCCCGTTGTTCATTGATTTGCTCTAGCAGGCATCAGTAATGTCTCCATTGTTAGACTTGTTGTTACTGTTATTCACATATCGAATATGGCACAGATTGTTGGGGGTCTCAGAAGCCAGCCTGAGACCCTGGCCAAATCCCCTGCCCCTAGAAACAGGAGAGGACTTTATTCACAGGACCCCCGGGCCCTGTGCCAGCACTCCACCCAGAAAGACACTCTGGTTGAGGAGATAACGGGATGAGGGACCTGGCAGTCACCACTGTCAGGCCCTGAGAGCGGGAAATATAAATCATTAGCTAACGGCTGTAATGAGTTCGGTGAGGTGTACGTGACAAACATGATAACCAGGTGTGCACAATATGTAGGTTGCCCTGAAGTTCATGTATAAATACTCTGTGTGAGAGCTAATAAGATGAGAGCTGCTTGACCTCCAGCCTTCCCCCCTCTGCATGGTTCATTTTCGGTGGCGGCGGGGAGTTTGCAGTGCTCAGAGGAGCAGGGCAGAGGCTTCTCCCCTTCTCACTCCTCTCCTATAGGGTGTAAGTCTGGCAGCTTGGGGGTTGATACTCCAG
Organism: Sorex araneus; assembly: GCF_027595985.1. Lineage (NCBI taxonomy): Eukaryota > Metazoa > Chordata > Mammalia > Eulipotyphla > Soricidae > Sorex > Sorex araneus. The sequence continues at coordinate 17,206,338 of NC_073309.1, forward strand.
TTTGCTGAAGTCAACTGGCCAGGACCCTGACAACGGGTAGCTTGCCAGGCTCTGCCATGTGGGGAGGATACTCTTGGTAGCTTGCTGAGCTCTCTGAGAGGGATGGAGGAATCGAACCTGGATCTGCCACGTGTAAGGCAAACGCCCTACACACTGTGCTATCGCTGCAGCTCATTACTCTTAAATTACTTAACTATGTGTTCAAATTGTGTAGGCCTCACAAGATGAAATCACTGTTGCTTTTGTTTATAGTTGCATTCTTTAGTTTCTGAGTCAAGAGGCAGCCTGATATTAAGACCAAAGCTTTGAGTACTGGTTTGCCTCTTAGAAATTGAGTGAATATGAAATATTTCTATAACCATTCTCGATTTATGTTGCTGTAACAGTAACATAATGGTGGAAGAGAATTCCTTCCCTCAGTAAGTCTCAGACATACAGGATATATACTGATTAAATGGTAAGAATTCACAGAAGTGAACATGCAGATAGCTAGAGGAGCAAAGGGCCTAATGAAGAGTGTATAAATATTGCAATATTGCAATGAACTTATATTGCAATGAACTTACTTGTTCAAAGTAAGTATTCGATTACAGATGGTGGGCTTGGTGGTTCTCATGATATTGATAAATTTTCATTAGCTTTCTTGCTAGAGTTCTGATGTCCTTTATAACAGCTGGAATTGATCCCTTTTCCTCTAACATTAGGACTTAGCTTCAATATACACATTGTATCCTTGGACCTAATTCTGACTGGCACTGACTCTGTGTTGAACCTATTTGATTAGACACACATGAATTCCACACAATGACCATTTCTATTATGATCCCACACATCTGCATTTTAAAATTCCCACTATCATTCAAAACATTGTATTTGGTTGGTTGGCTAGCTTTGTTGCTGTTGTTTGGGGCCAAACCTTATGATGTTCAGGGTTGACTCCTGGCTCTGCACTCAGGAATCACTCTTGGTAGTGTTCAGGGAACCATATGGGGTGCCCTACCTGCTGTACTGTCGCTCCAGCCCCACAAAACTATTTTTAAAGTTATTTCTTCACCATAATTTACATAGAAGCTTGTAGTAAAGTTTCAGGGATTCATTGCCATAATTCTTATACCTTTCCTTTAACTATTGATCTATACTGGTGATGATTCAAGCAACTTTGTAGTAACATTTCCTTACAAATAAAACCGCAATCAGAGGTACAAAATACTTGTCTATCTATGTCATTAACTGAATGAAATAATTGGTCAACTTTCTAATCTTCAATATGTAGATTTAATTCATGACACTGATATTTAAAAGGAACTAAAAAATACAAAATGTAAGTATTTCCATTCCTTAAAAAATCCTGTAGACTATATCCTGCCTCAAAAATAGTATTGTCATGAGGATTAATTTAAATTTCTTCGAAATCCCAAATGGACTGTAGAAGATTAAGGCTAAGAGGTCCACTTATGGAATAAAGAAAGAGAAACCTCAGTTTCTTGTTATAATTTTTATGAGATCTAAGTATGGCTGTTTGTGGCTATGGCGAGATTTTTATTCACATCATGAGTAGTTTCACTGTGGCATGTTAATGACCAAAGACGAAATCAGATAATTCTAAGCCAAATATAGTAGGCTAACTATGTTTAATACCTGAAATTTGAAACTTGTTATTGTAAGTTGTTATCAAACTTATGATCAATCTTATTTCTATTTCTAATATACAAAATCCATATGTGCAGAATTAAAAATGAATTGAAAACATATCGGGGAGGTAGCTCAAAGTGGTGGAGCACATGCTAACATGTGAAGGCTTTGAAACATAGCACCATAGTAACACCAAGTGTGGCACCAGTGGCTCATGAATACCAAGGCCAGGCCAAGTACCAGTCAACGGGTCTGCCATTCTGTGTCAGGAGTGAACCATAGAAACCACTGTTTGGCGTGAACACTAGATAAATAAGACACTCTATAGATGATTGAATTTAAGTAAATGTTCAAAGCTTGGGAAGAACACAGGATTTGGGCCAGATAGTCTTGGCATCACTTTGCTGCTCTGCAGCCATTGGCAAAGCTGTTCATCAGTAAATCATTTAGCTTCTCTCAGGCTTGAGATAACATATAATATTTGGATTAAAATAAAGATGACAGGCTGTGTGCTGATATATGTTAGATAACCTTGTTCACTGCTAAACCTAAAAAAAAAAAAACAAGTCTCAAAACAGATCCCCTATGAGTTAAATCATGTGCAGGAGCTAAGCATATATAAGCAGCTCCCACCAATATGAGAAATAATAGAGTGATTGTGAATTCTTGAGTTTTATTAGGGATGTGAGATTCATTTTCATCTACTTAAAGAAATTCAGTGCTTTCTTGAAAACTTTTTAAGCTTGAAATAAAGATGCATAATGACCAGATTGAGAGTCATTTTGTGGTTCAATGGAATATCTACTTTCATCTGCAACAGTTTTAGTTTGTGGGAAAATATGTAACTTAATATTAGAAGTATCGATCTTCTCCCTTTATATCTGTGATCTTTGAGAAATAACCTCTCTAAGTTTCAGATGCTGAATTTTTTCTGAGTAGGAATAATGATCTTACCTTATAATAATAAAAAATTGATTAAATAATGTATATAACTTTTGGAAAATACATGAAACCATAATTAGATCCCATTGAATATTAATAGCCTCTTCTTTCTGCCATAGATTAAATTGCCCCTTAGAAAGAAAAATCGGAGGCAAGGCATGCATGAAGATAGTTGATTTGGGAAAATTATGCTAGGGAAGGAGAGTAAGTAACTCAAAAGTGTGAGGCACCACGGAGGAGGGCCAGCATAAAGGGATGCTAAAGAGTTTTTAGTGCTCTTGGCACTTGGAAGTTAGACCTTCGGAAACCCTTTGAGGAGCCATGAGGAGTAGTCTGCACTTTGAAATTGTCCCCGGATAAATGGACATTATGCCTGTTATTCAAAAAATGACTATCTCTCTTTGGTCTCATATTGTCATATAGGTTATTGAATTTCCTGCATTTTCACATTAGTGAGCACTCAGGTGCCATGTGAGAGGCTGTGTGTCTCTAAAGCATACATGGCAGAGAAGCAAAGAGCTCTCAAGCAGGTAGCCATGTCAGCCTAAGTATCCTCATGCTACATCTGAATGGGGAAGGTACCTCTGGAATTACAGGAGTAAATTGTGGTCAAGAGGATGTGGGGAAGCAGGAAGGTAATTAGGGAGCAAGTTGTATTAAGAAGTGCTTTTCCCATGCAGACACAGTCAATGCCACTCACCCTCTACTCTTATTCTTTTCCCTTTTTCATAGTATTTAAAGATACAGTACCGACTTGCATTTTACAAAGTAGTGAAATTCAACCCTTGTAGGCAATACTCTTCACATTTTGGCAAGCACTTTAAAACTACTGCATAACCATTTTCTTGGTCCTTCAGTGAAATGCTTATCTGTTAGATCATCCTTATGATATCCAGTAAATTCCATGATGTTTTAAGTTTTTGTAAGCCAGATAACCAGGGAATAGGAAAATGTATTCTTGTTAGAACAGAAATTACACACACACACATTGAATTGGAAAAAAATATTTTCTTAGATATCATTGTTTAATAAAAATTGGTTAACATTCAATGATGACAAGAAGAGGATGAGACAAGTTTGTACTTTTCCAAAGCAAAAGTGAACTCTGCAAAAGATTCTTAACCACTGAAACTGGGTAAATGGTAACTGGATTCATGAATTATCTTTGAACTTTCTGATTACTTTGTGTAAAATATATTTGTGTATCTATTAATATATGTGCAAATATATGTATTTGTATACACACACATACACAGTCAGTCTTGGTAGGTATCATAATGAATAATTCTTCCAACAGCCAGTTTTCGGGAAATTCACTTACGACAAAGATAAAGATAAAAAAGACTTGTAGACTACTAGCCTTATATCTCTAACGATAAATATAATATTTTAATATGTTTAATTTTATCTCTCCAAAGATAAATCATGAACTACTCTGACAAAAGTTTTAATAAATTATACTAATCCAATTAAATCTGTTTTTTATATACACATGTGGTTGAGAAATCAGTTCTAAACTGATCTTTCAAAGGAGGTTTATGTTTATTGGAAAGGTCTGGCAGGAGTTTGGTTTTAATCTTGAATATCCTCAACCGATATTCCCACAATCAATACTGGAGAGACAATACAGCATGTCCGGGGTTTGCCTTGCATGCGACCAACCTGGATTCAACCCCAGGCGTCCCATATGGTCCCTGGAGTCCCACCAGGAGCAATTTCTGAGTGCAGAGCAGGAGAGGAGCAACCCCTGAGCATCAGTGGGTGTCTTCCCACCCCATCCCACTGCCATAAAATAACAACAGGACTAAATATGTGGAATTGGACATGTTGAAATTAGCACATGTGGGTCTTGGGTTTCTGCATGGGGATTGATACATGCTCCTTTATGAAAATGAAATAATTGAGCCATCTGGAGTCAAACACACACACATTTTTTTAAAAAGCATACTGCTCTGGTTGGGGGTGGGAAGAAAATTAAAATACTATATATGAGAGACTCCAAATGTGTGTGTGTGTGTGTGTGTGTTTGTGTGTGTGTAAGGGGGAGGGCTGTGTTTCATAGGGGCCATTCCTGGCAGTGCTGGTAAATAAATGCAATGTGACACCCTGCAGTGTTTTGTCTAGAAATGTGGGCCAGTGGTTTAGTGTTCAGGTTGGCCTGGAAGCCTGAATCTGTGCTGGTGGTGCCAGGGAGCTCCCAGAGGCACGCAGACCAAGGATGGGACTTAGGGTCTTGTGTCCATTAGGCATGAGACATTTTATCTCTTCATTCTCATCAGTGAAAACTTATTATCAAATATTTCCTTGTTAATAGAGCTGTATTCTTGGGGGATAAATTCCAAAAAAAATAGTGAGTCTGTTTTGAAACTCTAACAACAACAATGAGTTGTGTGTTGAAATCTGGAATGTAATCAAGGTAAAGAGAAAAGGAAGTGAAATTATCATTCACGCACGGGGTGGGGGATTGGGGGGGTGAGGTGTGGGATGTATACTGTTTTTTTTGTTTATTCTTGTTTTTCTTTTTTTTTTGTTTTTATTGGTGGTGGAATATGGGCACTGGTGAAGGGATGGGTGTTTGAGCATTTTATAACTGAGATATAAGCCTGAGAACTTTGTAACTTTCCACTTGGTGACTCAATAAAGTAAATTTAAAAAAATAAAATAAAAAAATAAATTAATTTAAAAAAAAGAAAAAAGAAAAATTAGGGCCAGTATGTTAAGGACTTTATCAAGTTTAGGCACTGTAGTGTGGAACAGACCTTATGTTGAAACTTCTCGAATGCCACTTTTAAACTCTGTGAGCTGGGATAGGTAAGGGTATGTATATAATTCAACATTAATTCAATTTACTCTCTATGATATTTTGTCTTCTTTTGAGACAAAACCAAATGGTGCTCAGGGCTTCTTTTTTAATTCTTTTACCTTTTTTTTAAATCACCGTGAGATACAGTTACAAACTTTCATGATTAAATTTCAGTCATACAATGATCGAGGACCCATCCCTCCACCAATGCACATTTTCCACCACCAATGTCCCCCGTATCCCTCCCCCACCCCTCACCCCATCCCATCCCCTGCCTCTGCACAGGTACTTTCCTTCTCACTCTTTCTCTACTTTTAGGCATTATGGCTTTCAATGCAAATACTAAGAGGCTATCATGTTTGGTCCTTAGCCTACTTTCAGCAAGTATCTCCCATCCTGAGCTTCCAACCATCATTTACTTAGTGGTCCATTCTCTATCCCAGCTGCCTTTTCCCCCAGCACATGAAGCTGGCCTCCTGGCCCTTGTCTCTACTGCCCTTAGGAATAAGTCTCCTATTATGTTATTTTATATTCCACAAATGAGTGATTCTTCTATGTCTGTCCCTCTCTTTCTGACTCATTTCACTTACTATGATACTCTCCATATCCATCTAGTTATAAGCAAATTTCATGACTTCTTCTTTTCTAACAGCTGCATAGTATTCCATTGTGTAGATGTACTAAAGTTTTTTTACCAGTCATTGGTTTTTGGGTACTCTTTTTTTTCCAGAATCTGGCTATTCTGAACAATGCAGCTATAAACATACAAGTGAAGATGTCATTTCCACTGTGTTTTTTTGCATCCCTGAGAAGTGGTATTGCTGGGTCATATGTTAGCTCAATTTCTAAGGAATGTTCATATTTTTTTCCAAAAGTGGTGAACCAGTAGGCATTCCAACGATGAATGAGAGTCCCTTTCTCCCCGTATCAGCTCCAGCAGATTGTTCTTGTTCTTTTCAGTGTGTGCCAGTTTCTATGATGTAAGATGATATCTCATTGTTGTTTCGATTTGCATCGCTATGATGATTAGCAATGTAGAGCACTTTTTCATGTGCCTTTTCGCCATCTGAATTTATTTTTTGAGGAAGTTTCTGTTCATTTCTTCTCCCCATTTCTTGAGGGGGTTGAAAGTTTTTCCTTGTAAAGTTCTACTAGTGTATATTGTGAATATTAAGCCCCTATCTGATGGATATTGGGAAAATAATTTTCCCCATTCTGTGGGCTCTTTCTGTATTTTGGTCACTGTTTCTTTTGAGGTACAGAAGATTTCTAGTTTAATATAGTCCCATTTGTTTATATTTGTTTATACTTGCTTGGTCAGTGGTGTTCCTGACCTTGAAGATGCCTTTAGCTTCAATATTGTGGAGGGTTCTGCCTACATTTTCCTCCATGTACCTTATGGATTTGGATCTGATATTGAGGACTTTAATCTATTTTGATCTGATTTTTGCTCAGGGCTTCTTCCTGGATTTTCACTCAGGGATCATTCCTGGTAGACTCAGCAGATCATACGTGATGCTGGGGATCACACAGAGGGTGCCCCATGCAAGGCAATTGTCCTACCTGATGTAAATAGCTCTGACCCTCAGATTACTTTCAATGTGGTAGGAAAAACATGTTTTTAAAAATGACTAGGTTTAGTTTTTTCTGTCATATATCCCCAATGGATGGGGTGTATCAGACCTCTAATTTCCTTTCCTCTCTTTCATCTAACATTCTTCTATCATCTAACATTCTCAGAACTCTATCAAAGTTTTGCTTTGAATGAAAAATGGGTCGATTTGTTAATTTTATCCAATAGCTACAGGGAGTAGTAATTACAAAAAAACATTTCTCTCCACCTCAAAGAGAAATACATTATCTCAGGTTACCACAAGCAAACCATATTTTTAAAAAATGTCATTGGTAAAAATAAAACAAACAGACAAGCAAACGCAAGCAAAACTAAATTAATTCCCAATGGCTGACTAATTTTCAAACAGATGGCCTAATTAGGAACTCTGAAAGAACAAGAGAGATCCATGTTACGAGAGGGGAATAAGATGCATTACCTCTGGACCAAATGAAAGATTTAATAAAGAGAAGAACAGTTATTACTCTAATATCTTTAGATAGTCACCTTATAACAAACCCAGTTAATCTGAAATTAGAAATAAAATTCCCATTGATAATTGAGATTTCCCGTTGCAGTCAGGCAATTCTTTTAGCAAGTGAAAGGTTGTTTTGTTTGGCAGAGTGTTGAGGGAAGCTTAACAACAACGCTTAGGGAGCCTAGAGGTCAGTCCGAGTAGTATCTGTCGCTGGCTGAGCCAACAACTCAATGCTCATGCCCAGCAGAGTGGCATTTATTGGGGCCAGTGCTACTTTGGGCCATCCTGTGGTGGTCAGGTGACTGTGCTCTATCATCAACATCACCATCTCATTCATCGTCGAATTTCTTGAATGGTTTCAGTAAAGTCTCCATTCGTCCTAGCCCTGAGATTTTAGAAACTCTCTTTAGTCATCATTTCCAGTGGTGCCACATTGGAGGCTCTTTCAGGGTCAGGGGAATGAGACCCATCATTGTTACTGGTTTTGGCATATGAATATGCCATGGGGAGTTTTCGAGGTTCTCCCATGTGGGCAGGAAACTCTCTGTAGCTTGCCAGGTTCTCCCAGAGGGAGAACAAGGCTATAAGATGGTATAAGATGCATCTGGTGCAAACTACAACATCCAACAGGAGAGAGAAAAAAAGGGAATGCCCTGCCGCAGAGGCAGGGTGGTGTGGTGGGGGTTGGAGTGGGGGTGGTGGGAGGGATACTGGGAACATTGGTGGAGGAGAATGGGCACTGGTGGAGGGATGTAAACGAAATGCAAAAATGGAAGTTCATAAGTTTGTAACTGTACCTAATGGTGATTAACTAATAAAAATTTAAAAAATAATAATTTTTTAAAAATATAGTCTCTGGATGTTGGTTGTTGGTGGAATTACATGGCACTGGAGCTCTGCTCGGGGCAGGGAGGGACACTGAAGCCCACCTCCTTAAGAGGCCCCAGGGAAGACAGTCAGACACGGGGCCAAGAGACTTTCTGTATCGCTCTCTTCCAGGAGCTTGGTTTTATAGTCTCTGGATGTTGGCCGTTGGTGGGATTACACGGAGCCAGGGACAATCCCTGGGTGTGACTGCCTCGCTACTAGAAAATGGGGAATCTGGGTGGAAGAGGCCCAGTCCTGATCCAAATAGGCTTGGAGGTCTCAGCCCCGAGTCCCACACACCTGGGTTTCTCTGCCAGTTCCTTCATCCGTGAGGCTCATCCGAACATGTGGAGAGGGGCCTTGAACATGGCTGTGGCTAGTCTCCAGAGACCTTCGGCCACAGGAGTTCTGCTCGGGGCGGGGAGGGAAACTGAAGCCCACCCCCTTGAGGGGCCCTGGGGAAGACAGCCAGGCATGGGGGCAAGAGACTCTCTTGCTCTATACTGGATTAAAAAATAAAAACATGATCACATGTCAGTTATGCATATAAGACAGGGACAGCTCATGACTCCTGAGCTGTCTCCCTGGTCCAAGCATTTTCTTTTCTTTCCTTCTTTTTCTTTCTTTCTTTCTTTCTTTCTTTCTTTCTTTCTTTCTTTCTTTCTTTCTTTCTTTCTTTCTTTCTTTCTTTCTTTCTTTCTTTCTTTCTTTCTTTCTTTCTTTCTTTCTTTCTTTCTTTCTCTTCCTTCCTTCCTTCCTTCCTTCCTTCCTTCCTTCCTTCCTTCCTTCCTTCCTTCCTTCCTTCCTTCCTTCCTTTCTTCCTTCCTTCCTTCCTTTCTTTTCCTTCCTTCCTTCCTTCCTTCCTTCCTTCCTTCCTTCCTTCCTTCCTTCCTTCCTTCCTTCCTTCCTTCCTTCCTTCCTTCCTTCCTTCCTTCTTTCTTTCTTTCTTTCTTTCTTTCTTTCTTTCTTTCTTTCTTTCTTTCTTTCTTTCTTTCTTTCTCTCTTCTTGATAGGCAGGTGGGAAGGGGTATGAGTGCAGGTAGAGCAACATCCAGGTTTGCTCTGGGTCTACTCCTAGCTCTGTTCTCAGGAATCATTCCTGGCAGGGTTCAGGGGACCATATGCGTACAGAGAATCAGACCCAAATTACGCACCCTATCCACTATACTAGTGCTCTAGCCTGAAACTTTTTTTTTCAAGGTATGTGGATAAAATTTAACAAAAGTTGTGATAAATGTTTAACATAGAAATTCTGAGCTTGACCAAGATTTCTAAAGTTCTATGAAAAAAGTCAGTGTTGTCAGTTGGAACTTTGCAATCAGAATTCTTGTCGTTGCTACAAAGGGTAAGATTTGGGGTCAATATAGGGTCCAGATACAGAGAGAACGCAACAGTATCAGGAGTGATCACGGAGCACAGAGCGAGGAATAAAGCCTGAGCACTGCCTGGTGTGGTCCTAAAACCAAATCAAGCATACAAACAACAAATTGGCTATATAGAAACCAGCATTTCTCAAAGAAATTAACATAATAGAGAACTGGGTCACAGAACAATGGATTATTCATATGTGAATATGTAAGTGTTGAATTATTAGGAGGAAACTGGAAACTTTCTTCTAATATTTATAATATTTTGGATATTCTGATTGAATGGATAAATTGAACACTCCTTTCTAAAGGAAGGCGAGAACATAAAAGTTATAAATGTTTTGTAAGTATTTTCAAGATCATATACATAGAACATTTACTTTTTAAAATTCACTAGGTATACCATATGTATGATTCACCTCAGCAGAAAAAAATAGGTACTTTTATTGGGCTTTTCATTTATTTTTCATGTTATTTGGTAGCATTTGGAATTGAAATTCACATAGAAATGCCATTCTCTCTGTTCTAGTTTTTACAAGTGAGGAAGAGATTGTAATTTGTAGGACAACACAAACTTATGTGCTAGAACCATGTTCTGTTCTAAATATAAGTAAATAATAAGAATCCAAATGATGGTAACATAAAGACTTTTCAAGTCTTGACAGTGACTTTTTTCTCGTTTCATCTAAACCAGTGTTTTCAGCCTTTATCCAGCAATGGCCCTTTCTGATGTCCGTTCCTTTCTAAAGCTCTCCTGCCCTACTGGTTGGCCTCCTGTTCTTGTTCCTTGGCTCCTATTTATATAATTTTCACCTGTAGTCCCTTAGAACTTCCTGGGGGCCCAAAGGTGTCCATTAGGAATCAAATCTCTATCTTTAACATTTTAATATAATTGGTATCCAAGATGTATTGTTGAATTAGTGAATGAATAAATGAATTCCTGTCCTTGTCCATTTGCTTATCAAACATGCATTAGAATTTCTTCATTGTCCTAGTAATGGGAAGAAGTATGAATAGATGCTTTTAAAAAAATATATATATATTTAAAAGATCTAAATTTAGAGCCAGAGAGATAGTACAGTAGGTAGGGTGTTTGCCTTGCACGTGGCTGACCCGGGTTTGATCTCTGGCATTCCATATGGTCCCCTAAGCACCTCCAGGAGGATTCCTGAGTACAGAACCAAGAGACCCCTGAGCATCGCCAGGTGTGACCCAAAAGCCAAAAATAAACAAATAAATAAATAAATAAATACATACATACATGCATACAAGTGTACCCTTTATGAAACAATACACTTTTAAGCATGGACATAAAAATGAAAAGTGAGTTATGACATTGTAAGAGAAGAGTGAATTTCTATGGAAAAGCCTGCATACAATTCAGGAAATAATCAAGAGAAATGATAATTTCATCTTCAAGATCAATTTTGTTACTTATGGTGAATTTTATTGGGTAATATCAATTAGTTTGTATGCACTGCACTATAGTAGCACTGTTATCCTGTTGTTCATCGATGTGCTCAAGTGGGCCCCAGTAATGTTTCCATTGTGAGACTTGTTGTATTGTTTTTGGCATATCGAATACACCATGGGTAGCTTGTCGGGCTCTTCTTTGTGGGCAAAATACTTTTGGTAGCTTGCCAGGCTCTCTGAGAGGGACAGAGGAATCAAACCCGGGTCGGCTGCATGCAAGGCAAACTCCCTACCTGGAGTTCATATATTTATAAAAAAAAAATCTTGAATTGTTTCTCTTCAGAATGTATTATAAATGGGAAATAGCCCCACAGTTTATCTGAAATAATTGATATTTGCTTAGAAAATAATAGTAGAATGGAATTGTGCACTGTACTGTTAACTGCTCAGCTCACAGCTGTTTAACATCTCCCAGACATCAGGTGAATCAAATTCTCTCCCCTGAACTATATTGCACACTGAGACAAAAATATCTGTTCTTTTATTTTATTTTCTGTTACTACAGATGAGGCCTAAAATAGCCTCTTTCTGGGTCAAAATAGTCACAACAGAGGTTTTCACTTGCTTTCCAGTCACGTACAACCGTTATAGAAGATTTTCACATCATCAAAGTTGGATATTTCTAAAGAGATCAAAAGGGACAGTGAAGTGGAGAGCAGGTGTGCCCGCCTTCTTAGAGGATCTGAGATGCAATTAACGAGCAAATGAGCCCTTGAAAAACCAGGCTTCCTGGACAGATGAGCACAACAAAAGCCACCAAGAAATAAGGTGGACAAGGGCCACTCCTGAATGGAATGTGCACATGGATACCTGCCTTCGTTCTTGAGCTTTAGGGAGAGCAAAAGTTTCGATAGATAGACAGTCAAAACAATAAAATATAGATGACTCGGGGAGGAGATGAAAGATTACACTGCTATAGCAAAGGTTCTCATAAAAGTAGAGTCTCCTTTTCTCTCTAATTGTACCAACCTACTGCTGAAAAAAAGATGAATGGCAAGAGAAGAAACACACAAAATTAAAGGTTGTCTTTCTGCTTGATCACTTGAGATTAATATAACAAGTCCAAGTGCTGCTTCAGGAGGTAATATGGTTAGAGTCACACAATTATTCTTAGCTCTTCATCAATGGTTCTCATTAGAAGAGAGAGCTAGTTAAACTTTATGAACTTCTACTTATTTGTAAAGTGCCAGTGGTAATAACATAAATGGGCTTTGGAATGGTAGTAGCACTAGAAATAATTTAAGATATACTTACCTTATCAAGTTATTTGGAGTTCTGCAGATGAATGTGCCAGCCACCTGGATCATGGTAAGGAATTATCACATAACAGCTGCCGTCATAATCCCATGGTGATAATTAATTTACCCAATATGTGTAAGTCACTATTTGTTATGCACAAGATTTGCCATGATATCATAGCATCTGTTTGGAAGGAAGTTATATTTCTCACGGTAGCTCAGAAAAGTTGGTAGGTAAGCAGAACAAACAGGTAATTTTTATGGTCTTTCAGATATCTATTATATATGCAAAATGACTAACTGATAGAGAAAGGGACTATAGGAGAGCAAGTTGCATGTGCTGATTTTAGATATAAGAACATGTGTTTAAGTGGGATGATTTATAATGATAGAGTAAGACAACTTAAGCCTGGTTACCTTTTTTTTTTTTTTTGCTTTTTGGGTCCCACCTTGAGATGCACAGGGGTTACTCCTGGCTCTGCACTCAAGAATTACTCCTAGCGGTGCTGGGGGACCTTATGGGATGCTGGGAATCAAACCCGGGTCGGCAGCGTGCAAGGCAAATGCCCTACCCGCTGTGCTATCACTCCAGCCCCAAGCCTGGTTATCTTGACCTTAGTAAATATTAGCTAATAATGTGGCTTTGACAAAGTAATAATTGGGAATAGTTTAATCATGTATAAAAGAGGTGGAATATGATAATTTTAAACTAGAGTGGTTGAGAGATACAGAAAAAGAGATACCCAACATGTTGCTATTAATTGATTACTCCTGTTGTTGTCACCACTAATATTGTTACTGTTAGTCTACCATTAGCATTTAGGGCAGTATAAAATTTTGACTGGCAAGAAGAACACTTAGAAAATTCTTTCGTAGTTACTTGACATTTCACATTTTGCTTATTATTGCAATGCATTTATCAATATGACTAACAGAAATGATGATCAAACTTGAGTTATATTTGTAAGGTCTCTCCAAAACCAAAATTTGTGTTAATATGCGAATGATACTTAATTTATAATGTATTGTAGACCTCTAAAAATATTTATTATGTAATATCATAATAACATTACGTATACATATGTATATAATGTATATATGCATTAAACTTATATATAATGTTATACTGTCACACACACACACACACATATATATATATGCCAAATATGTTTTGAACACGTGAAAAGACTAGTAATGTTGCTTAAAATTCCTCACGTAGTGGCATCACTTCTATACAATGACCGTGGTGACTTTTGCACTTAAAACCATCAGTCACAGCAGGTATCCAGTGTCAAAACCCGGTGTTGATCCCAGGTATCAAGTTAAATGAGGGATTTTGGGGATTTTTCTACTCAGTCTTCAGAGATCAACAAATGGTTGTTTTATGCACTGAGCAATGGAACAAAAAATATAAGTTCTATTCTCTTAAAATAGATACCAAATAAAAAAATCAAAACTGAACTTGATCATTTTGAGAACTGGAGAGGGTAGAACATAAGCATTTTAATTTTGTTGCCTTTTAACTCTTTGCAAATATCATTTTCCCTTTCAATCTTCAAATATTTATATTTTAGAAGTCACTGGAACTGCGTTATCTCTGTGGATTTTCTGCCCACACAGAAACATAAAACATGATGAAATGAAAATCACCAGCAGTACCTTATTAATTTATTGGTAATTTGTTACTCCTTGATTCAAAATGTTTTTGAAATTTTAATGTTTATGAAATTTAATTTCACTTAAGCATTATGTTTAAATAACCTACACTTGTTATAGATACACCTTGGATTACAGTTAAATTTCAATTTAATCAGTAACACTGGACGAAGCACTTCCTAATAGGCCGTGCATTTACAAGGTAAAAAGACACATGCTAAGAAGATACTTAAAAAAGACCAAGAACTTGCACATGCTGGTTGTTCTTTATGCTCAGAGCTACTGGAAACTTGGCTGGAAGGAACTCATGAATTTAAGGTAGTAATTTTTAAAAGTCATACACATACACGGCCACAATCCACAGTAATCCATATAAACAAGCCCTGAGGAGTGTGAGACATATTATTTATAGTTACCACATTGCATTTTTAAAGTACCTCTCTTAATTAAAAAATTTATGAAATGTGCCAAGACAAAAAGTATGGGCCCATCATAGGAGGAATAAAAACTCTCCCAAAGGAAGCATAAGCATTAAACTTACAGGAGGACAATTTTAAATTAGTATTATAATGGTACTTAAAGGGAAAAGGGAACCATGGCTAAAGAAAAAGGAAATAATAGACATGGACACCTCACTTAAAGTGAATTATCAAGAATTATGAAAATAAACAATGAATTTTGGTACTGTAAGGAAACATCACTGATTTAAATTCAGTGTTCCACAGAAGGCTTAAATAGAAGTTTTAGAAGATAAAGGAATTTTTAAGCTTGAAAATTTCAATTGAAATAATCAAGCCTGAAGAGTAAAATGTAAGAAAGCATAATTAAAAGTTGACAAATGTAAGAGGTGCATGAAACAAGATCAATTGTATTTGTGTATGCATAATCGGAATCCCAGAATGGGAGACAAGATTTAAAGAGATAAGAAATAATAATAGCAGAAATACTGGCCCAAATTATTCCATATTTGATAAAAGATACAGATCTATACATCTAGTAAACTCTGTAAAACCAAGTCAAACAAAATTGTTTTAAAGTTAAAATATTAGTGATTTAAAATCTACATAAATTAAGCTTTCAAATTTGATGAAGGACGACAAAGAACTAAGTAAATAGAAAGATATTCCATATTTTTAGAGAGAATGACTCTGTATTATCAGGATATAGGTCAGATTCTAATATTTACTTAAGACAAGATGGTGAGAGAATAAATAAAGACAGCTGTGTAATAAGTATATGTATGAGGTAACACAATTAGGGGAAAACAGAAAACCATGGAATTACTTAAAAATTAATTTGAGAGAAATGAAACTTGAAACAAAAATAAACTAAATTTGTGAGAGCAGAACAGTGAAAGGTGTGTGTAGATTTTGTAGTTACACTTTTTGTAATAAGGAAAATCATACTAGTTGTCTAACTTTTTCATAGAAGTTACTGAAAAAAAAGATCAGTTTATATTCAAAGCCAAGAGAGAAGAAGTAATCAATCTAAATGAAGAGATAAATAAGATAGAAAACGGTAAACTCTAAAGCAAAACTTGTTTCTTAGAATGTGTTTTCTATGATATAAAAGACCACACTATATATGGCTATGCTTTATTCCAGTAATTTGAAGCTTCCTTTATATTAAGAAATGTATCAATATAATAAACTATACATTTTTAATTTATTTTTATTTTTTTGTTTTTTTTTAATTTTATTGAATCACTGTGAGATAGTTACAAGCTTTCATTTTGGGGTTACAATCTCACAATGATCAAACACCCATCCCTCCACTAATGCGCATTCCCCACCACCAATATCCTGGGTATACCCCCCCCTTTCCCACCTTCCCCTGCCTCCATGGCAGACAATATTCCCCATTCTTTCTCTCTACTTTTGGACATTATGGCTTGCAACACAGACACTGAGAGAGCATCATGTTTGTTCCATTATCTACTTTCGGCACGCATCTCCCATCCCAACTGGTTCCTCCAGCCATCATTTTCTTAGTGATCCCTTCTCAATTCCATTCCCCTTCTCCCCTCCAGTCATGAAGCAGTCTTCCAGCTATGGGGCAATCCCCCTGGTCCTTGTATCTACTGTCCTTGAGTGTCAGCCTCATCTGATGTTATTCCATACTCCACAAATGAGTGCAGACCTTCTATGTCTGTCCTTCTCTTTCTGACTCATTTCACTTAACATGATACTCTCCATCTCTATCCATTTATAAGCAAATTTCATGACATAATCTCTCCTAACAGCTGCATAGTATTCCCTTGTGTAGATGTACCAAAGTTTCTTTAACCAGTCATCTGTTTTAGGGCACTCGGGTTGTATCCTGATTTTGGTTATTGTGAACAGTGCTGCAATCAACATATAGGTACAGATGTCATTTCTACTGTGCTTTTTTGCATCCTCGGGATATATTTCCAGAAGTGGTATTGCTGGGTCATATGGAAGTTCAATTTCTAGTTTCTGAAGGACTGTCCATATTGTTTTCCAGAAAGGCTAGACCAGTCGTCATTCCCACCAACAGTGAAAGAGCATCCCTTCCCCCCCCCCACCACATCCATGCCAGCACTGGTTGATTTTGTTCTTTTGAATGTATGCAAGTCTCTGTGGTATGAGATGATATCTCATTGTTGTTTTAATTTGCATCTCCCTGATGACTAGAGATGTGAAACATTTTTTCATGTGCCTTTTGGCCATTTGTATTTCTTTCCTGAGAAAACTTCTGTTCATTTCTCCCCATTTTTTGATGGGGTTGGAGGATTTTTTCTTATACAATTTGATTAGCATCTTGTATATCCTGGATACTAATCCCTTATCAGATGGGTATTGGGTAAACATTCTTTCGCATTCTGTGGGCTCTTTCTGTATTTTTTAAATTTATTTATTTTTAATTAGTGAGTCACAGTGAGGGTACAATTACAGATTCACACATTCTCGTGCTTGTTTTTCCCTCATGCAATGTTTGAGAGCCCACCCCTCCACCAGTGTCCATTCTTCACCACCAATAAACTCAGTATCCCTCCCACCCCCTAATAACATTCCCCCCACCCCACCCCGCCTCTGTGGCAGGGCATTGCAGTTTGTTCTCTCTCTCTCCTTTGGGGTGTTGTGGTTTGAAGTAGGGGTATTGAGTGGCCATCATGTTCAGTCTCCAGTCTACTTTCAGCAGGCATCTCCCTCCCTGCTCAGGATTTCCAATCACATATTACTTGGTGGTCCCTTCTCTATCTGGGATGACTTTCCCCCAGCGTGTGAGGCCAGTCTCCAAGCTATGGAGTCAACCTCCTGGTAGACTATACATTTTTTAAAAGGAAAATATTTTAGAGGTCTCAGACGGGTAACTTGGCTCAAGTAGTAAGCTTTGTAAGCTCCTGCGAGGACATCCCTAGGGTTTATCCAAGCGGATGATCACACCAAAGTTATTCCTTGACAGGCTCCTGCAGTGAGGGACTTTCTGTCTCATACGAACTGTTAGACAACATTAGAATAGAGTTCTATAAAACAGATAAAGGTTGAAAAATGCCATGTACCTCAACATTCATTCACACCGGTAAAAAGATGTAAGTTCTTGTTTATAAGATGAGGGACAAACTAATGATACCACTCTTAAGACTTTTGCTCAGCATTGGACTGGGGGTTCTAATCAGAGTGATTTAGTAAACAAAACATCTCTTTTTTTTCAGTCCATGAATATCAAGTATATTCCTATAACCTAGCAACGAATACTCTAGAAAGGATATTAAGAAAGACATTTTTATTTATACTTATATTCTATATAATTATAAACCTAGGATTAAATGTAATCAAAGAAGTAAATGATTTATATTTAAATAAAGTGGACTTGTCAGTGGGAATAAAAAATCATACAAGCACTATATTTTTTAAAGTCTCACATTTACTAAAAATTAAATAAATTACCCTCCTCCCCTAAAATTCTAATACAAATGAGTAGACAACAAATAATTGATAATTACTTTTTCACTTATCTTCATAGATGAAAGGTTGCAAGTGTATACAGTGGTGGTGGGGGGAGATAATCCAAACACCCATTAATTGATTTTTTATCAAAATGTGTTATGCACATTCTGCCCCTGGCGCAATGTAATGCCATCAAGGGCCATTATCCAGAGACTATAAACCAAGCTCCCGCTGCCTGGCATCTGATAGCCCTGTTCTCCCTCTTGGAGACTCTGGTAAGCTACCAAGAGTTTGCTGCCCACTCTGGAGAGCCTGACAAGCTCCCCGTGGTGTACTCATATGCCAAATACAGTAAAAATGATGGGTATCATCCCCCTGACCTTGAAGAGCCACTAATACAGCACCATTAGGAAGGACGAGTAAAGAGAGGCTGGTAAAATAAAATCTCAGGGCTAGAATGAATGGAGACATTACTGGGCCTGCACGAGCAAATCGTTGATCAATGGGATGACAGTGACAGTTATGCACATATAAATTTATAGCACTTAGAAAAGCAATGGTGGGGCTAGAGCGATAGCACAGCGGGTAGGGCGTTTGCCTTGCACGCGGCCGACCTGGGTTCGATCCCCGGCATCCCATATGGTCCCCCAAGCACTGCCAGGAGTAATTCCTGAGTGCAAAGCCAGGAGTAACCCCTGAGCATCGCTGGGTGTGACCCCCCTCCAAAAAAAAGCAAAAAAAAAAAATTAGAAAAGCAATGGAGTCACAAATACATACTACAAGTTACTTGAGTCTAAATATACCTTGCAAAGAGTGTCAGATCTAAAAGGTCATATGTAGCTTAATTTCATTTATTATTTGAAAATACCTAGAATAGGAATACCCACATGGAAGCAGAAAGTGAGCTGGTAATTGCCAGTTGTTGAAACATAGCTTAGGTCAGGAGGGCATGTATGCGCATGTGTCTAGTGACTACTGAATAGGTATAGAGTTTCCTTTTGCTGAAAAAAGAATGAAAATATTTTGAAAACAATAGTAGCATGGCTGGAGCAATAGCTAGTGGGTAGGGTGTTTGTCTTGCACGTGGCTGACCCGGATTCGATTCCTCCGCCCCTCTCAGAGAGCCCGGGAACCTACCGAGAGTATCTAGCCTGTACGGCAGAGCCTGGCAAGCTATCCGTGGCATATTTGATATGCCAAAAAAACAGTAACAAGTCTCACAATGGAGATGTTACTGGTGCCTCCCACTCGAAAAAATTGATGAGCAACGGGATGACAGCTAATAGTAGTGGCATTGAGAGCATCATGATTGTTGAATGCTAGTGTGTCGGGCACTGTAAATGTATCATTTAATTTCATGTGAATTTTATCTTAATGGGGAGGAGCGTGTTGGTAAAAGCCTCCCAGTCAGCCCTGAGGGCCCCTCCTGACAGTAGTTTGCTTCTAGGGCTGGATGACTCACTTCTTGGGCCCAGCGGTACAGCAGGCTACCAGGGCCACCATCTCGATACTCAGGTTCTGACAGGGCTTTTGCTACAGCGGTGCTTCATGAATCTTGTGGTACCAGGGGTCAAAATCTGGATGTACCTGTGAGGCCAGGCACAACCACTCAAACTCTCAGTGCTCAGGGACTTTTCCTAGCTCTACGCTTAGGAGTGATCCCTGACATTTTTCCTGGGACCATATGTGGTTCCAAGGAATTGAACTACAGTTAGTGAAATAAGAGACAGTTACATGACCTCTGGACTCTCTCTGATATTCATGGATTGGGTTCTTAATCACAGTTTATCTGTTACATAATCCTTTTTTGTTTTGACAGGGCGTGAGGTGGGCATACCTGGCGATGCTCAGGGCATATACATGCTTCCTCTTTGGCATCATTTACAGTGGGTTCAGGGGACCATATGTGGTGCTGGGGATCTAACGTGGGTTGTCAAGTGCAGGACCAGCATGCAACCCACGGTACTCTCTCTCCAGCCATACATAATCTATTTTACAGGGAAAACCATGTTTTTATTTTTATTGGTAGCTTATCCATTTTTAGTTCTGATGCTAGTAAAGTAAGTTTCTTGCTAATTATCTTCCTTTTGGTTTTGTATTTTACCAAATACAATTGCAACCAATAAGCACAAATACACCATTTTTATGTTTTTATGTTTATAAATCAGATACTCTGGGACCATATTTTCCCTCATTTGTAAAGCAGTTGATTTCCAGGTTAATTGTTTCACTGTCATCCCATTGCTCATCGATTTGTTTGAGCGGGCACCAGTAACGTCTCTCATTGAGAGACTTATTGTTACTGTTTTTGGGCTGGAGCGATAGCACAGTGGAAGGGCGTTTGCCTTTCACGCGGCCGACCCGTGTTTGATTCCTCCGTCCCTCTCGGAGAGCCTGGCAAGCTACCGAGAGTATCGAGCCTGCTTGGTAGAACCTGGCAAGCTACCCATGCATATTGGATAATTGTTTCATTTATCTAAATTTGATTTATTTCTAATACTTTTTTTTGCTGGTTAAATAAAATCTTAGAGCTCATATTTAAGATATTACATGTTGTGAGTTCTCATAATTAAAACACTATAAAATCAATAAATCAACTTCCATTTATAGGTACTGATAGGACTTCATTCATTCAAATAGTGCATCAATTCTGTATTTTCCTTAGGGATATCAATTTTATCAAAAAACAGGATACGTTTGTTAATCCTCTCATACTATTAGAGATGTGGATTATAATGATTGTGAGGATTTAAATATTTATTAGTGTACTTTAAAAATTCTGTGGACTGGAGCAGTAAGCACAGCGGTAGGGCGTTCGCCCTTCACATGGCTGACCAACCTTTGTTCAATTTCTCCACCTCACTCGGAGAGCCTGGCAAGCTACTGAGAGTATGGAGCCTGAGCAGCAGAGCCTGGCAAGCTACCCATGCGTATTGAATATGCCAAAAACAATAACAATAAGTCTCTCAATGAGAGACGTTACTGGTGCCCGCTCAAACAAAATCAATGAGCAACTGTAAAAACTTTGTAAGAAAAAAGAGCAGGGGTACTGGCCCTGCTCTCCTCCAAGCTGTGGTCCCGGCAGCCACACGTGTGCGGCCTCTCCGCAGCTGAACGAGCATGATTCCAGAGGCCAGCTAAACTACTTTTGGTACCAGCAGCTCCTTGAGGAAATGTCTCCAGACTGAGAACTAAGCCTCAGCCCCATGCCTGCCCAGGAGGGGAAAGGTTTCTCTCTCTTGCCTTTTCCTTGTGGGGGGAGGGGGTGGGGGGGGGATGAAGGGTGTGGTGATGGCCATATTATGAGGACCACAGATGAGAGATACAAGCTTGAAATGATCCAATTTCTGGAAGAAATTTCCCTGGACTTAGTTGCTAAAATACAGAAATCCAAAACCGTGGGGCCGCTATTGTGGCCGTGCGACCACATATCTCTTCACAGCAGGTCTGACTCTAGTGGGTAACTCCTAACAATAATAGTGAGTTTTTTGTTGAAATATTGAATGTAATCAAAGTAAAGTGAAATTTATCGGTTACACAGGCGGGGGGGTGGGGGGTGGGGGGATGGGAGGTATACTGGGTTTTTTTTGGTGTTGGAAAATGTGCACTGGTGAAGGGATGGTTGTTTCAGCATTGTATAACTGAAACTTAAGCCTTAAAGCATTGTAATTTTCCACATGGTGATTCAATAAAAAAGAAAGAGAGAAGAGCAGGAGATAAATACAGTTATGTCTAATTTTTCCCCTTCATGTAAAGAGGCACAATTATAAGGCTGATGTACAATTTTATTTGCAGTAAATTATTTGAGGTGCAAAGACGTAGATGGCATTCATCAATTGTGTGGTGATAAACAATATCTCTAGATGAAATATTTCCATGGGATACATTTAAATTTGTCAACTTGCATATTGTTCATCATATGCTGGATTTCCTGAATTGCTTATAACTCAGAAGTCACACTTATTAGCATCTTTTGGGCTACCATCTGAGAAGGGATTAGGTCTTCCTCAACTTTCTAAACTAGAATAGGGGATTGCTTTCTATGGAGTGGAGAACAGCTCCCTGTCTCAAATTTTAATATCACAGAACTAAACAAAAAAGGAGAATGTTGTAATAGAAAAGACAACCTGTCGATAAGAGACCACATCTAGATTGCAATATGTGTATGTTGTATGATATTCAGGAAGTTAGTTGCTTTTTGTCAACCATGGATGGTAAAATTATTTACAAATAGAAGCAAGGCATAAAATAGCTTTTTGTACTTTTAGTTTTAAAGGGGAAAAAATATCTAGGACCATGTACTTGACTCACCTGTATGCATTCCATTCCTGATTCCTTAGTGTCACACATCCCCATAAAAATATACTAAACATTAGAAAAAATCAATTAAAAAATGTAGCAGTTATAATATATTGACATGCAAATCTGTAAAAAATATGATGAATTAAAACTTAATTCACTACATTTCCACTATGGGACATTGAGAAAAGCTTTGCAGTACTAAAGCAAACAAAAAATGCAACAAAGTTTTTCTGACTACAGTCTTATGAAAAATCTCTGGAAGTTATTTTTCTCATCGTATTTAGTAAACAGAGGTTAACTGAACCAATTCATCAGGAAAAAAACAGTGTAAGGAAATCTGGAGAGACGAAGGAAAGAAAAAAGCGTGTAAGAGCAGATGCTGCTGGGACCAGACATTGTTAGGAACATTCTAATGTTTAATTTTTGAAAAATGTAGTTTAATTGCAGTCAATGTAAAGATGAAAAGTCTGGAGGAGGCACTGCACTAGAAGAGCCTCACACATTTACGGTGTTTATTCCCAGAATATCAACGAGTTTCTGTGCTATTACAGAAGGATTATCTGTGTATTGCTAGGCAGTATGCATTATTCAGTAATGTATGTTATCTATACAATGTTATTGTAGGCAGAGAGATGGGGGAAGGGACTGGTAATTATTTTCAGGAAATAATTAAACTGAGAACTTGTTTAATCAAAAAGTAGCTCAAAGGTATGAAAACAACATCCCTTTTAGATGCAAATACTGACTCTAGGGAACCAGAACCCAGAGAAGGGCATATCCTCCTCAGAAGAAAAGAAATGTCAAGAGAATCATAAGAATATGAGAGTTGGTGGCTTTTCCCCTTGGTCACAAGCCCTAACAAGAGAGTCTTGTCCAGGTGGAGACAATTGGGGAGAAAGAAACCCAACTATAAGCAAACTCTGTAGAGGCATACGGGGTGCACGCTCTCCATCTCAAGCTCAGATGTGCACTCGAAGGTTTTAGAGTTGCCTGAAGTAGCCTGAGTTCTCTTGAGTTTATCTTTCATGTCTCCCTCACCTTTTACTAAGTAAATTAAAAACAAACAAGAAACACTCATTTACTTCACTATTTATTCTCCTCCTGAAATTCTTTTCTGTGAGGGAAGACAACATTTGTGAAAAATCTAGGCCAAGTTTAGTAATGACATTCCTTTCCCTGAAAAGAGGAGTTTCTCACCCAAGCCTGAGTCCATGGTTCCTCAAGTACTTAGGTGATCATGGCCAATTCCCATGCCCTGGACCAAGTGGAATTCAGCTGCGGCTTGACACCTGCATCTTGGGGCTGACTGGACACGAATGTCCATGCCTCAGAGGCGTTGATCGCTGACTTTGCCAGGTTTAACCCATGCCAACACACCTCATGGGCCAAGATCAGTTGAGCAGAGAGGTAGAAGCACTCTTTCCTACAGGATACTTGCCTTGCACCCCAATTTATATAAGTCATTTCATGTAGGATGACTTTACTTTGCCCTCTCCCCCTTTGCCATGAGGAGCTTGTCCTGGTTTTTCCTGGAGTTCAAGCTTACCCCAGTCACACCCATCAAGGTGTTCCCGAATCTCTCCCATCCCTTTGTTTAGTTGTAATCACTTCTCTATGCTCTCTTCCTCAAAAAAAGTTAATCAGCTTCTCCCCCTAATCTGACTCTGCTAATTTGTAAGATCAGACCTTCCTAGGATACTGAACTTATAAGTTAATATTACCTTTCTCCTCTTCTTGTGCCTTTTGGATAATTTACTTTAAAGTAAATTATTTTTTTTGTATAGACACAAGAAGACAATATTATGCTTTTGTAACTTGGGACTTAATTGGCTTCGAATATTATTCATTCCTGGGCATCTGCTTTCTCCACTTAAGCCTCAGTTGCCCTCAGTTCCTAGCACCCCAAAAGCAGAGTCCCAACGAGGGACAGGATGGATCCAGGGCAAGCGGTGAGTTATGTGCTACCCTGGCATTTGAGATGGGTTTGGCCAAAGTGCCTAATTGCCTAATTCTTAACTATAAGTTTAGAACTTGATCATAGACAAATGCTGTCATGATCCAAAAGTAATTATGAGACTGGGACCCTGCTAAGGATAGAAAAGATTGATCTGGCCTGAGCACTGTAGTCTGATATCGAGATGGCCCCAGGAGGGCAATTCTATAAGCTTTAATGCACTTCTTATTGTGTCCATACAAAATGATTAATATTATGAGTTCTTATATGTTTGCTGGCTGAGGAGAGGAGAAACACACTCATGGGACTCCACCCTTGGGTGGATCCTCCTGCTGAGAGAATCAGTCCTAGGAGAAGGATCCCCTGAGGGAAAAGAACTTTACTCTTATTGATTGTGCCCACACCTATGTGTACATACCAATCCTCTCATGCTGGGGGGATTTAACTAGGCTGTAAGAGTGGGTTGGGGGGCCAGATCCAGAGATCCAGAGAGAGATCCAGAGCCTGGAGAGAAGCAGAGAGAGAGAATGAAATAAACTGATCGAGCAACCAGTTTGGCCTTCTTCTTTCTGTTGCCTGCCCTTGGCCAACAGCCACACACAGCGGTTCCAGAGCACCGAATGCGGGCGGTGAGACAGAGCCACCCAGAGAGCCCACAAGTGCACAAGCTTGATGGCGTGCTTTAGGTTTTTACAATTTCACACATAACAGGTAGTAAACTGTGTGCTTCCTCTCTCTTTATAATTGAGCAAACACAAACATGAATGAGAACAAAAACATTAACATTTAGAAAAAGAACAACATTTACAACTGCAGCAAAATGTCAAAATAAGCATTTTAGTCTAAGAAGGAAATCGTACAAGGTCATACTAATTATTATTCTAAGAGTCTTATGATAAAATTAATAATCTAGTCTGGTTGCAAAATTTCTAACAAGCCAGAATCAAGCATTAAGGCTCAGAACTGACCTGTTTTACTCTGGGAATGTTTCATGTCGTAAAACAGTAGCTTCCTTGAAACTGATGTTTTCTTCTCTTAGTAATCCATCATTTCATTAAAATAATGATACAACTCTGTGACTTGAAACCACTATAAAACATGAAAAATAACAATCTTGATTCATTTGGTGAATGAGGTGACTCCTCTAGTTTCAATGGAAGCATCTGGGATTAGATCAGCCCCCAGGCCCTGTTTCATAGCAGAATTATCTGGGATAATTGTAATAATGAGGACTTCGGTCCCAAAATTTTAAATGTGGCAGTCAGTCAATCTAGGGGTGTTCCCATGGTGGCAGAAAGGTGCTAAGCAAGACTCATGTAAAAAATTTGGAAGTTTTTGTTTGCATTTGCTACTTAATTATTTCATTGGCCTGTGACAGTCAGATGGTTCTTTTTCTTTTTTTTTTTTTCAAAAGGTCCAAGTCCTGGAGAAGTACAGTATATCTCTAGACAAACATACGTTCAGGATTGGAAATGTGGCTAACTGGTACAACCCTTACCTACAGGTGTGAGTTCACACATTCAGTCCCAGAATGGCCCCACTGTTGAGTGCAGTTCTGGCTAGATTATGATTGCTATTCTCAGCACCACAATTTTTCCATCTCTGGCACCCTGCAACTAAGGCTATGCAAGCACCTGGCTACATTTGAGAGAATTGCAACCAAGTGTGTCAACTATGGTGAGCCCCACAACCTCATGTATAACTGCCGGACATCATAACAGCATTATTAACAACAACAAAAGAGAAGGGAAAGGGAAAAAAAGAGTAGTAGCTATGTGAAAGGCTTAATAATGATCATGAAATATATTATTTGGCCAGTTTTTCAATCTTCCATGTGACACATTGTATCAAATACCTTATCATTGTATCCTAGAAAATCATTTACTGTGATGGGAAGTTTGAATCCAGAGCATGCGCGAGTGCACTTGCGCGCGCGCGCACACACACACACACACACACACACACACACACACACACACACACCATGGATGGAGGATTCAGAGTGCAATGAAATATCAAATCTGATAGGAATTTGCATAATTTTGTAAGGGCCACTTTCCTTGATTCTTCAAGGATCTTGATATGGTTTTCTCAAATTTTTTGCTCTGACAGAAGAACAAAGGTGTACTCATTATGTTCTGAATTGTGTTAATTGTTCAATTATCCAAATAGTATCTTAAGCTTCCATCATGTTCTTATTTATGAGAGGAAAAGAAAATCTAAAAATTATTTAGAGAAATGATCAATTAAGTTCTTGTGGTCAAATAATTTTGTGGTTTTCTGGGCTGAAAATTATTTATCACTGTATCACTGTCATCCCGTTGCTCATTGATTTCCTCGAGTGGGCACCAGTAAATCTCCATTGTAAGACTTGTTGTTACTGTTTTTGGCATATCAAATATGCCATGGGTAGCTCGCCAGGTTCTGCCATGCAGGTGAGATACTCTCGGTAGCTTGCTGGGCTCTCTGAAGGGGGCAGAGAAATGGAACCCAGGTCGGCTACGTGCAAGGCAAACACCCTACCTGCTGTGCTCCAGCCCCTGCTATTGCTCCAGTGTGTCAGGATGGCTGAGTGGTCTAAGGCGCCAGACTCAAGAAAATTGTGTAGACTTTATTAACATAAGGAATTTTAAGTATTTTCTCTTTTTATCATATGTTTATGTTTTACTTTTTCAACAGTGGCTATAATCCACATTGTTTTCTGAATTCAGTTTCCACTTTTCAAGTAAAAGGGAAAAAAGAAGGATTAAACGACTACCACTTAGAACTGGCTTTTCGTTTGTTATTTGTATCCTCTCTGTTTTGTTCAATGTGTATGACCAAGACAGGTGTTACCATAGTCATTCAAAATTGATAAGAGAGAAGACAAGCTGATTAACTTGCTGACAACCACACATCTTGAACGTGGCATGTCTGGGTATCCTATTTGTTCTGGCTCAGAATACAGCAGTGCTGCTTCTTCCAAAGTCTACCTTTACAAGTCACAGGCATCTTTGTTTGCTGCTCCCAAGTCCATAATTCTGTCTTGGCCCCAAGTGGGGCACTCACGCTCTGCAACAGACACGCGATGCTTTTCTGCTCGGATCACTTGGAAGCATCCCATTAAGCACACATCCTGCCCTCCCCGTCAGTTCACCGCATTGCTCTCCAAGAACACTCTGCACAGCTAGGCAGAGAGGCTTTGTATTAATCATGTTTTCTAATTATTTATTTATTGGAACAAGGGAGCTGAACACCTGGCAACATTTACATTTGCAATTAGGGAAGCAGCCTCACTCTAGCAGAAGTCTGATTTTATTGCTTGCTTTTGCCTTGTAAAACCAAGTTGGCTCAGTGTGGAGAAAGTTTTATTAATATAAATGGTAATGAAATGCTGGATATGATCTCTTTCCCCGCCTTGATATTTGGTGTATATATATATACATATATACATATATATATATATATATATATATCAGGCAACTGTGTACACTTGAAACAATTCTTGGTGCAATTCTCAAGAAAAAATGCTCAGTATATTGATTTATTGATCCTGTTCTTTCATTTATTTGAGCTATTTCCACTGAGCATTTGCCATACCTCAGTCACTGTGCCTTGTTCATTGGCATAATGTTAAAGGCACAAGTTCTAACAAACCTGAGATCAACATCAAAGTCACACTAAAATTACTCAAGACTTCCCACACTCTTACTACAAAGTAGAGATAATAAATATAGACGTTCGGGAGATTTACAGTGAATATAGTATAATACCTAACTCAGAGGGAAATCACACAGAATTTTAATTGGCAACTCATCCTCCCTGTTACAGTTTGACATGGTGATCCTAGAGATAAAAATGCATAGTTCAGAATAACAGGATTTCAATCAAGTATGGAAGATACACTTTAATATCTTAAAGGCTGTTAGAGATAAACTGATAAGTCATGAGAAAGTCAAATATTCGAGAGTGAGAAGCAATTCTCAGTTTTGACACAGAAGGTGGCCTAGTCAAGTTTTCTCAATATATTCAGTATTTAGAAAAGGGAACAGAGAGCAGGGGTCATACGAAGTTTATATAATGAATGGTTTTAAAATTAGACATAAGGGGCTGAAATTCATCCCTTAGCCAAGTTATCCCAGTGACAGCCAGAAGTCATGCTACGTGGAATCTAATTTAGCCATTGTGGGTCTTATGGGAGGGTACTAGAGGCTGGATATGAGAAAGCCAATTGGAATACTATATAATTATAATTTCTTGGATGATGCCAAGTCCTCCAACTTTCTGGATTCGCTTTCTAAAACATCAACTCCCCCAAAGAACATTTTTCTCCTTTGGAAGACATTTTAAGCATCCTAGAATCAGCAGTCCAATTGTTTCAGATGTTAAAATTAGAAAGCCTCTGCACCACTGCTAGGACTTCAGGCTAGAGATAATGATAATCCAAACAAGGGTGGTGAAAAAGAAGGAAGAGAACACAATGAAAATAGTCTCTTCTACTGGGTGAGGAGACCCAAGATGGGGCTCTGTCTGCTGCTGAAGTTTGTATATTTGAATTCTTTAACAATTGTGTGGCAAACTACCTTCCAAAGGAATAGATAATGTCAAGGAACATTACTAAAACAACCAGTGAGTATGCTGAGAAAGGAGAAAGTTGAAATAAAAGAACCTCATTTATTTGGGTGTTATTAACCTGTGATGTTTATATATCATTAAATATATAAAGTTAGGAACATAATGGATCCATTTTATTTTTAATAAAATTATGGATGTGTGATTATATATGAATTATACATTGTATTTAGGCTACCTTATAGATTTATGTTCACCAGAATAATTTTGGTAGAGCTTTTCATATAAAAAATCAAAAAGCAGTTGTGGAAATACTTATTAATCTATGACAGATCCCCAGGAAAAATATTTAATTAATTGGGGCTGGGGCAATAGTATAGTGTGTAGGGTGCTTGTGATGCACATGGCTGCCTGGATATGCTCCCCAACACCCTATATAGTTCTCTGAGCACCACCAAGAGTAATCCGTAAGCAAAAAGTTGGGAGTAAGCCCTGAACACAACCAGGAGTGGCCCCAAAACCCTAAAAAGTAAAAAAAGAAAAAAGAAAATCTTACTTTTAGGGAACAAAATGTAAGCGAATTTATTTCTATATTATCATCAAGATTTGAATAAATATGCACTTAGAGATACCAGGCAACTGAATTGTTCACCTGGTTGGAAGCCAATTGCCCTACGTGGGTGGTGCTAGCTACCTGCATGGGAAACAGATGTTACCACTTTTACTTAATGTGGTACCAGGAAGTTGGTGAGGATAAAAATTCAGTGTTGTCTTTAATGTTATTTTTCTGCACAGTAACTTTTCAATTCTATTTATACCTGGAAGAGATGAGGATTTATTCGTTTATTTCTTAGTTACATTCGCATATAGCATCATATTGACTATATTCAGGATATTCATTTCCACCAATGTATGAGTGCCAAAAAACAAAAGCAAAAACAAACAAAAATGTGGGTCTATTTCACAATACTGACTGCATCTCTAAGTCAGAAGTGGATTTCTGAAATTAACACTAGACATTTTTTTTAGTTACTTTCATTTAAAGCTAAAACATAAAAATCTATCCCAATGGTACATAATCTCTACAAGTATATGTTCTGCAAATCATTTAGCTTAAGCAGAGGAATGCTTTAACTTCAATTGCCTTCTCTAAGGTCATTAGTTTTAGTTCTACAGTTTTGTATGCTAGTCATTAGTTTTTAAATTCTCCGTAATAAAATCATACAGTTTTCTAATTTGTCTTTAAAACTGGCTTGTCACAATAATAAAAGTAACATCAACTGCAGTCATCACTATCAAAATGTTATTTAGGTAAAAATGAAATATGGTCATTAATGTTACCTATATTTATTGTTTCCCTGGCAATTTTGAGGGTAGAGTGGGTCACTCCCTGTAGTGCTCAGTGTACCTTATGGTATCTAGATCCAGTTCAGAACCACAAACATGCGGACCATCTTCAATTAATAGAGTCACTTCCCAGTTTATTTATGTTACTTTCTTTTATGCTAATTATTGCTTTAATTTAAATATAAGGAAATGAATAGTTCCGCCATTCAGTCATATTTCTAGAAAGACTGAGTGCTATTTAAGAGATAAATGATGTTGGAATTCCCCTAAGAAAAATATATAGCATATTTGCCTTGGAATAAAACTAACCCAGATTCTTAATCCAGATGACCTATGTTCAAATACTAGCCCCCAAACAATCTCTCTTTATTTTCCCTGCAGTATCTTTAAAGTTGATAAGTCTCACCTAACAATGTACCTAATCAGATTTCAATAGGTTGTTTTTAATTGAATCACCTTGAGATATACAGTTAGAAAGTTGTTCTTGATTGGGTTTTAGTTACACAATATTTCAACACCTGTCCCTTCACCAGTGTACATTTCACACCACCAGTGTCCCCAGTTTTCCTCCCACCCCCTTTGTTCGCCCCCTTCAGCCCACCTGTCTGATAGGCACTTTTCTTCTTTGTCTCTGTCTTGCACACTCTTTCTTTTTGGGCATTATGGTTTGCAATACAGATGCTGAAAGATTATTATGCTTGTTCCTTTGCCTACTTTCGGCACGCAGTTCTTATGCAGAGTGGTCATTTTCATCTTTGTCCTGGTGATCTCTTTTCTTCCCCATCATTTGAGGTAGGCTTCCATCCTACTTTGTATATTTATATCCGACATATGACCTAGCTCATTCTTTATTTGTCCCTCTCCTTCTGAGTCAATTCATTTAGTTTGAAGATCCATCCATGTAAACTAGCAAATTGCGCAATTTCTTCTTTTCCTACAACTCAGAAGTATCCGCTGTGTATATAGACCACCGTTTCTTTGTCAATTCATCTGTTCTTGGACACTTAGCAGATTTTAGCTATTTTGAATAGTTCTGAAATGAACTAATGTCTTTTCAGAACAGATTATTATTTTTTGGGGGGTAGAAGTGAAAATGCTAGTTCACAGTGATGCTCAATTAGTGTGTGTGTGTGTATTTTTTGGGGGGAGTATCTATACTGTTTTTTAAAAAGGTCAGTCCTGACAGCATTCTCATCAGCTGTAAATAAGGACCCCTTTTTGCCCACATCCATGATAATATCAGTTTGCTTGTGTTCTTTATGATATGTTCCAGCCTCACTGGTGTGAGATGATATCTCACAGTTGTTTGTGCATTTCCCTAATGATATGTGGTGTAGAGTTTTTTTTCATATCTTACCACCTCTGTGTTTTCTTTGAAGATGTTTCAATTCATCTCCCATCACTTTTTTTTTCCGTAATTTCTACCAATTCTTAATGTAACTTAATGCTTTATATGGACACTCAAATGAGCAGTTGGCAAATATTATCTGCCAGACTGTAGGGTATCTTTTCTATTCTGTTCTTTGTTTCATTTGGAGTGCGGAAGCTTAATTTGATGTCATCCTTTTTGTTTATCTTTGCTCCCACTTGCTTGGTCAATTAATTTGCTTATTATTGTCCCATTTTTCTAAGTGACAATGGCATAGTAAAAAAAAAAAAGCTGTAAAATTCTAACTAGAACTGAAGCTCAGGTCTCATGAGAGTATTTTACTTTAAAAAAAAAGTAAAACACAAATAAATGAGAGATTTTTAATTTTTACAAATTTTTACCTTATACAAACTCATAAAGAGAAATCACATTTGGAGACAATAGTATCACTGTACCACTGTCATCCAATTGATCCCATCGATTTGCTCGAGTGGGCACCAGTAATGTCTCCATTCATTCCTGTCGTGTGCTAGGGTAACCCGATGGCGTATTGGGGGCTCTTTCAGAGTCAGGGGAATGAAGACCATTGTTGTTACTGTTTTTGGCATATCCAGTATGCCATAGGTAGATTGCCAGGCTCTACCGTGCAGGCAGGATACTCTTGGTAGCTTGCCGGGCTCTACAAGAGGGACAGAGGCTTTTGGGGCAGCCTCTAATTGCCTTTACAGGTGTTCCCAGTCTACCGAATATAAACTTTTGATTGACTGGCATGTTGTAACCATCTGCACGCTGACAAACACATACCTGCCTTTGTCTCTGGGCAGCCCCTGGGACATCTGTACCTCAGGTTGATCTTCTTGAGATTCGTTCATGGAGTGCACCCGGAGGTTGTTGAGTAGCTGGCAGAGCAGGACCCTATCGCAAGGGTCTGTGTCAGGTTGAACACCTGTGCCAAGTCTCAGGTCACCCGGTGGTTGGTGGTTGGCTGACAGCACCCCACACTGGATTAGCCACTGTGCGCACTGCCGCCATGGCTCTATGTCGGGCAGTGCTGCGACTCGGCCGGGGCAGATGGTGATGCTGCAGCCACCTCCACAGTTTCCCCATGACCCACCGAGAGCATTTTGTCTGAATCTTGCAAAATAGTAGGAGACAATAGTATGAACAAAAATGTCTTTAAAAGATATACAGATCGCTGGGCCAGAGATATAGAACAGAGAGGATGGTGATTGCCTTGCACATATTGGGCCCTGGTTCAGTCATCAGCACTGCTCTTTGTTCCCTGAGCATCTCCAGGAGGGGTTCCTGAGCACAGACCCAGGAATAAGCCCTCATCAGAGCCCAGTGTTGTCATCAAACTAAAACCAAAAAAAAAAAGACAGAAAAGATACACATGTCCCTACACACAAAGTTTTGATTTATATAATAATAAAAGCAATGCTTCCCTTTTTTGTTACAATTATATCACAGAGTGTGCAAGTCACATGGCCTGGCAACAAATCCCATTAGTGAATTGAGACACAAGATACACAGAAAAGATTTTTTTTCATAATGAATATGAACTATTACACAAGATACTATCTTAGGTTATACATCAATCTACTATCTCAACTCTTAGGCAACTTTATTTTCTCAAAAATCACTATGTCATTTATAGATAAGCTAAAAGGAGTCTGGATAAATTTGAATAGTTTAACAGAGACCTCATAGTTTATATGATCAACTGGCATTTAAAGCTGGCGTTGGTGGTACCAACAATCTTGTACTCAGCTTGTTTTTTTGTTTTTTCTCTTTTTTTGTAATATTTTGTTGTGTTTTGTTTTGTCTGGGGGACATGCCCAGAATTTCTCAGGACTGCACTCAGATATCACTTTTTGGCAGGCTTGGGGGACTACATGTAGTTCTTGTGATAAAACCTGGGTTGGTCATGTGAAAGGCAAATGCCCTACCCACTTTACTATTGTTCCAGAATAGCATTTTTTTTAATTGAGCTATAAGTGGTACATTGTTAGATTACTTTCAGATATACAGCACAACAATTCAGTATTATTATATTTTGTGAAATGATCACTAGTTAGTCTAGTTAATATATATTGCTATAGTTACTTTTTTTCTATTTTCACTAGAATATTTTAGATCTACTTTATAACAACTTTAAAGTATACAATGTGTCATTATTAGCTATTATGACCGGTTTGATTCCTCTGTCCCTTTCAGAGAGCCCGGCAAGCTACCGAGAGTATCCCACCTGCACTGCAGAGCCTGGCGCTCTCCCTGTGGCGTATTTGATATGCCAAAAACAGTAACAACAAGTCTCACAATAGAGATGATACTGGTGCCTGCCTGAGAAAATCCATGAACAATTGTAGCTACAGAGCTACAGTGCTACAGACAGCTGTTATGACCATGCTGGACTGGAGAGACAGCACAGCAGGTAGGGCATTTGCCTTGCACGCAGCCAACCCAGGTTTGATTCCTCCATCCCCCTCATAGAGCCTGGCAAGCTAAGAAGAGTATCCTGCCTGCACGGCAGAGCCTGCCAAGATACCCATGGAGTACTCGATATGCCAAAAACAATAACAACAAGTCTCACAGTGGAGATGTTACTGGTGCCTGCTCGAGCAAATCGATGGCAGTGCTACAGTGCTATGACCATGCTGAACATTATACCCTTAGCACTTATTTATTTTATAAATGTCATATGTGCCCTGGGCTCCATTCACTCACTTCACTTATCTGTTCACTGGCAAGCACCACTATTTTCTCTTTATCTGTGAATTGCGTTTTTACTTTTTTTTTATTTTAGAATCCATGTATGTCATTTTCTTATATAGTTTTTGTTTGTTTTTAGGAGGCGAGGGTTTGGGCCATACCCAGCTGTATACAGGGCTTATTTCTGGTTCTGTGGTCAGGGATTTCTCTTTATGGTGTTTAGATATGTGGGATTATACTGGGTTGGTTCCCTCTAAGATATGCAGCTTACCTCTGTCCTACCTCTCCATGCCCAATTTAGTGTTTCTATTTTAATAGTGAAAGTTTTAGAGCAGATACCCAGTGAAGATTCTTAAATTAATCAATAATTTTGGATTAGGACATTAAGGGAAACTTAAGATGATTATGTGATATTAGGAAAATATTTCTAAGATGTTATGACTGTGGATAATTGAGATTGTTTTGCATGCACACCCACAATCATGCACTCATACACAGATACATGTGTATTCATCACTTAGTTAAGCCAAGATAATTATTTATTATTATCAAGTCATGGCATTGGCAAATTTACCTTGACACTGATTCTAATGAAGATAATTAATTATAGCTGCCACACATCTCAGAGACTTAATATGATGTATTTATTTCTCTAAAGTCAAAGCCTCATGATGTGCACTTTATATTTTTATAAAAATCAATTTTTATGCATCAGCTAATATATTTAAATGTATTATACATCTACATATTCCTTGTCATTATTTAAGCAACAATACTTAATATGAATGTTTTTTGGAAAGAAATTTATATTTTAATTTCAATTGTACACATTTTCTACTGTTATTTGTATGCCTTTTTAGATAACATAAAGGAAGCGAAAGTATCTTTTACTACTATGAAATCCCAAGGCATTGGGAAAATATAGTGTCACAGGAAACTTTAGCAAGCACTGCTTCTGCATAGCTAATAGGTGTAAATTCATCTTTTCAACTTAGTTTTGAAAGTATCCTCATCAAACAGCAAAACAGAACAAAAAAGATGCCATACTTGCAGTTCTTTTTATTGGCACTTCACAAAGGAAATGAGATAAATAATCAATAAAAGATAATCATTTTTGTCCTAACGCCCACCGACTCCAAACACAAATGGAAACAGTTAAAATGTTTAATTAATGTCTCATGTTTATTAGGTTGTGGGAAAATAGTTCTCAAATATTATTTCTGGGAATGCAAACTCACACACTCCAGGGAACAAAGATACACTGTATTAAATAATATATAAATGTATAATTTTTAGACACAACAAACCAAGTTGTGAACATTTTTCCTAAAGTGATTATTAGGTAAGTACTGAGACACGTATGCAAAATGGTCATTGTGACAATGTCTACACAATTAAAAAGAATTAAGTAAATCAAGTCACTTAATTCAATCATTAGTATCCGCTATGGCAAGCTGTAAAATGTAGTCATTTAAAACAATTTGACGGTTTTATAGACTAACCAATGGTCGTTACATCTGGGATATATTAGTATCAAGTCTGGAAATTTAGAAAAAAAAATTGTGTGGTATAATCATGTAGAACAACTCCGGTTAAAAAGTGGGTGAGTCAGCTAATATTTCTGAGCAATCTCTTATCCCTCATGGCTGGATTCAGCCCAAATGACAACTCTATGATTGGGGTGTTAAAATCTATAATTCAAAGAAGCAGCAAAGAGTTCAGCTGACAGTGGCTGCAAGTGGCACTTTTGGGGATTTCAACCCGGGTCGATTTCATTCCAAATCCGATGCTCTTTCGGCTGCTTCCGGCGGCTTCCACAGCAGTTGGAACGTGTCTGCATCTGTTCTCTCCTTGTTTGCATTTTTACCAGTCTGAAGCAGCAGCCACCCCCTGTCCCACCATGCTCAGCAACACTTTGATTTCTTTGCCCATCGCTGAGGCAGCTCTGCTCACCTCCCCGGCATTCGCGAGCAGCTCTGCCGAGCGCGGAGCATCTGGCAACCCACCCAGCGAGAGTGACTGGGAAGCACGGAAAATCCCTCAGCGCGCAGGCAACATCTGTTTGGTAGGCAATGAAAAATAAACCCGTAATAAACTCATTTTAGGAGCAAAAAAAAAAAAAATGGCTGCTCAAAGTGCTGATTATTCATTTTAGGCAAGTGCAGTAATGTTGGTCTTCTTGACAAGCAGAAACACAGCATGTCCAGAAGCAAATGATCGCAGCCAGAGGGGGGAGGCTGCATACATCAGGAGCGTGCACAGGCGTTGGCAGATGAGGGAGCACTTCGAAAGATTATGCAAAGAGCCTGCACCACCTGTGGCTGGCTCCTGGCACAGAAAAAAGGGACCCAGGTGGCTTGACTGGGTGTACGCATGTCAGGAATCAGTTTCAGTTCAGTTGCAGTGACTTCCCGGCTACTCCAGACTGCCAAGTTGCTATGCATTCATTCAGTCACCAGTGCATTCTTTATTAATCTATTCACTCTCTTCCTTTCTTCAAATATTTAATATGCATTGTAATCAAAACATCTCTTTGGGAAGCTGGAAGATAGTAGAGTGGTTAAAGCAGATGCCTAGTATGTGTCTGCCCCAGGTTCGATCACTATCATCACATAGTTCCCTTAGCATCACCAAGTGCAGTCCTGGAGGTCCCAAAGCATCACTGCAATGGTCCAAGTTGGGTCTGGGTACCCCAGAGTCTGAGCAGCACCATACTATGGGTCATCACTTTGGACCCCCTTCCCAGTTGGCCAAGAAACCCTCAGGCCTTCTGACCAGTGGCTGAGAAACTCCCTCTCAAAAATAAACAAAAGAAAAAAAAAGAAGCATCTGTTTTCTTCCCTCCCTCCCTCCCTCCCTCCCTCCCTCCCTCCCTCCCTCCCTCTTCCTTCCTTCCTTCCTTCCTTCCTTCCTTCCTTCCTTCCTTCCTTCCTTCCTTCCTTCCTTCCTTCCTTCCTTCCTTCCTTCCTTCCTTCCTCCCTTCCTTTCCCACACCCAACTGTATTTACATCTCATTGCTGGCTGTGCTCTTGGATCACTCCTGGCAAGGCTTTGGGATGTGTGGTGCCAAGAATGGAAGCTAGGTCAGCTGTAAGCAACACAAGAACCTTACCTTCTGTACTATCTCTCTGACTCCAGCTTTTATTTTCTATAAATTAGTTAATAGATACAGTAGCCATTTCAATTGTGGGTTTTCAAAGCATAGGAGGGGTACATCAGCTAAGCCTCTTGCCTTGCACATGACTGACCAGCGTTCAATCCTCAGCACGTTTATGGCTCTCTGAGTGATTCCTGAGCACAGAGCCAGGAGTAAGATTGAGCACTGCCAATTGTAGCCAAATTAAATATATATATATGTATAGATACACACATACATATGAGGAAAATGGTAGATTAATAATGATCTTACAGTTGTAAGATGAACTCTGTAAGTTCATCTATAGGCTGTGATTGTGAACATAGAAAAAGAGAAAAAAATCAACATTTTTCTTATGGAGCTGATCTAAAGAATATTATTTTTATTTATTTTTTTTTCTGGGAAAACTCATTATGTACCATGGAGAGAACAGAAACTAAAAGTGCCTATGGGTTAGAGTGCAATACGTGCCAGATAAACCTCCCTATGTCTTTATTTTTCTCTTGTTATTCTCTATTGTGTAATTTTATTTTTAATCTCTCATTTTTATGTTCTTTGAAGTTTTAAGCTAAAAGGTATAGGCCAGATATTAGGAAAAAAAAATGAATGAAACTAAGCGAGAAAGAATGAAACTTATAAAGAGAACAAAGCCTCTTGCACAGCAATAGGTCGTGACAGCCAAACTTAAAATATGAGTCCTTGAACGTAGTAAATCTAAGATTGAAGCATGTGAATGGGGGGCATTTAGCCTTAAGCACTTTCTGCTACTGACTTTTAATGCTTTCTTTTATTGTTAAGGATATAATAAACATTCCCCCCCTTTTTATTTTTTACTTTTTGAATCACACCCAGTGATGCTTGGGGGAACCTCTAGCTCTGCACTCAGGAATCGCTCCCGCCAGAGCTCAGGGGACCATATGGGATGCCAGGAATCAAACCTGCAAGGCAAACACCCTACCCGCTGCACTATTGCTCTGCAGCCCTTATCAGCTCTTGATATATGTAAAACCTGGCACTAATATCTAGCCAAATGCAATTCTGTTTTAATTCCTTTTATTCCTCCAGCATCAGGAGGGTAATTATGTGAAGCCTCTTAACTTTGGGTGTAACTCTGCAATTCATTGCTTGTATGTCCCTGGACAAATTATGAGCTTAGTGTACTCATCTGAAAAACAGGTAAATGAATGTTTGGCTAACATGATTGCCATAAGAATTAAGTGAGATAATATTTAGGAGGTACTTAGAAAAGTGGATGATACATGCTAATTATTCAATAAACAGT
Source organism: Sorex araneus (assembly GCF_027595985.1). Classification (NCBI taxonomy): domain Eukaryota; kingdom Metazoa; phylum Chordata; class Mammalia; order Eulipotyphla; family Soricidae; genus Sorex; species Sorex araneus. The sequence goes on from NC_073309.1 coordinate 17,244,970, forward strand.
AGCTTTTCATCCCTCTAATCATGAGGGTGATTATTTTCCTGAGACTAGGTTTCCTCATTAGTTAAATTTGAATAATGACACATAAGGTTGAAGTGAACAATGAATGATGTGCATTTTATGCATTCTAAATGTTGGGAGTATTCAATTTAGCTCAGAGAAGTAGGGAAGGAGATACATTGCTTATCTGGATTTGTTTATAAAGTAACATCTAATCACAGAGCACTGGACATGTAATTAAATTCGTGTGTCAAGAGAGAGTCTAAACTGAAATAGCTGAGCTAGATGGTGGCATGTTTGAAATGAAAGAGAATCAATATCCTTCAAGGTGAAGCGACTGTTTATAAATAGAGATATAGCAATAGTTTTAAAATCAGAAGTCCAGACATTCAGCAACTAAGATGTTGATTTTAGAGCTAGTTACTAAAACCTGTGTAAATTAAGTCATAGTCTGCAACAAATTGCCCTCAGAATACAGTTGCAAAGGTTATCTTGTGAATAATGTTTTCAGTATGATTGTGCTTTTAATCCCTTATTCAATTCTGAGTGTCTCTTTTTTTAAAAAAAAATTCTGGTCCCATAAAAAGGAATAGAATGCCCTGTCTTCTCATTGCCACCGGTTCAGTTTCCTCACCAATCCTTTCATCCAATGTCTGGTCTTCTGTTCTAATTTGTCTTTCTGTCTTGTTATATACTTTATACTAACAGTTACATTATTTCATTTAGTTCATTTTACACAGGCCTTTTCCCTAGTATATTTAAAAGCATTAAAGGAGAGATAGAAGCCATCTATTTGTTGGATTCGGGCATAGCCGAAAGAGCTAAGACACCTGCATGACAGGTGAGTTGGATACATAGCACCACTGCACCAGTAGTATCAGCACCCTGGTCAACTCTAGTACTAGGATCAAAGCACTAAACTTTCAGGCCTAAGTATCAGGTTAAGCATCCCTAGGGAAGTCCCCCAAATTAAATGAACTGTCTGCTTAGTTAGCTTTACATTTTCATTGTATGACAAACACACGTTTCTTATTTTATTTTCTATTGTTACATGTTAGCTACAGTTGCTTATATTCTTTTAATTGTCTATGTGAGGTTGGCTTCATAAGAACATTTTCTGGGGGACTGGAATGATAGTATAACACGATACACAGGTTCAATCCCTAGCACCCTTACTGCACTCACTTGTGGAGTATAGGGTAGCATCACATGAGGCTGACACCCAAGGATGGTAGATACAAGGGCCAGGGGGATTGCCCCATAGCTGTAAGACTGCTTCATGAGCGGAGAGGAGAAGGCAGATGGAATAGAGAAGGGATCACTAAGAAAATGATGGCTGGAGGAACCATTTGGGATGGGAGATGCATGCCGAAAGTAGATAATGGACCAAACATGATGACCACTCAGTGTCTGTGTTGCAAGCTATAATGCCCCAAAGTAGAGAGTATGGGGAATATTGTCTGCCTTAGAGGAAGGGGAGGGTGGGAAAGGTGGGGTATACCCGGGATACTGGTGGTGGGGAATGTGCACTGGTGGAGAGATGGGTGTTTGATCATTGTGAGATTGTAACCCAAACATGAAAGCTTGTAACTGTCTCATGGTGATTCAATAAAATTTAAAATTTTTTTAAAAAATCTCTAGCACCCTTGTGATCCGCCAAGTCCTGCCAGGTGAGATCCTCAAGAGCATAGCCAAGGTGTGACCCCTAAACACAAAGTTTTTATTTCCGTGTTCTTTATGATATCTTCAGAGTCAAACATAATTTCTATATTAAAAAATAAACTAATGAAGCGATCGTATGAACGTGTCTGATTATACTAGCTACTCCTCAACATTGTGTTCAAATCAATGATTGAAATAAACAATAATATAAGTATCACTTGGTGCTATACAGTTTGATCTGGTTGACTATACATACTAACTAGCACTCAGGGGTTCATACAGAGGCAAATCTAAAAAAATGGTGACAATGCTAAAGCTAGTCACAGAAAGAAAACCTGCCGTGAAGTCACAGATGCACAGGAGAGCGTGGTGTGACTGGAGACCTATAGTAAATGATGCAAGATGAAGACAGAGATTGAGTAGAAGGCACTGGGGGATCAATCCGGACGTAGGGCAAAGGAAAGAACTACTCTGCTGTGCTAATAAGCTTCACTTCCTCTGAAAATTTATGAAGCCAGAGCCATAGCAGGTACGGTATTTGCCTTGAAAGTGGATTTTGGTTGTTGTTGTCTATTTTGGGAGCCACACCCTGTAATATTCAGGGCTAATTCCTAGCTTTGCACTCAGGGATCACTCCTGACAGGCTTGGGGGGCCATATGGGGTGCTGAGGATCAAATCCCAGTGAGTCACCAGAATTGGTAATGTATAATAAATAGGATTTGCTACGTCAAATAAGTCTGAAATCCTTTGCTATCATGTCAACATTACTGGAGACCATTATGAATTTCCAATTGTGTATTCAGTTCTAGGTGCTCTTATGACAGGATATCCATATGTTATTATGTAAACAAAGTGTTGGATAACACTGGTTTGTTCCTTCTCATTTGCCTCAAAGAGCTTAAGTTTATTGAGTTACACCCATCACAGTGCTCCCAAGGCACTTTGTTTCTTCTGTGTTTGTCTTTAACCTCTCCTTTGTGCTCTGCCTCCCCTATCTGCTAATCACTAAACCCCAAAACACACCCTGTGACTTGTAAAGTCAGATTCTTCTAAGGAGTCTGGATTTTGTAAATGCAAGTGAAATGTTGCTTTTCTTTTTCTTTTATGTTCTTTGCATAGTTTACAGCAATGTCCCTTTGTGTAGATACACTATATCACTATCATCCTGTTGATCATTGATTTGCTCGAGCAGTCCCAGTAATGTCTCCATTCATCCTAGCCCTGAGATTTTAGCAGTCTCTCTCTACTCATCCTTCCCAATGATGCCACATTAGAGGCTCTTTCAGGGTCAGGAGAATGAGACCCATCATTGTACTGTATTTGGCATATGAATATGCCACAGGGAGCTTGCCAGGCTCTCCTGTGCAGGCAGGAAGCTCTCAGTAGCTTGCCAGGTTCTCCGAGAGGGAGAACTAGGCTATAAGATGTCTGGGAACTTGGTTTTATAGTCTCTGGATATTGCTCATTAATGGGATTACAGGACACCAGGGGCAGTTTGTGGGTATGACTGCCTAGCTACTGGAAAATGGGGGATCTGGGCAGAAGAGGTCCAGCAGGCTTGGAGATATCAGCCCCAGGTCCTGCACAACTGGGTTCCTCTGCTGGTTCCTTCATGCATGAGGCTTGTCGAAGCGTGTGGGAGAGTGGCCTTGAGCATGGCTGTGGCTGGGTTCTGGAGGTCGTTGGCTGCTGGGGCTATGCTGTGATTTTTTAACTTGAGAGTTATTTGACTCTGAATAACATTTTCTCCTAGGCATCTGTCATATTTACTTGACTTAAGCCTCAGTTACCCTTATTTCGTAACACCACCGAAAGGAGAGTCCCACTGAGGGACAAGATGGACCCAGGGCAAGCTCTAAGCTACCGTGGCATTTGGAAAGGGACAAGGTAAGTGCCATTTGAAGTATAATAAGTTAAGTGCATGTTCGTGGAACAAACTCTGTCATGACCCAAAAAGAAATAACTGGATAAGGTCCCTCCTGGGATTAGGAAGGACTGATCTGGCCTGAGAACTACAGTCTGGTATGTATAGCAAGATGTTCCCAAGGAAGCCACCCTTTAAGCTTAATATATCTCTGTGTCCATACAAAATGACTAGACATATTATTAAGAAGTAAATTTAAGTTGACTGTTTAAATTGATCTGGACTAAGAAAAGGGGAAAGTAATACTCCTTAGATGGAATTTCATCCTGGGCAGATCTCCTTTCAGGATGAGATTTTGTCCTAGGAGAAGCAGATATGCCTCAGGACTAAGAGTTTTACATATGTTGACTGTGCAACCACACGTAGGTTCATTTGTTACTTCCATCTCAGGGGGATTGTCTCGAGATGACTAAGGCTGTGAGACAGGGTGTAAGGAGATGGTATGAGGAGCAGTGTGACACTGGAATGCGGCATGCAGTGAGACTGGAATAGGCATGTGGGGATGGGGGATGGAATAAATGGCAGGACAGAGATTGGAATAAATGGCGACTGAGGGCCAACCAGCTTGGCGGCCCTGTTTCCTCCTTCATGCATCCGTCACTGTCCACTGGCCAAGATAGGGAAGCAGCTCTTGACCACTGAATGCATGTGACACACTCCCACACTTTTTGACTTCACACAAAGAAAGAGAAATTTTTAAAATTTATTAGTGAGTCACCATGAGGTACAGTTACAAACTTATGAACTTTCATGTTCGCATTTCAGTCATACAGTGATTGTTTACATCCCTCCACCAGTGCCCATTCATTGGTGAAAGAGGAGTTTTGTATTAGTTATAGAAATATAGCTTGCATATGTTCATGCATTTTTATGTATTGAAAGAACACAGCATCATGTTTATGATTACTGTCATCACTGTCATCCTGTTGTTCATCGGTTTACTCAAGCGGGGGCCAGTAATGTCTCCATTCGTCCCAGCCCTGAGATTTTAGCAGCCTCTCCTTACTCATCTTTCCCAATGATTGGAAACTCTTTCAGGGTCAGGGGAATGAGACCTGTTATTGTTACTGTTTTTGGCATATCAAATACACCATGGGGAGCTTGACAGGAATGTATCAATGTATCTTGACAGCTTGACAGTATCCCATGTGGGTGGGATACTCTAGGTAGCCTGCTGGGCTCTCTGAGAGGCATATATATATATACATACATACATACATACATACATATATATATATATATCCTTCTATGATGCTGTATCTTCGAGGCTACACAGTCCAGGAATATGTTCACTCATGCGTGAGGCTCAGTCCGAGCATGTTGAAAGCTACCTAAAGAAGTCGGGGCGGGGGGAAGGGGGGTTATGTATATGATAGTTTGTATAATTTGGAGTATTTTAAGGACATGGATAGGTATACAAACTATTATAGTAAACTTCAAAATTTATAAATCTGTGAGACATAATTCAACTTCCCTGCAAAAGGATATTGGTACTAACTGCAGACATTAGGCAATACATACAAATAAAATACCTCAGCGTCCTGAGAAAACTATATAAAGCAGATCCTGGAGAAAGAGAGAGAATTAGAGAGGAAAGGTGACTTGAAAACCCAAACACACAGGAGTGATAAATTCAAAGCAAACCATACTTAGACACTATAACAAAATTGCTAAACATCAAGGTAAACAGAAGGGGGAAAAAAAAACTCTTAGAAAGTATCCAGGGAAAATCAGACATGAGGCAGCAAGGATTTGAATAATACAATTTGTCATCAGACTATGGAGCCCAGAAGAGTAGATGCGTGTGGAATAGCATACTTTTATTACTTTTTATATTGAGATAATGTTATAACTCGGAGCTGCAAATACAATATATAGGATTTCCTCTTGCTTTTACCCAGTTTTACGCCATGGTAGCCTGTTGCAACAGAACTTAATATCAGCACAGGCGTTTTAACATCGATGCAGTCAACATGTGGGGAGCCCCCACACCACAAGGCTTTTCCATTTCGTTTTTTGTTTGTTTTTATCCCCCCAGGCATAGCAGGCATAACACGTCCCGCCACCCCACCCTCACTTTCTCCTTGAACTCTGACAGCACTTGATCATTATTCCTGCTCATAATTTAGCTATATTCAGAAAGCTAGACAAATTGTATCAGTTGTTAGTGCAAAAGTGAACTTTTCCTGTGGTCTTGGGTTTCTTGAGAACCCTATGAAAGGTTTGCATACAACACTCAGAAGCTTAAGAAATGCGATTTTATCGTAGAGTTCAAATAGATGGACTTAGGTCCCTCCCAATGTCCAAGCACCTCCTTTCCTGTGTGTAATGGCATTGGTCCTACCTCTACATGTCCTGTTTAGTTCACAGCATCTTAAGTCCTGCCCCACATTGTCTACTCACCTCCAGTGTAAGAGGACCTGCTCTTGTCCCTGCAACTGGTCGCTATCCTGTGTACACTTTCCTGGTTTGAAGTCTTGTCTCTGAGCCTCTCTCAGACTGTACCCCAGCAATTTCCTGGCATCCCAATTTATCTTAACCTCTGGCCACAGTAACAGGCACATGTGGGCACATCCCTGTGCTCTGAACCTGTTTCAAGGCCTCTCAGACTGTATCCCTGTGGTGCCTGTCATCTCAGCATCCTTTGTCTTTGGCCATGGCTGTGAGCACGTGTCCTGTCATCTGAGACTAAGAATGCTGCCGCCTGATTCTGCAGTTTGTCCGGGTGCACGAGCCTACCTTGTCCTGCTATCTGTCTGGGTGTACGCGATTGGGCAATGAGAGAGTTGCCTGCCTGGCAGCTTCTTTTTATCTGCTGCTGTCTCCCACCCTCAACTACCCAAACATCTCTTTCGACTGGATCGCTTTCCCACTGTCAGGATTGAAACTGAGCAACGAAATGAGCTAGTTCACCTGGTGCTCCAGAGACCCTTCCATTCTCACTGTATCACATTGGGTAGGTCGCCCTTACAATGAGGCACTTAAGAGAGGAGGATCCATTATGACAATACTAGTTGGAAATGATCACTCTGGATAAGAACTGAGTGGTGAAAGCAGGTAAAGGGAAACACATGATAACCCTTCAGCATCTGCATCACAAACTCTCATGCCTAAAATGAGAAGGAAAGAGAGAGAGAAAGAGAGAGATCCTGACATAGAGGCAGACTGGGATGGGGAGTGGCTTGAAGGGATGGGAGGGAATCTGAGGTCACTAGTGCTGGGAAATTACACTGGTGGAGAGATGGGTGTTGCAACATTGTATGACTAAAACCCAATCATGAACAACTTTGTAATGCTCTACCTCACAGTGATTCAATATATTTTTTTAATTTGACATTTCACTCAGCATAATTGTCATCCAGATTGTTTTGTGTGGCAGTTACTTTATATTCTGGACTAGTATATGAATGTACTCAGAATTAATTTTTATTTGAATACAGTTAAAGCCACATCATTATTGCCAGCTATGGATTTTTTAGGCTTTTTATCCTATATATTTTTATGTATCTTGGACAAATGCCCACTGGTGTAACTGGTGGGTCAAATAGTTGTTGCATGTCTACTTTTCAAAGGAATCTTTGAAATAATCCTCCAGAATGTTATAATTCTACCTGCAACACATGCATACTGCAGGTTTCAACATTTTGATTTGTCTTCTGAATTATGATTTTATTTCTGCTGTTTGGTGACACTGTAGCACTGTTGTCCTGTTGTTCATCAATTTGCTCGAGCAGGCACCAGTAATGTCTCCATTGTGAGACTTGTTGTTACTGTTTTTGGCATATCGAATATGCCACGGGTAGTTTGCCAGGCTCTGCCGTGCAGGCAGGACACTCTCGATAGCTTGCCGGGTTCTCTGAGAAGGACGGAGGAATGAAATCCGGGTTCGCTGTGTGCAAGGCAAACGCCCTACCCATTGTGCTATTGCTCCAGTCCTGCTGGTTGGTAGACAGTTTATTTCTCTCTCCTCCCCAACATAATTATATCTCTCCCCTTACAGCATAGTAATTTCTCCTCTTTCTCCCCAGCGTAGTTCCTTCTCTTCCCTTGTCCCTAGCCTCCTCATTCTCTTCCCCTTTAGATCATAATAATTTCTCTTTCCCCATCATAGGCGTAGTCCCCATAGTCATCTCCATCCCTTTTCTCCCATTACAGCATAGTTAAATAGAAATCATGTAGGGTAGGGGTACACAGAAATGGGGCTGAATGTTTTTATGACAGCAAACAGATGCAAAGTCACTCCTTCAGGGGAAGTTCTAGATTAGCTAGAGGACAAAAATCTCATCTGAGGGTTTAGCACTCTAGCTTACTAGCAGATCCACACAAGGGCAGGATCCCATCTAGGGTATATTGCTTTTTCCTTTCCTCAGCTAGTAATCCACTTGAACAATCATATCCGTTTACTTCTCATAATATTTCTAGTCATTTTATATAAATACAATGAAAGATATATTAAGCTTAGAGATTGGCTCTTCCTGGGGACATCTCACTATATACCTGAGAATCCTCAGATATATATATATCTATCTGAGTCCTCAGGACAGCTTAGTCTTTCCTAACCCCAGCAGGGTCATTATTGAGTTACTTTGTTTTGGGTCATGACAGAGTTTGTTCCATGGCCATGCTCTAAACTTATTATACTTCTTGTGGCACTTAGCTTGTCCCTTTCAGATGCCAGGGTAGCTTACAGCTTGTCCTTGGTCCATCCTTGTCCCTCGCTGGGACCCTCCTTTTGGGGATTTTAGGAAGTCAAGTATATATGATGCATGCCTAAGAGTAGATATTATTTGGAGTCAATTAACTCCCATGTTACAAAAGCATAGCATCAATTATCTTCTTGTGTCTATATGATTTATTTTTGATAGTGATAGAGAAAAAATTCATTCCTGTTTTGTTATTAATTTCCCTAATAAATAAGTGTTGTTGCCTGTGTTTGTTCTTTTGATAGCAGTACTTTTATACTTTCCTGAAATGTATTTTTATACCTTTGTCCACATTCTGCTAGCATTTTATCATTTATTGTGGACAGGTTTTTTATTTTCCTTTGTCCCTTGCACATATATGAAATATAATCTCTACTTCTGCATCTTGTTTTGAATAGGTCTTATTTTTTTATCCCTATGAAGAAATAGGGACTTTAAACATGAAGAAACTAGGGGAATGTAAAATGTCTTCTTGGTGGCCTGGGAAAGCAAGGTACTGAGATATGATTTGAATTGTTACAAGTGGGGACAGGGGTTCACCAGGTGGCTTCTGGAAAATTCTTGAGAGGGAATCTACCACTTTCTCTCTACCTACCTCTATTACCCGGGGAAGCACCTAGGAGATTTAGGACTCATGAGAATGCAGTTCCCTGCTTTTCAAATTTCATGGTATCTTCTTTAAAAAAGACCTTTTTGAAGCAATAAATTGGAGGGTATAATATACCTTCCATCATAATTTTTTTCCTTTTTTTTTTTTTTTTACTTTTCAGTAAATAGCTTTATTTAAAGAAAGTTACTTAGAAGAACGTGAGGGAGCTCAGCTCAGGGGAAAATTTGGACTTTCCAATTGACTGAGATGAGGACTGATCTCCAGGATGGCCAATGAGCCCCGTGTCCCTTACAAAGTTGGTTCTAGCCTCAGGCTTTTTCCCAGGTGTCTTGGTCCAGTGTTTTCTGCTTACAGAAATGTTAATCTGGATGTTGTCACAGGAAGAATGCCTTAGACTATTGATGTTCCTTTCATATTTTTAGCATTACCACTAGATTCTCTCCAAATTTCTCCTTCTGTGAGGGGCACACTTAGAAAAATGTTCCACCCCACATACCTTGGGCGATACCACAGTTTCTGCATTTGGGTGGTGGATTATTTTCTCCAATTCTTAAAAGCTCAATATCTGAATCTCAAAGGGATGCGGTCCTCATGTCTGGGTGTTTCTTTGGGGCTACAAAATTGGCTAGAATAACCTCTATCTAAGAATGACTTCAGAAGAATTAGATGGCTTTTCATGACATGAAATCTCTGCTAGCACTGTTAATCAAACATTCATTTGTTACTTAGATATATTATCCCAACTGTTTTGTTAATTCCAATGCAGAAGTTAGTATTAAAGCAGTGCAGTTGCTGAAATGCCTATTCCACATTTGTAATATTTGCTTAGACTTAATGATAGGAAATCCTCTTTATTTCAAACTGAAATAGTTACTTTATCACATTATGAAGCTAACTTTATTCCCTTAAAAAAATAAGTGGAAATTTCACCCTTTTAAAAGTATTGCTTTCACATCCAAGTTTTTTGATGTCCCAGCATCCAAAATAGTAAGAAATGAATTTGATTTTGTTATTTCTGACTTTAGTTTATTTTCTCTCTCCTTTTTTCAGTAGGAAATGTCACCAGATAAAGATGTTACCCACATGCAATGTTTGTGTGAGAATGACAGGCAATTAATTATTGCTCTAACTCAAGTGCTCAAATGCTAATAGATTATCGAGAGTTACTGATACCATTGTAATAGACCACCAGGAAAAAACTAATTAAAAAATTCTGTATGAGACTGGCAGGAATAAGATATGCAATTACCTCCAAGGGTGAGATGTATTGTCATCTCTCTGGCCCCTTACAGTATGAACATCAAGATTGACACACATCAAGGGAAGGAAAAAAATCACATGAACGTTTGAATTGACTGTATAGTGTCTGCATGCCAAGGGAATTGAACTTGGAAGTTTTCCTGATAAAAATATTAGCACCTGTGTTTTTCCACTTAAAATTGGAGCATGGCACTTCACACTCTTATAGTAACCATTATTTTGTATGTAGCTCAGATGAGGAATTTGAGGTGATTAAGAGGAATTCCCAGAGATGGGTAATTAGGAGAAAGTTTAATGACATTCTATCAGTTCTGTCCATTCATGACTGATCCTGATCTATAATCCTGCCTTAAGAATTGCGAATTTAGGGGCTGGAGCCATAGCACAGTGGGTAGGGTGTTTGCCTTGCACGTGGCCGACCTGGGTTTGATTCCCAGCATCCCATATGGTCCTCCGAGCACCGCAAGGAGTTATTCCTGAGTGCAGAGCCAAGAGTAACCCCTGTGCATTGCCAGATGTGACCCAAAAAGAAAAAAATTGTTTTAAAAAAATAAATTCTGAATTTATACAAGTGTGTGTCAGTTCTAAGTAGGGATCCTTTATTCATTGTTTTAGGGACAGTTGTCATGCAGGGTTTCCTTTGCTTCTCCAAGTCTATTTTGCATTGAAATAGAATTTTCATTCATGTCTTTTTGGGACCAAAAACTAAGGAAAATGGTTTAAGGACAGAAAAGCACCTTCTTAGATTCCACAATATTTAATAGGTAATATTCGACTAATGGATCAGTGCATGGACATTATTTATTTTTATGTCTGCCTCTTCTGGCAATGGAATGTTTGAAGGTATGCCCCACCCCCTTTAGACATACATAACATAGATTTGAGTCATAGTTCAGCAGTTTTCTCAAAACTTTGTAATTATGCATCTTTGAGGGGGGTTATCTCTCTCAGGAGCAGATTCCCAGAATGTCATTGAGTTTGCAATGGAAAGTTCCAATATAAGTATGGATGTAGAATGGCATTCTACGAGCAATGATACTCAAACTTGAGTTCACTGTATCACTGTCATCCCGTTGCTCATTGGTTTGCTCAGATGGGCACCAGTAACATCTTCATTTGTCCCTTTCACGTGCTAGCGTAGCCCAATGGTGTCTGCTTGCTCCAGGAACACGAAGAGCATGTTGTTGTTACTGTTTTGGGCATATAAAATGCATCATGGGTATCTTGCCAGGCTCTGCTGTGTGGATAAATAAATAAATAAATAAATAAATAAATAAATAAATAAATAAATAAATAAGTCACTTGGCCTCGAATGTGGCTGGGTGCTCTAGGAAAAATTGTGTCTCTGTGTTCCGACAGCTTTATTTTATAGTCTCTGGATCTTGGCCATTGACAAGATTACATGGCACCAGGGGGAAGTTTGTGGGTGTGAATGCCAAGCTACTGGAAAACTGGGGATCTAGGTAGGAGGCCCAGACCTGATCCAAGCAGGTTTGGAGATCTCAGCCACGGTCCTGTATACCTGTGTTCCTTTGTCGGTTCCTTCATGGGTGACACTCGTCCGAGTGTGTGGAATGTGACCTTGAGCATGGCTGTGGCTGGGTTCTGGAGGTTTTCGGCTGCCTGGGCTCTGCTTGGGGCGGGGAGGGAAGTTCAAGCCACCCCGTTCCAAGAGGGCCCTGGTGAAGACAGACTGGTGTGGGGTTTAACTTGAGTTAAACAAAGTATTTGATTATTCTCACTGATTTTGTCAGGCATTTGGAAGGTGCACTGAACTCAACTTTTCTCTAAACTATTGTTGCTTACTGGCTAAGGAGATTGAAGATACTTTTGTAAATGTTTATTTAAAAATAATTAAAGATTGAATTTTATATTTTATTTATTATTTTAAGAATTTTAAAATGCTTTCACTAATGAATAATTGAGTATGACAATTCCCATTAAGTGATAAACGCCTTTTAAAATGATTTTTAACACAATTCTTTCTGAAAGTAAGCCATCTTAAATAATCAGACATTTTGTATTAAAATTCTCCTATTTTAAATTTTAATGTAGAAATGATTTTACGTGCATAACAGTTTATTCATGCACATTATTTCTACTTTTTTACATTATTTCTATTTTTAAAAGCTAATTAGTATTTAAAAGTTCAGAAAAATAAGTTAAAATAAAAATTATTAGTGTATCTTAGACAGTAAATATGGTAATTATATAGATCTTAAAAATCACTTGGGCACATTTTCATGTTAATTAGACAAAGAATTAAACATGTTAATTCACGAATCATGAATCACGAAAATCCCGTTAATCACCGATTTCTCGGGCGGGCTCAGTAACCTCTCATTTTGTCCTTTTCCTGAGATCTTAGAATCTCGATCTAAGCTGGAAGCACCTCTCCACATGTTCGGACAGGCCTCATGTATGAAGGTACCGGCAGAGGAACCCAGGTGTGTGTAATCCCATCAACGGCCAACATCCAGAGACTTAAAAGCAAGCTCTCAGAAGAGAGTGATGCAGTGAGTCTCTTGCCCGCATGCCTGGCTGTCTTCCCCGGGGCCCCTCGGAGGGGATGGACTCCAGCTTCCCTTCCCATCCCGAGCAGAGCTCCCAGCAGCCGAAGACCACTGGAACCTAGCTACAGCCATGCTCGAGGCACCTCTCCACACGTTAATTACACAAAGAATATTAAAATACATATGCTTGCAAGTGTGTATCATACCCACAATGACATTTTAATGAGTGGGTCTGTGAATTGATACTTAGAGAGATTCAGATAGCATAGAATAGATTGATGATCAATAGACTAATTAAACTGTATGTGGTTACAAGTGATAGATTCCATTGTTTTCCATGTATGACTAATTTAACAAATGCATATAACCTTTGTTGAACAAAACACATTTTATTCCATACGATGTTGAAATATAGTATATTACAGGTGCCTTTTTTTTCCCAGTTGCTATTAATGTCTCTGTGAACTCTAGTTTGTGTTCTGTAGGATGATATTATAGCTATGATAATAATTGTGGCTATATCAAGGGATGGAGTATTTCAACTACAACCAGCTATCTAGATATTTTTAATAACTACAAAAAATTTTGTGTGCATGATATTTCAACCTAAGAGCATCTCACTTTTAATAGTGTATGTCCTTCTTGAATATATTCAGCATATTTTGTGTAGAGAGACTGCTTTATGATTATGAGCTACTGAGCAAATAGCTCATATTTGTATCTACAGAACCTAGCAAGAAAAAGAAATCCCGGACATAGTCCATAATAAAAATTTAATAAATTATAAACAAACTGCTGTGAGTCTAGCCCTTACTTGCCCTTTCACTTTCTCTAGTCTTTCTCTGAACCATTCAATGTGACTCAGTCTTATCACCCTGTTGTTCTTTCTTAAATGCTTTCTGAAGCTTCTTCCTTCAGTTTTCTTATGTCTTGAAAACACTTTTCATTCCATATTTGCATATTTTTGGTGTATTCTTTTATATATCATTTACGTTTGCAATTCCTAAGAAAACCTTTGTTGAACTTTACAGGTCTCGCAATACTTCTGGGATGTTTGGAAAAGGAACATCCACAGATACTTCATGGGTTATGACAGGTGTTGATTGTTTTATGGCAGGAGTTTGGTTCCCAAAGTGTAGGGTGCGAAGCAAGTATTGTACTCCTGGAGTTTGGGAAGTGCAGTGGAAGTGAGAGAAGTCAGACAAAATAAAAGAGAAAGCTAAACTCTTTCTACAGCTAGAAAACTTTAATTTCTTCTACAGGGTAGCACTGTAGCACTATAGCACTGTCATCCCGTTGGTCATCGATTTTCTCGAGTGGGCCCCAGTAACGTCTCCATTGTGATGCTTGTTGTTACTGTTTTTGGCATTTGGAATATGCCACAGGTAACTTGCCAAGATCTGCTGTGCAGGCGGGATACTCTCAGTAGCTTGCCAGGCTCTCCAAGAGGGATGGAGGAACCCAGGTTGGCCGTGTGCAAGGCAAATGCCCTACCCACTGTGCTTATTCAACCTAGTAGTTTTATGAAACCTATTCAGTAAGCCAAGTTGTTGATAAAAGTATGTCCAAGAATTTTTGTAATAGACTCTCAAGGTGGATGGTTTCAGTATGGCTGAGGATTAGGAGGGGTTCTAAAATGAGCAGATATATATAGTTTTTAAACCTCAGGCAGAAAGGAGCAATGATAATATCAATAAAGTTGAACTGGGCAGAACATCAAAACACAACATATTTATTTAGATCTCTTCCTTTTGGTTATTAATATCTTTCTAAATTTATAGGCTATATACTCCATAAAAACAAGATGGTGTCTACTTTTATTTGTCATTAAATAAAGAGTATTTATTGTGTATTCTGCTATATGCTAATAACACCAAATACATAACCACTCTAGGTATTAATTTCAAGGAATGGACTAGTGGTGACCTTGACATAGGAAATGTATAAAATCGATTTAATTTCAAAATAAAGCATTAAATCTCATAAAATCCTGTATGTGTGGGGCCGGAAAGATAGTATGTGGATCAATGATTAATGGAGTCAGTCTTGCATGTGACTGACTCCAGTTTGATCCAAGGCATTGTATATGGTCCCACAAGTACTGTCAGTTGTCTCCTCTGAGCACTGAACCAGAACAGCCTGAGCATCATTGAGTGTGCCCCCCAAAAAAATCCTGCATAAAGATAACTGATTCATAGGAAAGGAATTGCCCCAAACCAAGTGACATACAATTAGTGCCTAATACCCCCAATACATATATTTACTCATAGAAACAGAGTTGAAAGGAATGTTTGAAACACTGAGTTCAGTTCCACAACAGAGTTTTCATATTTCTCTATGATATATATTATAAACAAAACTCTCCTTGCCTATCTCTCTGTCTTCAAATTTCTGAATTATGGGCTGAAGCAATGGCATAGTGGATAGTTTTCTTGCCTTGCACACAGCCAACCTGGGTTCAATCCCCAGCACCCTAGATGATGCCCTGAACCCACCAGGAGTTATCTCTGAGCACACACTCAGTTGTAAGCCCTGAGTCTCTCTGAATGTCACCCAAAAGCCAAAGAATAAAACAAACTCCAAAACTTCTAAATGGTATAGCTATTGGATGTGATGGAATGGCCATTCATTTTCTGAGATCTGTTGTTGTATAAATATTTAGTTATAAATTCAAATAACAAGGTAGTCCAAACTTCGAAAGTTTGAAAGTTCACTTTATTGCATTTGCAATCCAGACAGCAAAGAATAATGCAATATTAATTTTTAGCTTAGAGCAGAATTTTATGAATTTTATCTTACCTTAACATAATTAGCTCATTTAACCAATGCTTTATCAGCCTATACACATCAGAAAGAGCAAGTGCAAATCTTAATGAAAGCTAATTTAGTCAAACAGAAATCTGCGGATAAAAGTATTTGTCCCCAGAAGGGAATGTAAAATTGTGTCATTTGAGATGCAAGTGTAGAGCATATGCTTTTATTCCTCTCCTGAACAAACAGTAAAGATTACTAATATGTCATGGCATTTCCCTCCTTGGCCCAGATAGAACTGAGTCTTAACCAGCCTAGAATGTTATTTAGTTGCCGCCCAGCAATTGACAATTGGTCCCACAAAGGCTGTCAGGAGTGACCAATGAGCACAGAACCAGGAGTATACCCTAAGCACCACTGGGTGTGCCCCCACTCAAACCCCCCAAAAATATCCTGCATGAAAGGTTTCATGCAGTGTTATTAAACCATTATCTAGAAATCGACAAGTCTGATGTACCTATGTGCTATATCTACTGAAATAAAAGACCTTAGAATTTTACCCAGCCCACTGCTACTTAAGGGTTTTGAAGAGCCCTTCCTTTTGGGTGAACTACCCAACCAATAAGTTGGTATGGGTGTCCTCTCAGCCTGGAAGTGCAAAATCCTGTTATGTGGTACTGCTTAAGCCCAGCAGTGCTAGGACCCATCAAGGTGACTTCTGTGGTGCTTCTGGAGTAGACGTACTCAGGGACAGGCGTGGACAGCGGGTTGCCAGGACTTAAAGTCAGGGATTCACAAGAATGTGCTCCAGGCCTTCAAAGCATCTACCTATCCCCTCAGATGCCCTTTGGAAAAAACAAAAAGTATGTCATCTTTTTTTTTTTTTAAACAATAATATCTCAACATCATCATCATCATCATCATCATCATCATCATCATCATCATCATCATCATCATCATCATCATCATCATCATCCCATTGAGTTTCTCGAGTGGTCTCAGTAATGTCTCCATTTGTCCTAGCCCTGATACTTTAGAAGCCTCTCTTTACTCGTCCTTTCCAATTGTGCCACATTGGAAGCTCTATCAGGGTCAGGGCAATGAGACCCACCATTGTTACTGGTTTGGGCATAGGAATACGCCATGGGGAGTTTGCGAGGCTCTCCCATGTGGGCAGCAGACTCGGTAGCTTGCCAGGTTCTCCCAGAATGAGAACTAGGCCATAAGATGCTTCCGGGAACTTGGTCTTATAGTCTCTGGATGTTGGCCGTTGGTGGGATTACACGGCACCGGGGGCAGACCCTGGGTGTGACCGCCTAGCTTCTGGAAAATGGAGAATCTGGGAGGAAGAGGCCCAGTCCCAATCCAAGCAGGCTTGGAGGTCACAGCCCCGGGTACCACACACCTGGGTTCCTTTGCTGGTTCCATCATGCATGAGGCTTGTCTGAACGAGTGGAGAGGGGCCTTGAGCATGGCTGTGGCTAGGCTCCAGAGGGCTTTGGCCGAGGGAGCTCTGCTCGGGGCGGGGATGGAAACTGAAGCCCACCCCCTCGAGGGTCCCTGGGAAAGACAGCCATGCACGTAGGCAAGAGACTCTGTCATACTAGCATCTCCAACAAAATAATGATAAAAGAATAATCACACAGTAAAGTTTTAAAGAGGCAGAACTAAAAGCGCTAGTGCTCTTCATTCTCTTCACACTGCCATACAATTAATTCCAGACAGAATTGCACATACATCAGTCCTTGGGTTCAATCTGGAGTCTCCATTATTTGTTTCTGTTAAAATGTTTGCACTGAGGGATATTTTTCTTTCTTTATTTGTTTTGCTTGCGTGTTTTTTAGCCACAAGCCGATGCACTCAGGGCTTACTACTGGCTGGGCTCAGGGACCCTATGGGGTGCTGGGGATGGAACCTGGGTCAGCTGTGTCCAAAGCAGATGCCTTACCCACTGCACCCACTGCACGATTGCTCCAGCCTCAGCACTGATGGTTTTTGCTTTTAATTTCTAGGCAGTGAACTTATGCTTATCTATAAATCACACACACCCCCCAAAAAAATTCTTAGCATTCCCAAGAAGTCTGAGAAGGAACAAACACACAAAGGAAAAATAAACATAATCATTAGATGCCCAAGGCTAGACTCTTTTGGTTGGGAATACTGCCCAGAAAATACAGCTACAAAAGTTGATAATGGCATGTTTTCTTCCTGTTATTTCTAAATGGATAAGTAAATTGCATGAGATTATTTAGAGTCGCAAAGGACAAGTAAATATTGCTCGGTTTTTTTTTTCAATTGCTATGGAAAAGGATTTCTACAGTTTTATTTCTTCAAGATATCCCATAACCCTATCCAAGTGGAATCTGTCCAGTTGAAATCACTTATAATGTGATTCCCCCAACATGTTAAAACATTCTAAAGAACTAAGCTCATTAATGAGAGATTCAAGTTTAGTCAGAATCATTGTATTTTGTAAAATTTGGTCATTGTGAAAAAAATAAAAGGTTTATTTATTTTCCTAATGAGTGAAGATGAGTGATATCGAGCTTTTACTTCCAAAATATGAGGATACTCCTGACGATGATCTTTTTTCAAAATAAACAATATTATCTCAACATTTTCCATTTCTTGTGTTTGGGATCTCCATTCTACCCAACATTGCACCACCAAAGGCCCTGGTTCTGCAAGTTTCCAAAGACATATCTCTTATCAACTTCATGATGATATGACTTAATAGCTAAAACTTTTTAAGGAATCTTCAACAAAATAACCAGGGAGTGAACTGTGACCTGTTTTCTATAAACTATATATCTAGGAGTGTCTTTTCCGAGTTTAATCTCTGTTCACATAGTGTACTGTGTTTTGTTATGTTTTTATAAAAAGTAAATTGTTTTTACTTTTTATTAAAACATAAAAATATGTTCTATGTTAATAAAAACAAACATTAAAAAGAAATTTTTAGTCTTAAATAAGATTATTCCATTCACAGTTTATTTATTTGGTTTTTGAGCTACATCTGCCGAATATTCAGAGTTCACTCTTAATTCTGCTGTCAAAAGTCACTCTCCGTGAGCTCTGAACCATGGATGGAATCTGGGCCAGCTGCATGCAAGGCAGGTCCCTTACCTGTTATACTATGTCTCCAGCCCCACCTACAATTGTTTCATTTTTTTTTGACTGGGGTGGGGGTGGGCTTTTGGACGACACCCAGCAGTGCTCAGGGCTTACTCTTGGCTCTGTGCCCAGGGGTCTCTCCTTGCGGGCTCAAGGGACCACAAGGTGTGCTGGGGACTCACCCCAGGCCAGCTGTGGGCAGCACAAGCGCCATAGCCATTGTATTATTGCTCCACCCGCCAACAACTTGAATTGATCATTTCTTAACAGGAAGGACAAAATAGGGCAAAAGAGTAGGAGATGTTCATCATCCCTTTGCTTTTCTCTTTCTCATTCTACTTACATTGTATTGGTGCTTGGACCACCCATGCCAGCACTCAGGGCACAGTCCTGGCTCTGTACTTAGGGGTCAGTGCTGCTGAAGCTCGGCAGCCCATAG
This sequence comes from Sorex araneus, assembly GCF_027595985.1. NCBI lineage: Eukaryota > Metazoa > Chordata > Mammalia > Eulipotyphla > Soricidae > Sorex > Sorex araneus. The sequence continues at coordinate 17,263,944 of NC_073309.1, forward strand.
GGCATGCCAGGGATTATGCCAGGTAATCACGTGGAAGGCAAACGCCCTGCCCACTGGACTACCACTCACCACTCTCTTTACGTTTTGAAAGGTGAAAAGGAGCTCTCCATTTTTTTTTTTCTCTTAGAAATTTTCTATGGGATTTTCACTACTGTTGCTCCTAAAACTTTCTCTTAAAAGTTCCACTTTCCACTTTCGCTTAAAAATTCAAATCATCTTGAACTCCATAGAGTGACCCATCTTCTTTTACATTCCAAGTCTGCTAGCAAGGTCGAAAAATAGATTTGCAGATAGAGCAGATCTCTCTTTTCATTTCTGTAATTTTTATTTTTTCACTCGAATGCAAACCCTGAAATTTGTTTAATAACTTGGTTTAAATGACCTTTAAAACTTTGTTACATTTTATAAAGAGAAATAAAGGTATTTTTGAAAAGTTTGCTTTCAAAGCAATTGGAAAATGCAGGATTAAAATCTGTACTATTATATGTAGCTTATTTTAAAATCAACTAAAGCATTATCTGTTTTTTTTTTTTCTTAAAGGAGCACACCAGATGCTTTTTTTTTCCATTTCTGAATACATGGGCTTTTCTATAATTCTAGTCCATCTAGTTTCCCCATAAGCTATTTAGCTTCATGTTACATTGAAAAATAATTTATGAATTTGTATGTGGTTATGTTTACTGTTTACCTAATATACATTTAAGCTGCTACTACTTAAAGCTGATAAAATTCTGAATAAGCCATGTATTTGTTTACTAGAAATCCATGACAAAGTGCTATGAGTTGATTTAGACAACTGAAACTTATTATTGCAGTCTGGAATCCACAAATATGAACTCAAAGTTCTGGTAGATTTAGTTCATTGTTTTTATTTGGTTCATTTTGAAGGTTGGGAAGAAAAATTCTGCTCCAGTTTTCTCTCTTCTGCTTGTTGAGAACTGTCTTAACATCATCATTCTTTCTGTTCACCTTTATGTTTATGAATTTCTGTTTTTATGACAAAACGAATCCTATTCCATTCAGCCTAATAATCTAATTTTAACTTTCTCACCTCTGTTATGAGTCCCTGAAAATAAGGTCACCCACAAGTCTCTGCAGATTAGCACATTATGTGTAATATTTTAGAGGTCAGAATTCACTGCTAACAGAATTTAGAGCCCTATTAAAAATAGCCAAAAATATATGTGCCACCAACAGTCAGATGTCATCCAGCAGGGACGATGTTTAAAAGAATATTGGGGCTGGAAGAAAATTATATGGGTAAGGTGGTTGCTCACGGAAGAGCCCGGCAAGCTCCCCGTGGCGTATTCGATATGCCAAATACAGTAACAATAACAGATCTCCTTCCCCTGACCCTGAAAAGAGCCTCCAATCATTGGGAAAAACAAGTAAGGCTGGTAAAATCTCAGGGCTGGGACAAAGCCCAGGCAGAAAGTTATTGGTGCCCACTCGAGTAAATCGATGAGCAACGGGCTGACAGTGATATAATGAAGGTGTTTGCTTGTATGAGGCCAACCCAGTGCTCAAGGCTGAGCATTACTGGTGCCCGCTCGAGTAAATCAATGAACAACAGGATGACAGTGATACAGTGAAGGTGTTTGCTTGTATGAAACCAACCCAAGTTCAATCCCTAGCATTACCTGTGGTCTCCCAAACACCACCAGTAGTCATTGGAGTAATCTCTGAGCACAGAATCAGGAGTAAGCTCTGAGCCCATCCGGGTGTAACCCTCCCACTCCCTCAAAATTTTTTTTATGTTATTCCACGGTTCAATCAGACTCAACACACATAATAATTTCAGCAAATCTGGCAGGTGGGGAGCAGCAGTATTTTGGGAGTGAGTTACCATGCCTTGGACAGGTGAGTGTCTATCAAGCAAGGACAAAGGTGGTTGGTTCTGTGCCATATATAAGGGGCTATGTGTGGGGACAGAAAAACACTGACTTTCAAAATTCCTAAGTAGTTGTATAAAAGATTAATGAATTAATTCCTAAGATTAAGCCGATATTAGCATCTGTTTTCACATAAGACCCCTGGAATATTTGGGCTGTGGACACAACACAAGGCTGCAGATAATTAGACCTTCCCCATATTTGCATGTAGTTGATGGTCCCAGGGACCGCTGTTCTGGACTGCCCAGTACTGCCCA